>NC_142476.1:51295136-51598167 GCF_049115385.1 Moschus berezovskii | reverse complement strand
AAGTTAGATCCTGCACTCACCAAGGTCAATACTAGTCCTTTCTGGGTGGTCTATTTGTCTTGATTCGAAACATTGGAGAGGAACACGTACCTCACAAACACCAAAGTTAAACTGCTTTTGACAAAAACTTTTATTTCTAAAAACCTGAAGTATTTCTGAACAGAAAAGAATTATCAGCTTAATTCAGAACATTTAAAAAAATTTATTATTGGAGTATAGCTGCTTTATCATGTTGTGTTAGTTTCTGCTGTATAACAACGTGGATCAGTTACATGTATTCCCTCCTTCTTGAGCATCCTTCCCACCTCTCTAGCTTGTCACAGAACACCTTGCTGAGTTTCCTGTGCTTTATAGCAGGTTCCCACCAACTATCTATTTTACACATGGGCTTCCCTGATGGTGCAGAAGGTAAAGAACCTGCCTGCAGTGTGGGAGACCTGGTTTGATCCCTGGTTGGGAAGATCCCCTGGAGGAGGGCGTGGCAACCCACTCCAGTATTCTTGCCTGGAGAATCACCATGGAAAGAGGAGCCTGGCAGGCTACAGTCCATGGAGTCACAATGAGTCATACACAACTGAGCGACTAAGCACTGCACAGTGTATATATGGTGGCTCAGATGGTAAAGAATCTGCCTGAAATGCAGGAGACCCGGATTCAATCTCTGGGTCAGGAAGATCCACTGGAGAAGGGAACTGCTATCTAGTCCAGTATTCTTGCCTGGGAAATCCAGAGGATGCTGGAGGGCGACAGTCCATGGGGTCACAAATGAGCCTGACAGGACTGAGTGACTAACACTTTCACTCTCACTGTACATATGCCAGTGCTACTCTCCCAGTTTGTCCTCCCCACCCTTAACCTCACTGAGTCCACATGTCTGTTCTCTGCATCTGCGTCTCTATTCCTGCTCTGCAAATAGGTTCATTTGTGCCGTTTTTCTACATTTCACATGTATGTGTTAATATATGATATTTGTCTTTCTCTTTCTGACTGATTTCACTCTGTACGACAGAGTCTATTTTTATCCACATCATGAAAAGGACCCAGTTTCATTCCTTGAGCTAAACAGTTCCACCTCTCCTTTCTTTCAGGCAGTTCACTTCAGTTCAGTCGCTCAGTCATGTCTGTCTTTTTGCGACTCCACGGACTGCAGCACGCCAAGCCTCCCAGTCCATCACCAACTCCCAGAGTTTACCCAAACTCATGTCCATTGAATCGGTGATCCCATCCAACCATCTCATTCTCTGTCGTCCCCTTCTCCTCCTGCCCTCATCTTTCCCAGCAACAGGGTCTTTTCAAATGAGTCAGCTCTTGGCATCAGGTGGCCAAAATATTGGAGTTTCAGCTTCAGCATCAGTCCTTCCAATGAACACCCAGGACTGATCTCCTTTAGGGTGGGCTGGTTGGATCTCCTTGCAGTCCAAGGGACTCCCAAGAGTTTTCTCCAACACCACAGTTCAAAAGCATCAATTCTTCGGTGATCAGCTTTCTTCACAGTCTAACTCTCACATCCATACATGACCACTGGAAAAACCATAGCCTTGACTAGACGGACTTGGTTGGCAAAGTAATGTCTCTGCTTTTCAATATGCTATCTAGCTTGGTCATAACTTTCCTTCAAAGGAGTAAGCGTCTTTTAATTTCATGGCTGTTGTCAGCATCTGCAGTGATTTTTGAGCCCCCAATAAATAATAAATAAATAAATAAATTCAGCCACTGTTTCCACTGTTTTCCCATCTATTTGCCATGAAGTGATGGGACCAGATGCCATGATCTTAGTTTTCCAAATGTTTAGCTTTAAGCCAACTTTTTCACTCTCCTTTTTCACTTTTATCAAGAAGCTCTTTAGTTCTTCTTCACTTTCTGCCATAAGGGTGGTGTCGTCTGCATATCTGAGGTTATAGATATTTCTCCCAGCAATCTTGATTCCAGCTTGTGCTTCATTCAGTCCAGCATTTCTCATGATGTACTCTGCATATAAATTAAATAAGCAAGGTGACAATATACAGCCTTGACATACTCCTTTTCCTGTCTAGAAGTTTCTATTCTCTGTGTCCCTCTCTCTCTATTTTGTCATCACTTCACCCTCAGAAAATCACTGGTTTGTGCTTTGGACTCCATCATTGACCACATAATTTTACCATATTCCTCTTGGAAGACTCTTCCTATCATATGAGTTAATGTGTTGAGTTAATGTGCGTTAACTCACCATATGAGTTATTGAGTTATTCACAAAATAAGCATTTCTCTACAAAAGTAATGCTGTTTCTTTTTTTTGACATGTCAGGACAAGTATAGCTATATGAAAATGAGAAGTATTGAAATGACTTTCAATTAAAAAACATGTATTGTGTTATAGTTGTTTACATGTCTATCAGCTTTGTGAACCTAGAGTCTGCAGAAAGGTATGTGGACTTTGGTATTAAGTAGCTTTACAGGCTTCCCTGGTGGCTCAGATGGTAAAGAATCCGCCTGCAATGCAAGAGACCTGTGTTCAATCCCTGGGTTGGGAAGGTCCTCTGGAGGAGGGCATGGCAACCCACTCCAGTATTCTTGTCTGGAGAATCCCTATGCACAGGGGGGCCTGGTGGGCTACAGTCCATGGGGTCACAATGAGTCGGACATGACTGAGCAGCTAAGCACAGCACAGCACAGCACAGCTTTACTTTAGTTCCCTATAGAGTAATTCAGGAGCTGTATATCCTTGGTCAAGTTCCTTAGTGTATCTAAGCCTCAATTTTTTCATCAGTTAAAGCAACAAGTCGTGGTGGCCTTGTGCTTTCTGCTTACTTTGTACTTGGCATCTCCCTCTACCCAACAAGCCCCTCCTTTCTCTCTATTTCCACTTAATCTGAATCCCACCCATCCCACAAGTCCAAGTTCTAGTCACTATTTCCCCAGTTGCTCTGGCCCACTGTGATCTCTGCTCCTTTGAACTCTCTAGAGTAAACAAATACTCTTTGTACTACTCAATTAGTACTTATCACACTACCTTTGTAAAATATTTTTAAGGAGAAAGAAAAAAGAGTGCAAGAAGTAGGTCTAGATCAAACTACTTTTTCATCAATTTTCTGGTTCAAGCCTCCATGAAACACATATTGGTCATTTTTTCCTTTGTAATTTAATTTAATTTATTTATTTTTGGCTGTTCTGGGTCTTTGTTACTGTGCATGGTCTTTCTCTAGTTGCTGCAAGCAGGAGCTGCTCTCCAGTTGCTGAGCGAGGGCTTGCTGCAGTGGCTTTTCTTGTGCAGAGCACAGGCCCTAGGGTGCCAAGACTTCAGGAGTTGCAGCACGTGGTTCAGCAATTGCAGCTCCTGGGCTCTAGAGCACAAGCTCAATAGTTGTGGCACTTGGACAGGTCTAGTTGCTTCGAGGCTTGTGAGATCCTCCCAGATCAAGGACTGAACCTGTGTCTCCTGCATTGGCAGGTGAATTCTTTACCACTGAGCCACCCAGGGAAGCCTCATCTTGATCTTTCAGTAGTCAAATACATTGCTCTGGTACTTCTTAGATATTCCATTGCAAGTTCTCTGTCCATCCATCTAGCTCTAGGTTGAAAGGGGGGGAAAGGGTTAAAATGCCATCAGACACTGCTGTTCCACCAGGAATGTGTACCTTCTGATGCTTCCTTGCCATTTTCCTTAACCCATTCTGAACCAGGGGAATTATGAGTTTCTACCCTTAAAAACTGAGGTCAGTGTTGCCATTACTGTCAAATGACAAAACAGACAAATGTGGCTAACAGAAGACCCAAGTTAAAACCTACAAATTTCCACCTCTGCTTGCCTTGAACAAAAACCTTCTTCAAATCACTCAAAGCTGCAGTCAGTGCTGTTTTCTTGCTCTCAGCACTTTGACCAGGTGATTTTAAATGGTTATCCAGAAACTTTGCTCCATTTCAAAGCCCTTTTCCAGACAACAAACAACTTCTTCACTCTGGCTGCACATTTGGCCCTACTCCACTATGTCTGGGACTGTGTTTCAGCTTTAGTTTGAACTACTGAATGTTCTCCTTGAGTCAGCATTCCTCAGGACGCCTAGTCCTTATCACAGTGTTCTACAATGTCTTTTTTTGGGTTGCATTGAAAAGGATGTCATCATTCCATTAACTTCAAAATCATATTATTCTGCTTATCAATGAACTCATCATTATGGTCACCATATTATGTCTCTAGGTCATGGAGTCTGTGCAGACTGGGTCTGATTTTTTTTCTTCCTTGGGGATTTAGTAGTCTGTTGAACATACAGTATCCTGCTGTGTATATTTACTAATTTCTTCAGTGCTACATTTTCCAGGAGAGTCTCTGATTCTAATACTCTGTCTAAGCTTTATGTGCATATTTTTTATGTATAGGTCCTATTTTGAGGTTTGGAAACCTCAGGTTCATATAATCTGATCCCAGCTTTCAAGGAACTTTCCATTCTGTGGTTCTAGGGCACAACCACAAAACAAAAACCAGAAGACTGTAAATAAAAAGGGTCAACCTGATCAAAACAGATAAGGGCATTATATCATTTCAGAGTCATTTAGGGTTGGGAAGGCAGGGAGATCTCACTTGGAAGTGATATCAAAGTCAAGGCCTTTGCATATATTTCTACCCATTCACATTTTTAAGTAATACACTTGTTGACATCTTAGGGATATGTTGTCTCAAAGTTTGGGAGATGTGATGGGCTCAAAGGAGGATGTTCCCGGCATGGTGAGTCTACTTTCTGTAGGCCTGCAGGCTGCTGGATGCTGACTGAGGGGTCTCAGTGTGGCCCACATGGCGCTGCATGGAGCATAGTCTTTAGGGCGTCATGTGCTTTGTACTCACACTGAGCCTGCTGTGAAGGTGTAAAGCCACTGAGTTGGCTTACTCACTGGGAGGGTGAAATTCAAGGTCAGTCAGCTTCTGTTATCCTAGCAACCCGTCCCCACTTCCTCTTGGCAAATAAATCATGCAACATGAAGTGTTTGAGTGGGGGAGGACTAAAAAGGAGGTTAAGAGGCCTCTGTTCTAACTCTGCTTCTGTTGCATCAGGGTTCCTGGGCAATCCATTTATTTAGTCAAATAATTAGGGTGCTGGATGGTAGAGAATTTCTAAGCAAAGGTAACATTTTTTTTAATGCAGTCATAAAATTGCATTACATTCCATTGCCAAAGAAACATTAAGAACTTTGTATAGCTATAGAAAAAGCAACTAATATTTTAAAGTCAGCCTCCTGCAAAAGAAGGTGATTGGAGCAGATAGGTGGTGCTTTATGCTTTTTAAAAAGTGGTGATAGCCTTTTATCAATAAAATCTTGTACAAAGCCATCATATATCAAAGCGTCGAAGCAGAAACTGGTTGAAGTGGCAGAAACTGTCTACATAGCTTTTTAAACCTAAGCAGAAAAGTCTGTGTAGCTTTCCCTGCACAGAGCGTAAGGGCACTGCATAGCAGAATCTGAAACTGCTGGCCTCCGTGCCTCCACACTGAATTTGGCTCTAACATTCCAAAAGGGAGGAATGCCCCCAATTTTTTTTTTTCTTTTTAACAAGGAAATGTTTTATTCTACTTTTCTGGTGTGAATAAAAGGAAAAGGCAGTATGGATGAGGGCATGGTCATGTGTTAAGCAGCTTTCTCTTCTTCTTCTTGTATCATGAAGGTTTGAGAGCAGATGAGAGGTAAAGGGAAGCTCTGTACCTCCAAATGATCAACTCTCCACTCTTCCATTAAGCAACAAAACAAATGAATATAAAGAAGATACACTGTGTTTCATGACCAGGCACTGGTCCTGTCTCCCTCACCCCATCGCCTCTCTCCATGAAAGAGTCTGGGGAGTCTCTGAGCTCCTCTTTAAACCACATTCCTAAACCCTGGAAGGATTAAGGCAGAAGATGGAAGTGTGGTCTCAGGGGGAGATGGAAGATGAAACATCAGTGTATGAGATGAGGAACTTCCAAGAAGGCAGGTTGAGTGTTGACTTGGGAAGGTCAGTCTCTGCATACTTGGACATCTTCCTCAGGGCCCTAGTGGTAGCTGACCTTGGTCATCCCCCCCCCTCACTGTAAAGGCATGATATTAGGATCAATGAAATAACCCCAGGTGTACACAGATTCCACAATGTATGCTGTCACAAAGTGCATGATACCATGCAATTCACTAATTTTCACAGCCCCCAGAATAAGCGTTCTGCAATCTACTTCACAGGAAGCGTACATTTCAGAAAAGTTAAAGTACTGTAAAAATGCACATAAGCCCTCTGGGATATCCTTTCCCCTCTCCTCTCATCTTTTGTTTACTTTTCCTCATCGTCTTATCAAGAGATGGAAGTAAAGGAAAGGCATTATGTGAATTTGTTGGAAGAGGTAGGTAAAAGCAGAGAAGGAGAATAACCATTCTTCCCTTTTAAACATGCCAACTACCCTTCCATTCAAGTCCTGTTCCCCTCTAGTTGAGGTGGATATTTGTGTCTTCTCTATTTCCTAGAGACATACTACAAAAAAAGAACTTTGTGAGTTTCTAAGCATTAGACAAAGTATAAAGTAAAAATGTTACTTAGTTCCGAAAGAACTCAATTTATTTAATGAAAGCATAATGAGCCTGAGATATATTGTTTTCATTCAACAAATTCCAGGGACACATGTAACCTCATGCTGAATCCACCTTAAAAAGAAAGAATTGTCTTATTCATTGTTAAGTCACTTATCTAGTTTGAAAGATCCACAGAAGGCTCTTACTATAATGAGGAATCTGTTGGAGAAATCAGGCATGATGTATGTACTACTAGTAAGAATTAGCTCTCATCCTAAAACCAGAAAATTAGCCATTAAAAAATGTATAGACTCATGGAAAAAATTTAGAGCAAAAGGAAACTTAGATGTGTAACAAACTATGACAAATCCAGTGACTTCAAACAAAAATCACTTACATAACTCATGAAACTGCAATTCGGGCAGGGCTTGGTGGGGAAGGCTTGTTCCATGTGGCATCAACTGAGGCTTCCTAGGGGCTGGAGGATCCACTTGTAAGGTGGCATACTCACATGCCTGGCCAGTTGTTGGCTGGGAACTCAGTGGGGGCAGAAAGCTGGAGATCTCTAGTTCCTTCCACCTGGGAGGCTCTATGAATTGCATAGTGGCTGGGTTCCAGAACTCAGAATCCTACAAGATAAGAAGTGGAAGCTTCTAGTTTCATAAGGCCTAGAACTAGAAATAACCACAGCAGCTTTTAAATTTAGTTTCATTTGTTTATTTTTGCTTTTATAACTTTTACTCTAGGAAGGAGCAGAAATGAATCATGCCATCTGGAGAAAAGTGACGCTAGTGTGGGTGGGGAAACTGTGTAGGAAGCTTCTCTGAGTTGTGCCCTGACTACCTGTCTCTCCACTGTGATCCAGGTCCTTCCCGAAGATTGCAACAACAAGATCTCTATGGGCCCCTTGGAAAGGGCTTTGGAATGGTCACGAGGCTGAGCCATCTGCCAACCAAGCCTGTGTCTGTTGACCGTAGTCGTCCTCTCGTGGTGGCTGGATCAGTGACTGATGTTGGTCACTGTTCAGGACTGAAGGGTAAACTGGGCTCAGAGCAGGCCGTGCCCAGATGTAAAGAGTCTGTTTCTGGTGAACCCCCCGCTTCCCAAGCTTTTGGCCTATTCCCCAGGGCCTTGATCTCTTCAGTCCCAAGATTCTCTTCTACAAATGAGGCAGGTTCTATACAGCCCTGAGAATGGGGGATCAATTGATAACTTGTCAGGTGAGGGATTCAGTTCAAATATTTGTATTTGACCAAATCTCTCCCATCAAATCATGAGTTCACCTTTTCTCTAAAGGATTTCCAAAAGCCAGTGTTCAAGCCCAACCAAGAGGAGCACTGATAGTCTTAACCAAAAGGATTCTCATTATAGCAAGAGTACTATAGACTTCCTCAGATATAGTCCCAATTTAGGAGAGCATTTCTCTGTCAGTTTGCCATCTCACAACATCCACTTCTGGACAGTCTTACCCATCACCATGAGTTCAACATCTGTCCCAGGGAATCAGACCCAGATACAGAGTTTAGAGATGTTCTTTTAATAATAGGGTAATCTATGTCCCTATCATTCCTATAATTAACATATGAATCTTACTTTATTTCCAGTTTAGATTAATTCCACTAAACTGGAACTCTGTCACTCAAAATAGTCCCTGGTTCTTTATTTGCTGATAAGCCAAACATAAATAATTGCTTCTCAATTTCCTAGAAAGTAAGAAAGGGGATATAAAGTCATCTCAAGGCATGTCCCCAGAAAACAGGTAAGGCTGGGAGTGGCCTCTGTCTTTAGCAACATTGGAGGGTGTCACAAGTGTTAGCATAGACTGCTGGGAGAATATGTCTCTGCAATATCATATATCCCCTGCTGAGATTTCATCATGGTAGGTCCAAATTTTTGAGAAATAAAATATTATTTATAGAAGTGAAATCTTTTGTGCGGGCCACTACAATGGAGATAGGTTGGTGAGAGTTATTTCTGTAGAAATTTACTATTTATCAGCAATAGTAATAATAGTAACTAACACAAACATTTCTTACAGTGTGTCCAACATTATTCAAAGCACCTTCTATGTGTTTAGTCATAGGATCTCTCCATCCTATAGGTTAAGTATCACTGTCATTTCCATTTTATTGATGAGGAAACTGAAACTCAGAAAAGTTTAGTAATTTGCCCAGGGCTACTGTTAAAGAACATGCCTGCCAATGCAGGAGATGTAAGAGATACAGATTTGATCCCTGGGTCAGGAAGATCCCCTGGAGAAGAAAATGGCAACCCACTCCAGTGTTCTTGCCTGGAGAATTTCATGGACAGAGGAACCTGGTGGGCTATAGTCCATAGGGTCACAAAGTCGGACATGACTGAAATGACTTAGCATACACATATATAAGTAGAAGAGTCAGAATCTAAAAAAAATTAATAATATATAGCAATTTTTAATATGATTTTAATGTTACGTATATGGTGTCATGTTGAATGAATCCTTTATAACTTGCTTTGCAACTTTATATCTATTTATGTTAATATGCACAGCTCTTATTCATTCATTTAAAGTGCTACTTCATATGGAATATATGGCTATTCCACATTATGTTGATGTATTCTACTATTCTTGTCCCTGTTATGATTTATAATTTTTCCCTATTATAAAAAATTGTGTATTAAACATCAGTTCAATTCAGTTCAGTTCAGTCGCTCAGTCGTCTCTGACTCTTTGCAACCCCATGAATCACAGCACGCCAGGCCTCCCTGTCCATCACCAACTCCCAGAGTTCACTCAAACTCATGTCCATCGAGTCGGTGATGCCATCCAGCCATCTCATCCTCTGTTGTCCCCTTCTCCTCCCACCCCCAATCCCTCCCAGCATCAGACTCTATTCCAGTGAGTCAACTCGTCGTATGAGGTGGCCAAAGTACTGGAGTTTCAACTTTAGCATAAGTCCTTCCAACGAACACCCAGGATTGATCTCCTTTAGAATGGACTGATTGGATTTCCTTGCAGTCCAAGGGACTCTCAAGAGTCTTCTCCAACACCACAATTCGAAAGCATCAATTCTTCGGCGATCAGCTTTCTTCACAGTCCAACTCTCACATCCATACATGACCACGGGAAAAACCATAGCCTTGACTAGACGGACCTTGGTTGGCAAAGTAATGTCTCTGCTTTTTAATATGCTATCTAGGCTGGTCATAACTTTCCTTCCAAGGAGTAAGCGTCTTTTAATTTCATGGCTGCAATCAACATCTGCAGTGATTTTGGAGCCCCCAAAAATAAAGTCTGACACTGTTTCCACTGTTTTTCCATCTATTTGCCATGAGGTGATGGGACCAGATGCCATGATCTTCGTTTTCTGAATGTTGAGCTTCAAGCCAACTTTTTCACTCTCCTCTTTCACTTTCATCAAGAGGCCTTTGAGTTCCTCTTCACTTTCTGCCATAAGGGTGGTGTCATCTGCATATCTGAGGTTATTGATATTTCTCCCGGCAATCTTGATTCCAGCTTGTGCTTCTTCCAGCCCAGCGTTCCTCATGATGTACTCTGCATATAAGTTAAATAAGCAAGGTGACAATATACAACCTTGACGTACTCCTTTTCCTATTTGGAACCAGTCTGTTGTTCCATGTCCAGTTCTGACTGTTGCTTCCTGACCTGCATACAGGTTTCTCAAGAGGCAGGTCAGGTGGTCTGGTATTCCCATATCTTTCAGAATTTTCCACAGTTTATTGTGATCCACATAAAATATATTAACAATTTGTAAGAAAACACCAAAGACAGACACATAGATCAATGGAACACAATAGAAAACCAGAAATAAACCCACATACTTATGGTCAATTAATTTATGATAAAAAAACAAGAATATGGAATGGAGAAAAGACAATCTCTTCAATAAGTCATGCTGGGAAAACTAGACAGCTATTACATAAAAGAATGAAAATAGAAGCTGAACAGCTACATGTAAAACAATGAAATGAGAACATTCTCTAACATCATATACAGAAATAAACTCAAAATGGATTGAAGGCCTAAGTATAAGACTGAATACTAAAAACTCCTAGAGGAAAACACAGGCAAAACACTCTTTGATATAAACAGCAGCAATATTTTGGGGGAGGGGGGATCTGTTTTCAGTGATTCATGTCACTGTCACCCAGAGTCACTCCTGCTTCATTTCAGTGAAAGCAAATCATCAGATTCACTCCAAGGCAAAGGTATTATCTTTTTGCAGGCAAAGCTTTCTCTTTACCTGCAGTTCCTTTAACCTGTCTCATTTCTCTCCATCCTTCAAAGAGTACTGTAAGGTTAACCTTTATTGAGGTTTATATGTTTTATAATAAATGTGTGCTTTATACATTTTAGTTCACTTCAGTCGCTCAGTCATGTCCAACTCTTTGCAACCCCATGAATCACAGCACGCCAGGCCTCCCTGTCCATCACCACTCCCGGAGTTCACTCAAACTCATGTCCATCAAGTCGGTGATGCCATCCAGCCATCTCATTCTCTGTCATCCCCTTCTCCTCCTGCCCCCAGTCCCTCCCAGCATCAGTCTTTTCCAGTGAGTCAACTCTTCGCATGAGGTGGCCAAAGTATTGGAGCTTCAGCTTGAGCATCAGTCCTTCCAATGAACACCCAGGACTGATTGCCTTTAGAATGGATTGGTTGGATCTCCTTGCAGTCCAAGGGACTCTGAAGAGTCTTCTCCCTCACCACAGTTCAAAAGCATCAATTGTTTGGTGCTCAGCTCTCTTCACAGTCCAACTCTCACATCCATACATGACCACTGGAAAAACCATAGCCTTGACTAGACGGACCTTGGTTGGCAAAGTGATGTCTCTGATTTTTAATATGCTATCTAGGTTGGTCATAACTTTCCTTCCAAGGAGTGAGCGTCTTTTAATTTCATGGCTGCAATCAGCAGTCCTTACAATAACCCTATGTGGTTGGTATTATTATTATTATTTTAATTTTAGAGATGGGAAATTAAGTTTCAGAGAGGTTAAGTTCCAGAGTTACACAGTATGTGGCAGAATGAGTATTTGAGGGAGAGTCTGTTAACTGAATTCTAAAACTTTTGCTTTTAGTGACTAACCTATGTGGGCCCACACATCATGTGAAGCATTCCCTAGTTACTTTGAGAAGTAGAAATACGAAAATCACAAAGGAAAATACCTTTTAAACACATAACTAGGTCCCTTTAATACCATGTGAAGAATCTGCAGAAAATAATAATTATCAGAGGATACATATTTTGTCAGGGAGAAATGAATAATAATAGAAAACGAGTAAAACTTGGAAAAAATAAAGCTAAGACCTGCTTTGCTTCTTCAGGGTTCCTAAGGTATTTTTGTAAGTGTCCTTTCAGAATCTTCCCAATAATATGTTAACACTTGTTTTGCCTTAACATTTGTGATAACTATCAGGGTGGGACTTCCAAGCTATGACACTGAGAATTCCTACAAAGTACTGAATAATGACTGATTAAGGAGAAGGGGATATTGATAATAACTATGAAGATAAATGCACCAGTTACATAGAATATAGGTCAGGAAGTGAGATTTGGTGATTCCCAAGCTGAGTCTTAACAGCCAATTAAGAGCAAAATAAAAGATGTAGAGCATTCTGGGGCTTCCCAGGTGGCACTAGTGGTAAAGAACCTGCCTGCCAGTGCAGGAGACTTAAGAGACTTGGGTTTGATCCCTGGATCAGGAAGATCCACTGGAGAAGGGAATGGCAACTCACTTTAGTATTCTTGCCTGGGAAATCCCATGGACAGAGGAGCCTGGTGGGCTACAGTCCATGGAGTCACAAAGAGTTGGACACAGCTGACGTGACTTAGCACTCACACACAGAGCATTCTAGACTTGGTAAACACCAGGAGCAAAGGGATGGAAAGCAAGAAATAGCATGGGATGAGGGATAACTACAAAGAATTTGTTTTCCTGTACCATGAGTGAGAAAATTGAGGTTAAAAAGACACACAGGGTTCAGAAAATGGAGTCCACTTAGGGGCACATTAAGGAGTCTGCAGTTTATTCAGCCTGTGGATGGTGGAATGATATCAAATGATCTTAAACAGACAAGTGATATGATTATATTTGCATGTTTAGGCAGATGGCTCTGATAAATGGATAAGACTTTGAGGTAGAAATCCAGTAATGAGACTACAGTTGACCCTTATACAAGCCAACCTTCCACACAGTCAAAATCTGAGTATGTCTTATAATCAGTCTTCCACGTCTGTGGTTCCTTCTTACCTGAGGTTCCTCTTATCTACAGTTCCATATGCACAGATTCAACCAACAGGGGATCCATGTAGTACTAGTATTTACTATTTAAAAAAAACTGCAAATAAGTGGACCCACATACTTCAAATCCATGTTGATCAAGGGTCAATTGTGTTATAATCTTCCAGGAAAGAGATGATGAGGGATTGGCATAAATCCATGACAATGAAATTGAGAGTGGGATAAAATATACAGATGATTGGAAATTTGAATCCAAGACAACATCCTACAGGGTGTAAGAGTTCTGTGAGAAAAAGAGAATGATTTGGGTCACAGGCTGGGGTTTCCATATTGGCTACTTAAGGGACAAAAAACTCCCTTGTCCCTTTCTCTCTTCTGATGCAGTGTGAGAGCTAGTTCATAGCATCTTCTCTCTTTATGGTCATGGCAGTTCTTTAGAGGTCTTGTCACCCTTCTTTGCCACAAGGCCTGTCTGGAAGACAATTCTGCTTTACCCCGGTAGATCTTCCTACCTCAAAAACCTCAGGAATAGGTAGGTATTGGGGTTTAGTCACACTCTCACTTGGAAAGATCCTCAGGAAGTTCAGACAAGTTGCCTTATCTTCTACCCAGAGCTTGGCATCCGACGAGGCTGAATTCCTTTTAAAAAAAGGTCAATTAAAAAAGTGGCATTACTCCTTTCTCCAAAATAGGAAACTGTCTTATATATAGCTTGGCACCTGAAAAGAGACTCCAGGTGACACTTTAGCACTGCTAGCCCAAACTGCACTTCAGTAAAGAAGGAAGAAGAGGAAAACAAACAAACAAACAACAACAACAAAAAACCCATGTTAGCTACATCAGCTTCTTTGTAACAGCTAAAATTGTGAAAGTAGATGAGATCATTCAGAGTGAAATGTAGAATGAGAAAAGTGGCATGAAACCACCAACTTTTGAAATCCGTGGGCAAAAAAGCTAACACTGAGACTGAAGTAACAGGAAAATCAACAGAATATTTTACTGTACAAATCCAGGGGTAGAGCATTTTAAGAAGGAAGTAGTCATGAAGAGTCAAAGTTCTACTAAGCTAAGGTCACTGAAGAGTCCATTGTAATTGAATTTATTGATGTCCAGTCACTCATTCATGTCCAACTCTTTAGAACCACATGGACTGCAGCACTCCAGGCTTCCCTGTCCTTCACTATCCCCTAGAGTTTGCTCAAATTCATGTCCATTGAGTTGGTGATGCTATCTAACCTTTTCATCATCTGCCACCCGATTCTCCTTTTGCCTTCAATCTTTCTTAGCATCAGGGTCTTTTCCAATGAGTCAATTCTTTGCATCAGGTGGTCAACGTATTAGAACTTCAGCTTCAGCAGTAGCCCTTCCAATGAATATTCAGGACTGATTTCCTTTAGGATTGATTGGTTTGATCTCCTTGCAATCCAAGGGACTCTTGGGAGTCTTCTCTAGGCCCATAATTCAAAAGCATCAATTCTTTGGCACTCAGCCTTCTTTGAGGTCCAACTTTCATATCTGTACATGATTACTGGAAAAACCATAGCTTAGACTATATGGACCTTTGCTTTTTAATGTACTGTCTAGGTTTGTCATAGCTTTTCTTCCAAGGAGCAAGTGTTTTTTAATTTCATGGCTGCAGTCACCATCTGCAGTGATTTTGGAGCCCAAAAAAATAAAATCTGTCACTGTTTCCAGTGTTTCCCCAACTATTTGCCATGAAGTGATGGGACCGGGTGCCATGATCTTAGTTTTCTGAATGCTGAGTTTTAAGCCAGCTTTATCACTCACCTCTTTCACCCCCATCAAGAGGCTCTCTTGTTCACCTGCACTTTTTAACATTAGGGTTGTATCGTCTGCATATCTGAGGTTGTTGATATTTCTCCCGGCAATCTTGACTCTACCTCGTGATTCATCCAGCTTGGCATTTCATATGATGTACTCTGCACAGAAGTTAAATAAACAGGATCACGATATAAAGCCTTGTCATACTCCTCTCCCAGTTTTGAACCAGTGTATTTTTCCATGTCTGGTTCTAATTGTTGCATCTTGACCTGCTTCCAGGTTTCTCAGGAGACAGGTAAGTTTCTCTGGTATTCCCCTCTTTAAGAAGTTCCCACAATTTGTTGTTCTCCACACAGTCAAAGGCTTTAGCATAGTCAGTGAAGCAGAAGTAGGTGTTTTTCTGTAATTCCCTTGTTTTCTCTATGATCCAATGAATGTTGGCACTTTGATCTGTAGTTCCTCTGCCTTTTCTAAATCCAGCTTGTACATCTGAAAGTTCTCGGTTCATGTACTGCTGAAGCCTAGTTTGAAGGATTTTGAGCATAATCTTGGTAGCATGTTAAATGAATGCAGTTGTATGATAACTTGAACATTCTTTGGCACTTCTCTTCTTCAGGATTGGAATAAAAATTGACCTTTTCCAGCCCTGTGGCCACTACTGAGTTTTCCAGATTTGCTGGCATATTGAGTGCAGCACTTTCACAGCACCATCTTTTAGGATTTGAAAAAGTTCAACTGGAATTCCATCACCTCCCCTAGATTTGCTCATAGTAATGCTTCCTAAGGCCCACTTGACTTCACACTCCAGGATGTCTGGCTCTAGGTGAGTGGCCACACTGTTATGGTTATCTGGGTCATGAAGATATTTCTTGTGTAGTTCTTCTGTGTATTCTTGCCACCTCTTATTAATCTCTTCTACTTCAGTCAGGTCCTTACCATTTCTCTCTCCTTTATTGTGCCCATCCTTGCATGAAATGTTCCCTAGATAGTTCTCATTTTCTTGAAGAGATCTGTAGTCTTTCCCATTCTATTGTTTTCCTCTATTTCTTTACATTGTTCATTGAAAAAGGCTTTCTTATCTCTTCTTGCGATTCTCTGGAACTCTGTAATTTTTCCCTTTTTCCCTTGCTTTTTACTTCTGTTCTTCCTTCAGCTATTTGTAAAGCCTCCTCAGACAAACACTTTGCCTTCTTGCATCTTTTTCTTTGGGATGATTTTGGTCACTGCCTCCTGTACAATGTTATGAACCTCTGTCCACACTTCTTCAGGCACTCTGTCTACCAGATCTAATTCTTTGGATCCACTTGTCACCTCCACTGTATAAATCGTATAAATCATACAGGATTTGATTTAGATCATACCTTAATGGCCTAGTGGTTTTCCCTACTTTCTTCAATTTAAGCCTGAATTTTACAATAAGGACCTGATGATCTGAGCCACAGTCAGCTCAAAGTCTTGTTTTTGCTGATTGTATACAGCTTCTCCATCTTTGGCTGCAAAAAATGTAATCAATCTGATTTTGGTATTGACTATTTGGTGATGTCCATATGTCTCTTATCTTGTTGGGAAAGGGTGTTTGCTGTGATCAGTGTGTTCTCTTGACAAAATTCTGTTAGCCTTTGCCTTGCTTCATCTTGTACTCCAAGGCCACCTTACCTGATACTCCAGGTAACTCTTGACTTCCTACTTTTGTTTTCCAATCCCCTATGATGAAAAGGACATCTTTTTATTTTTTGGTGTTCTAAAAGCTCTTGTAAGTCTTCATAGAACCAGTCAACTTCAGCCTTTTTGGCACCAATGGTCAGGGCATAGACTTAGAATACTGTGATGATGAATGGTTTGCCTTGGAAACAAACCGAGATCATTCTGGTGTTTGAGATTGCACTCAATCTCAAAAAAAGTGGAGTGAGATTATTCCACTTAGGACTCTTGTTCACTATGAGGGCTATACCATTTCTTTAAAGGGTTCTTGCCTATAGCCACAGATATAATGGTCATCTGAATTGATGCCCATCCCCAATTCACCAATTTTAATTCACCAATTCCTAAGGTATCAGAGTTCTCTTTTGCCATCTCCTGCTTAAAAATGTCCAATTTTCCTTGATTCACAAACTTAACATTCCAAGTTCTTGTGCAATATTGTTCTTTACAGCATCCGACTTTCACTACCAGACACTTTCACAACTGAGTGACGTTTCTGCTTTGACCCAGCTGCTTTATTTTTTCTGGAGCTTTTAGTTATTGCCCTCTGCTCTCCCCCAGTAGCATATTAGATGCCTTTCAACCTGGGGGCTCAACTTCTGATGTCATATCCTTTTGCCTTTTCATACTGTTCATGGAGTTCTCATGGCAAGAATACTAGAGTGGTTTGCCATTCTCTCCTCCAGTGGACCACATTTTATCAGAACTCTCCACTATGACCTGTTTGTCTTGGGTAGCCCTGCACAGCATGGCTCATGGCTTCATTGAATTATGCAAGTCCCTTTGCCATGACAAGGCTGTGATACATTAAGGGGTGTAACTGTGTAAGGCCAGAACCCGGTGGCCATCTTGCTTCTCCTTCTCCTCTTCCCTTTCCCGCCTGCGGGAAAAAGCCCCGCTGGACTCTGACTATTGTGCTCTATTCTCTCATTCCCTCCCCCACTGCTGGAGTGTCCTTGATGTATCGGTTCCTGGTAGAAATCAACCCTCTCCTAACCTCCCCCTCCTAACTTCCTGTCCAGAAATAGCATTCTGCCCAGAAACAGCAAGAAATACTCCACTGCATCAGCATAACCTCGAGCAGACTGGGCAACCAACCCAGTCTTGCCCCCCAGCTAACTGACCTATGAGGAACCACCATTCCAAACCTTGCCTCACTCGGGAAAAATTTCGCTGCCCCTTACTGTGAAGCTGTATAAGTTGCTCTTTGTTTGTGCGCGGACTTCCTCGACCTCGCTCTGTTGGGTCCTGGAATCCTGCCTGGGAGCACTCCCCATTAAAGCTTATTATACCACCTACTGGGTGTCTGAGTTCTTTTTATCTAACATCATTGGGCCATTTTGACCTTACAAACTGGATACTGATGTGCTTAACAAGAGCTGTTTCAGTGGATTTGTTGGGGTAGGAGTTGCTGCTGCTGCTAAGTCACTTCAGTCGTATCCGACTCTGTGCGACCCCATAGACGGAAGCCCACCAGGCTCCCCCGTCCCTGGGATTCTCCAGGCAAGAACACTGGAGTGGGTTGCCATTTCCTTCTCCAATAGGGTAGGAGTTAGATTATATTAAAGGAGCCAGTGAAGAGGGCAGGCTGAAGATGAAAGACAGAAACACTAATTGATGGAGCTGGTCCTCTAGGAGACAGGAGGAGATAGGGTCCAAAGTACAGAGGAGTGTGTTTGCTTTGAGCCTGAGAAAGAACAATCTATTTTGTTCTACAAATGAAGAAAAGGGGAGGAGAAAAAGTATGAATGTAGACAAGTATGTAGTAGATAGACAGGAAGTTCAAATATTTCATGCATGCTTGCTTCAAATTTCTCAGAGAACCAAGTAGTGAAAGCATCTGCTTAGATGGGCTGGAGAGAGATGAAGCTTTGAGATTGTGACACGGTCAGATCAAGGACAAATAAGAGAGTCAATATTTGATATTAATTCTCCTACTGATATTATAAACAACTAGCATTGTTGTAGCCACTCATTCTGGGAAACAAACTCACTCAGAAGGACAATGCAGATAGTGGAGTGCAGTTTATTACACCGGTGGGCCCAAGGCAGAGTCTCCTCTTAGCCAATGACCCCGACCAGTTTTTATGAAAACATTATATACCCTAAGCATATGTGCCCAAACCCACCTCTCCAAATTCCCTGAAACTAGTCTGAACAAAGGAAAAAGAAAGATACAATCAAAGTTAATCTGTGATTCATATGTCCTAAGCCTAGGTAGTTAATTGTGGACAATTATCAATAGGCCTGTGGTCATACTCCAATAAGCATAATAGAATGTATGGTTCTATTTGGTTACACAGATAATTAGGGTATTCTTTTAGGTGATGGAGAGTCCTGGGGCTCTTCCTTCCGGGGGCCTGGTTTTCCAGTTGGTATGTCGTTTCCATAGATGCTGGGCATATAGCTCAAAGTCCACAGTCAGGCCCAAGATGGAGTCCTGCTTTCAAGATAGAGCCTGTTCTGTTTCCTCTTTCAGCATCATGGTGGCCTTAATCCATAGGGTTGGGTAATCCTCTCAGGTGGTGTCCAGACTCCTGATGCTAGAACAGAGGTAGCCTAGAGTCTTGAGCCATGGTTGATGAGGTAGGTGTGGCAGCAGATGTGTGAACACTGTAACTTTGTGTTCCATTTAAGTTACCTGAATCTATACCACCAAATTTAATCACACAGTGGCCCACCACTTGCATTATTCACCCTGCATACACTCCACATGTGAGTATTTTTCATTTCTATGTGGCTTTTTTATTTTTTTCAGAATAAAGAAATTTTTGATTGTTCTTCTTGTGGTAAGGAAAGGAAATACAGCTCTTTTGACAACTTTATTTTCTTTTGACAAATTTATCTAAAGTCAGTCCTATATAATTTTTTTAAACTTTTAAATTAGAGGATAATTGCTTTACAATGTTGTGTTGGTTTCTGCCATACATCGACATGAATCAGCCATAGATACACATTTTTACCCTCCCTCGTGAATCTCCTTTCCACCTCCCACCCCATCCCACCTCTTTAGGTTGTCACAGAGCAGAAATGTAGTGCTGGAGAAGACTCTTGAGAGTCCCTGGATTACAAGATCAAACCGGCAAATCCTGAATATTCATTGGAAAGACTGTTGCTGAAGCTGAAGCTCCAATACTCTGGCTGCCTGATGCAATGAGTTGACTCATTGGAAAAGACTCTGATGCTGGGAAAGACTAAAAGCAAAAGGAGAAGGGGGTAGCAGAGGATGAGATGTTAGATAGCATCACTGATCCAGTGGACATGAATTTGAGCAAACTTTGGGAGGTAGGGGAAGACAGAGGAGTCTGGTGTGCTACAGTCTGTGGGGTTGCAAAGAGTCAAACACAACTTAGCAACGGAACAACAAATAAAGAGGGTGATATTTTTTTAATGCTGATGGATAAACTTCTATTCAGTTCTGGGACTGAGAACAAGTTAAAGAGAATGAAGAAAAATGGAAACTAAAACACTATGGAAACTTGGTTCTTGATCTCAAGTCATTTTCATAGAAATTGGAAGGGCAAAATTTATTCCCTAAACCAGGGATCCTCATACCTCATGGTCTGAGGGGGAGTTGATGTAATAATAATAGAAATAAAGTGCACAATAAATGTGATGCCCTTGAATCATCCTGAAACTATCCCCTTGAAGACAATTTTTCATGGAAACCAGTCCCTGGCGCCAAAACGTTTGGGGACCTCCACCCTAAACAATTAGCCTGTCAACAAACACTATTTAATAGAACTCCTAGTCTGTACTTAAGTCTCAAGCAGAAGTCTTGCTGCAGATTTTAGAAAACTAGAATTTTACATTCATTTAAAGAGGAGTTGGCCTCTGAATGAAAGGTTCCTTTGATTAATGTCAAGTTAATTAATTTCTACTCAAGATTAATCAATTAAGAAAACAAAGCACTAGTCTGGTTTAAACAAATCTCATAAACAATTTCTATCCTTCTCACATAGCATTCAGATATATTGGCTGGAATTTATACATGAAGAAACTTATTTAAATATGTTAGGCCATCAATAAGAATTTTTTGTCCATTTATGGTGTCACAAGCCATAAATGCAAGGATATCTATTTGCATTTTGATGAAAACAAAACAAAGCGGGAGGAAAAAACACAAATGATGAAAATTGAAATGCAGAGGAGGATCTGAGAATCTGGATTTTAATTTGAAATCACTTTATGCCAGCTGCTAAGATTCATAAAGCAGATTTGAAACTATGGGATACTGTAGATATCCACTGCTCTTAATGTATAGCTGCTTGTAACCATATCTAAGTCAAAAATTAACTTGTCAAAAAAGGAATTTTCAACCTCAAGAAAGCAAGACTTGAGTTTTTACCTTGTCCTTCAGGGGTATTAGAAGAGTTGTAAGGAGGCTGATGTCCTGAGCCAACCATTCCAGGTTCAGGAGGGAAGAATGTGAGAACAGGGCTTGGTGGCTTGTGATTTTAAGCCCTTTGTCGGGAGAGTATTACTTTGGTGGTCTGATGGAGAGCAGGGAATAGGAAAAAGCAGCAGCATAAGAGAAATGCTGTCAGACATCAGATGTCAGTGAACAAGTACTTGGGGCAACAGTTCAACTGGCTTTATTCATTTTCTGTCCTTCATTTAAAACACACATCTGGCCAGACTGGGCTGGGTGTTAATTTGTCTGATAACAGGGCTGAGAGTCCTCAAAGAGTTGGACATGACTGAGCGACTGAACTGAACAGAACTGAACGGGGCTGGGAAAAGAACCAGCTATCTTTCAAGGTCTTTTCCAGCTCTGAAATTCATCCCATCATTTGCTGCCAGGGGAAACACAAGCTGAGCACAGGGATCATCCATGCATTAGCATAAAGACACCAGAGAGCATAGTTCTTTATATGAACAATCAACAGAATGGAATTTGAGGAATGTGGTAGAACTAAAATGTGAAGCTAGGAAAGTTGACTTACATCCGTGAGAGCATTGTTTAGATTCCTTAAGATTTTGAATACTTGAGGGTACACGCCTAGGTGTCAGGTTAAGGGAAGTCAGTTTCAGTGGAATTCAAATTGGGTCAGGCTTTTCCAGATGAAGCAGAAAATGCTAAAAGCCATAATGAGGCTAGGGAACTGGGTTCAGAGTTTTCCTGGGTTCAAAGCTACTTCTGTGTTCCTCTCCCGGGATTTTGGAGAGCACATGTATATGTCCGGCGAGTGTATTCTCCTCGGTTCTGTCTCGTCTCAACAAAAATTTGAAGTGATAGACGTTAGAGCCCTTGGCATGTCACAGCTCTCGGACAGATCACGTGATAGCTCTCAGGTCTCGAATAGACTGTGTTATAGCTCTTAGACAAACCAGTGTTACCACTCTGTGTTACAGCTCTATTTTATTTAGAAAAATAGCAGGAAAATCCATCCTCAAGTTGTGAGGGCATGCCGAAGAGAAGAAAGTGGGGGAACGCGCCAGTGCGTGGAGGAGAGAGAGAGGGCGAGCACGCTAGCAGGACAGAGAGACCCCTGGCCCTTTGGCTCCTCTTTTTATGTTTTTTCCTTCCCCTGAGCCTGCCCTATGTAAATTGGGCTAGCCAGGAGTGCTGTTTGTTCTACCTGAGGTCCTCACTCCAGTCCTCCGACCTTCCTTTGTTCTGTTTTTGCGGGCTTTTCCCTTCCTTGTCTTTTAGCTACCACCATTCTGGACTCCTGTTTCCTACTCTAACTACCTAACAGATAAATCATCAGGGCAGAAAGAACACATGTAAACCTGCTTTGACTTCCCTGCCTTGACCATCACTTTGCTCAAAGCAGAAGTTTTTCCTCACTCCACCTCCTCCAATCTGTTCCATCTAAGTCCATTTTCATCACTTTGACTCTCAAACTCTCTTCTCTACCTTTGCCTTCTGCAGCCTTCATCCAAACCATTTCACTTAGGTCCACTTCCCTTGGGCTCTTTGGAACATGACCTTGCCAATGGGATACCAAACCTACTAGGTTTTTTTTAGTCAATTAAAAGATTCATATTTGTAAACCATATCTCAGTAAATCTGGTTCTCTGCAACCAAGATAAATCTGAGGAGTTTCTGTCTTCAGAGTTAACGATTAAATCTTCTCACTCTCCTTTTATTGCAACAACGGTGGCAAATTTCCCTCGCCAAAGAGCTTGTGAGAGTCAGAACAGCCAACTGTTGACTTTGAGTTTGTCTCATTCTCAGAGCAGATTAAAGAAATTGTTGTTGTTCAAAGCAAATTGAAGCAAATTATATAATTTCCTTCCAGATGTGTGTGAATCTAAGCGTTCCTGAGATAAAAAGCAAGATCTCAAAATCATTCCCACTTGGATAAACAGGAACCTCTTGAATTTGGGGTAGATCATCCTCTCATTTTTGGCTCCACTAACTCTCTAAAGACAATGACAGCAGGCATCATCCCATCGAGGGCAGCCCCTTTGAGCACTGATCTCACCCTAAGTGTGTACCTCGTATAAACAGTTATGAAGATTCACAGATCAATGTGTGCATAACCGATATGAGTTTAACATATGGGTTTCTGGATAGTTATAGTGTTTTGCTCCCAGAAGGAAATCACCAAAATAAATTCCAATTTTGGCTTTCCTTTATTCTCCAATGGTTTTACTTCTCAAGTATTAGCTTTTTAAAAAAATTCATTGTTAAAGAAAATAAAAAAGCAATCACTTTTCTTAAGTAGGTCTTTCATTCAGAGGACTGAAGACCTCTGTGAGTAGATGGCAGTAAAAGCCAGTGAAATTTGGATTATTACTATTAATATTATCAGTGCTATTGACATGGTTGTATCAGTGCTCACAGTTCCTTGACTGGCACTTAGGAAAAGCTCATCAAAAACAGTTTAAGTCAGTTGGAAATTACATCAGTGAAATAAGGGTATGTACCTTTTTGTGTGTGTGGTGATGACCTCTGGGACTCTAGAAGCTAGGAAACTGCTGTTTTCCTTATGACTCTGTTTTTCCTTCCTTCGTTCCATCTTTAAAGTGGGCTTTTTTGTAAGACTGTGTTCTGAGTTTGTTTG
Organism: Moschus berezovskii; assembly: GCF_049115385.1. Classification (NCBI taxonomy): domain Eukaryota; kingdom Metazoa; phylum Chordata; class Mammalia; order Artiodactyla; family Moschidae; genus Moschus; species Moschus berezovskii. Next base: position 51,574,923 of record NC_142476.1, on the reverse strand, counting down.
GATCTTAATGTATTGTTTATCGTTAAATTTTCTTTCTTTGCAGGAGAGATGGGGACTGGAAGAAAAGTAATATCAAGTGTTTTATCAGAAAGCTTGATTTAAGATACTTCAAGTCATGCATTTATAACCTTGCCAAAGGATACAGTTAAAATTTGGTATGGCAGCAGTCAGGTATGAACACTGAAGTGACTCCTGGAGAGAGTGTGGACTCTCGAGCAAACCACTGCGTTCAGAACCTGGCACTAAGTATGCTAGCACTGTAACTGCAGGGAAGTTATTTAACTTCTTGAAGCCTTAATTTCCTTATCTGTAAAAATGACTAAAACCAGGACTTGTTTCTTAAGTCTGTTGTGAGTCTTATTACTTGTAAGCACTAAAAATGGTATCTGAACAGAGTATGTGCTCAAAAGCTGTTAGTTACATACACATTTTCTTCAGTTTTCCGGTTTCAGAGGTTTTTCTTGAATTCTCTGGCTGGCTGTGGTTCTTCAGATATGAATACAGACTAAAGGAAAGAGGAGAGTCATGACAAGAAGTGAGAGGCTGGAGAAAATGATGCATTCTCAGGATTCCTCTGAAGATGTCATAGCAGAAAGTTCAGAGAACATTTAAAAGCAACCCTGATCTCTTGGATAGAGATGAAGAACAGCTTGGTTTGGACCAGCTGTTGGTCTTTTTGATGAAAGGAAATTCCATAGTGAAAAAGTGTTCTCTGGAGGCCTGGAAAGTTGAGAAAAGTATTGACTGCAGAAGGTGCTTGGGTGGAAGAAGCCTCACGCGGCTGTGAGGAAGGCACCTCCTTCGAGGAGCACAAATGCCATCTTCTCAATGCCTTCCCGACCACTGTGGTTTTGAATTCCAGTTCCGACCTTCTTTCTATCACCACCTGCACCCTCAGTCTCACTCCTTGCTGTAATTTTTCTCCATTGTAGTTATTCTAACGTATTTAACACTTGCTTGTGTGTTCATTATTTAAGGTCAGTCTTTCTTCACTTGAAGTTAAGTTACACAAGGGCAGAAAAGTGTCTCTTTTTTGTTCACTGATGCATTTCTAATGCCTACAACAGTGCCTGGTACATAATTGAAAGGAAAGTGAAAGTGAAGTCGCTCAGTCGTGTCCAACTCTTTGCGACCCCATGGACTGTAGCCCACCAGGCTCCTCCGTCCATGGGATTCTCCAGGCAAGAATACTGGAGTGGGTTGCCATTTGGGGCTCCTTAAATATTTGTTGCACAAATGAATGAATCACTGGATGAATGGAACACAGGAAGGCAGAATGGTTTTAACACAATTCCTCAATTTTTCATTACTTGGACCACACATGCTTACAAGGCCCACCCTGACACAGTAGCTCATAGAGAGAGAAAGGAGAAAATTGAAATAAACAAATGGAAACAGAAGATAAATAGAAGCTCTGCTTTATAATGCTTTCAGTCTCATTCAAAAGCCGATGTTTAAACTTGGCCCCTTAAGAAAAATCCTTGCATCTCAGCCTTCCCCTTCCCCAGTCCCTGGACAAAGCAGGGTAAAAAGGACTGTGGCAAATCTGTGTTTGCTGTTAGCACCCAAAGAGGTGTATGAGAATGTATGGGAAGCAAACCTGAGGATGAAAGTTTTCTCAGACACACTTCTTCCTTTGGGTGGAGATTGGTGTATGTGGTGTAAAACCTTAAGCTGTATTAAACAGAGCTGTGTGGGTACCTCTAGGGGATGTGCTCAGATTCTCAGAGTCCTGTCTTAGAATGCTTTATCCATTGACTGTATCAATCTATCAGTGGGTTCCAACTGTAGCTTCCTTTGTGGTAAGTGCCGATGAGAAAGTAGAACAGTTCAGTCTAGTTGTTTCTAGAAGATGAGGCCTGCCCATCACTGACCAGTGGAAAAACCCACAGTGAGGAAACAGTCCTGTATAAGGTCTGTATCTCTAAAACAATCAACTAACTGACTAACTAACAAACCCTTCATCTATCTAGCTAGATGACTAATAGACAAACCACTCATAGTAACCAGAATAGAGCTGTTGATGGCAACAATTCAAAGCCATGTATATATATGTGTGTATGTACATGAGCTTCCCAGGTGTCGCTACTGGTAAAGAACCCACCTGCCACTGCAGGAGACATAAGATATGTGGGCTCAGGCCCTGGTTTGGGAAGATCCCCTGGAGGAGGGCATGGTAACCCACCCCGCTGTTCTTGCCTGGAGAACCCCATGAACAGAGGAGCCTGGCGGGCTACAGTCCATGGCATTGCAGAGTCAGACATGACTAAAGTGACTTAGCATGCAAGTATTCATGAATGTGTATGTATGTGTGTGTGTGTGTATTGTTGTGGTTGTTTTAGTCACTAAGTTGTGTCTGACTCCATGAACTATAGTCTGCCAGGCTCCTCTATGTATATGTAGAGAGAGTTGAATGTTGTTAACTCAATAGCCATATACAAACTAGCCTAATTACCTTTACAGCCTATTTCCTTCTAGTCCCTAGATCACAAATAGCTAACACAGCAATCAGGCTGTGTCTTTCATTGTTTTAACTTCTGCTTAGTATGCATTCTTTTCCTATCAGCCTATCTAACAATTCTTGGATCTTATATGCACAAGTTTAACTTCTTGATCTGTGGCTTCATTCTGGGTAACTCTGGTTTCTCATACCTCACCCTCCTCTACACAACACTTCTGCCTACATCCCAGAACCTTAAACTCAGTAGTCTTGTCCTGCTCCAGGTTGGTTGTATTGTAAGTGGCTAGCACTGTCACATTGGACAAGACATTTCTCTTTCTCAATTTCTTTTTTCATGTTTCTCCTCATTGACAATAGTTTCATCCTTTTCATTCCTATGCTAGAATAATTGGGTTCAAAAAATAAAGTGACCTAGTTATTCTTTGTCTTTTTATATTGGGATATAATCGCTTTACAATTTGCATTAGTTTCTGCTGTATAACAAAATGAATCAGCTGTATATATACACATATGCCCTCCCTCTTGAGCCTCCCTATTCCATCCCTACAGGTCATCACAGAGCACCAAGATGAGTTTCCTGCACTTTATAGCAGGTTCCCACTAGCTGTCTATATGGTAGTGTACATATGTCAATCTCAATCTCCCAGTTAATCCCACCACCCTCTTCCCCCTCCCCCTGCCCACATGTCCATTCTCTATGTATGCATCTCTATTCCTGCCCTGCAAATAAGTTCATCTGTACCATTTTTCCCAGATTCCACGTATATGCATTAATATACGATATTTGTTTTTCTGAGTTACTTCACTCTGTATGATAGACTCTAGGTCTATCCATATATCTACAAATGATCCAATTTCATTCCTTTTAGTGACTGAATAATCTTCCGTTCTATATATGTACCAGAGAAGGCAATGGCAACCCACTCCAGTACTCTGGCCTGGAAAATCCTATGGGTGGAGGAGCCTGGTAGGTTGTAGTCCATGAGGTCGCGAAGAGTCAGACACGACTGAGCAACTTCACTTTCACTTTTCACTTTCATGCATTGGAGAAGGAAATGGCAACCTACTCCAGTGTTCTTGCCTGGAGAATCCCAGGGACAGAGGAGCCTGGTGGGCTGCCGTCTATGGGGTCACACAGAGTTGGACAAGACTGAAGCAACTTAGCAGCAGCAGCAGCTATATATGTACCACATTTTCTTTATCCATTCATCTGTCATTGCACATCTAGGTTGTTTCCATATCCTGGCTATTGTAAACAGTGCTGCAAGGGACATTGGAGTACATGTGCTCTTTTGAATTATGGTTTCTCAGGGTATGTAGTCATGGGATTGTTGGGCCACATGGTACTTCTGTGTTTAGTTTTTTAAAGAATCTCCATGCTGTCTTCCATAGTGGTTGTATCAATTCACATTCTCGCCAACAGTGCAAGACCCTTTTCTCCACACCCTCTCTAGCATTTGTTGTTTGTAGATTATTTTGATGATGGGCATTCTGACTGGTGTGAGCTAATTGTAGTTTTGACTTGTTTTTCTCTAATAATTAGTGATATTGAGCATCTTTTCATGTGCCTCTTAGCTATCTGTATGTCTTCTTTGGACAGATGCCTATTGAAGTCTTCTGCCCATTTTTTGATTGGGTTGTTTGTTTTGTTTTCTAATTTTAAATTATTTTTTCACTGAAGGATAATTCCTTTAACAGAATTTTGTTGGTTTCTGCCAACATCACCATGAATCAACCATAGGTATACATATGTCCCTTCCCTCTTGAACCTCTCTCCCATCTCCATTCCCATCCCAACCCTCTAGGTGGTTACAGAGCCCTGGTGTGAGTTCCCTGAGTCATACAGCAAATTCCCATTGGCTATCGATTTCACATATGGTAATGTAAGTTTCCATGTTACTCTTTCCATACATCTCACCCTTTCCTTCCTCCCTCTTCCTATGTCCATATATCTGTGTTTCCATTGCTGCCCTTCAAATAATGTCATCAGTGCCATCTTTCTAGATTCCATATATATGTGTTAGTGTACGATATTTGTTTTTCTCTTTCTGACCGTCTTCACTCTGAATAATAGGCTCTAATAATTCATCCACCTCATTAAAACAGACTGAAATGTGTTCCTTTTATGGCTGAGTAATAAAATCACTGCAGATGCGGATTGCAGCCATGAAATTAAAAGATGCTTACTCCTTGGAAGGAAAGTTATGACCAACCTAGATAGCATATTAAAAAGCAGAGACATTACTTTGCCAACCAAGGTCCGTCTAGTCAAGGCTTTGGTTTTTTCAATGGTCATGTATGGATGTGAGAGTTGGACTGTGAAGAGAGCTGAGCATCAAAGAATTGATGCTTTTGAACTGTGGTGCTGGAGAAGACTCTTGAGAGTCCCTTTTACTGCAAGGAGATCCAACCAGTCCATTCTAAAGGAGACCAGTCCTAGGTGTTCATTGGAAGGACTGATGCTGAAGCTAAAACTCCAATACTTTGGCCACCTCATGCAAAGAGTTGATTCACTGGAAAAGAATCTGATGCTGGGAGGGATTGGGGGCAGGAGGAGACAGGGACAACAGAGGATGAGATGGCTGGATGGCATCGCTGACTCTATGGACATGAGTTGGAGTGAACTCCGGGAGTTGGTGATGGACAGGGAGGCCTGGCGTGCTGTGATTCATGGGGTCGCAAAGAGTCGGACACGACTGAACAACTGAACTGAACTGAATATTTCATTGTATATATGTACCACAGCTTCTTTATCCATTCATCTGTTGATGGACATCTGGGTTGCATCCATGTTCTAGCTTTTGTAAATAGTGATACAATGAACACTGGGCTACATGTGTCTTTTTCAATTTTGGTTTCCACAGTATATATGCCTAGTAGTGGGATTGCTGGGGCATATGGTGGTTTTATTCTTAGATTTTTAAGGAATCTCCATACTGTCTTCCATAGTGGCTGTATTAATTTACATTCCCACCAACAGTGCAAGAGGGTTTCCTTTTCTCCACACCCTCTCCAGCATTTACTGTTTGTAAACTTTTTAATGATGACTATTCTGACCAGTGTGAGGTGATATCTCATTGTAGTTTCGATTTGCATTTCTCTAATAGTGATGTTGAATATCTTTTCATGTGTTTGTTAGCCATCTGTTATGTCTTCTTTGGAGAAATGTCTGTTTAGGTCTTTTCTCATTTTTTGATTGGGTTGTTTGTTTTTCTGTTATTGATTTGTATGAGCTGCTTATATATTTTGAAAATTAATCCTTTGTCAGTTGTTTCATTTGCTATTATTTTCTCCCATTCTGAGGGTTGGCTTTTCACCTTGTTTATAGTATCCTTTGCTGTATAAAAGATTTTAAGTTTAATTAGGTCCCACTTGTTTATTTTTATTTCCATTGCTCTAGGAAGTGGGTCATGGAGGGTCTTCCTGTGATTTATGTCATAGAGTGTTTTGCCTATGCTTTCCTTCAAGAGTTTTATAGTTTCTGAGTTTACATTTAGGTCTTTAATCCATTTTGAGTTTATTTTTGTGCATGGTGTTAGGAAGTGTTCGATTTCTTTCTTTTACACATAACTGTCTAGTTTTCCCAGCACCGCTTACTGAAGAGGCTGTCTTTTATTCATTATAGTTTTGTCTCCTTTGTCATAGATTAGGTGGCCATAGGTGTAGGGGTTTATTTCTTCCCTTGTCTTAAAGTTTTTGCTTTCCTTCTGTTTCCTAGAAGGTAGAATCCAAAAGGTTTAGCTTAGAAGTTAAGACTCTTCAATATCTACTTTCAACCCACCGTTTTTTATTCTCCCTCCGCCCTCCCCCAATGACCCGTCTCTTATATTTTACTCTTTGTCGTGTCACTTTGTTCTCTGAATACCAGGCCTTTGTACATATAGTTCCCTCTCTTTGCGATATCCTCCCCACAATATTTACATATTTATCTTTTAGAACTCCAGTTCAAAAGCCACCATCTCAGTATTTCTATACAACTTTGTTCACATTTCTGTAATTACAGTTGGTACATCTCTTTCTTATAACATAACACTTCACCAATACTGCAGACATCTATTATGTTTTAGGGACAAATACTAAGTTTTAGGGACTAATACTAATGCTGGAGATGCTGGTATAAAAAAACCTCAAACAAGTCAAGGAAGTCTCAGTGCAATGAAAAAAGTGACAAGTAATGAACATGAAGGGCAAGGCAGCAAGTCTCTTTTGAATGCAAAAGAGAAAGGGAAGTTTTTATGGCTGAAATGATAACTATTAGCACATCTGTTTCCCAGTTCAACAAGGGCTGGCACTATATCCTGATTAGTTTCTATCCCTAATAACTAGCAGTGTACCTGAAACAAACTTATTAATTAATTAGTAAATAAAAGAGGCAGGACTAAAGTGACTTGAAGTAACTTTCAAACTCTAAGACCATAAAAGTTATCTTTGTGGAATTCCATAATATATTACAAAGTGCTTTAAATTGAGAGATAAAGGATTTCAGAACAAATATTTTTTTCCAGTTTAGAAGCAGCCCTGAAAATAAGAGTAATACAAATTTCACACTGGGCTGCAAAACTGAAGGGCAGAAAAGCCCTGAAGGAGAAGAGACCAGTGAATCTAGGAAGTGCCTTCAAAAGAAAAGTAAAGGAGAGAGAAGAGAAAAAGATGTTGACTGGTAAAACTAACTGAAGTTCTCCACTTCTTTTAAGGAAACAAATACAATGACACAAGACCCAAGGGATGCATAGTCCAAGCTCCCAGTTTACTGAAAACACAGGATTAGAGCAACAGGTTAAAACATTACCATGAGGAAACACACAGACACATTTAGAATATGGGACATTATATGTGTCTACCTACTGGTCCTGTCTAAAAGTCAATTTCACAAAAACAAAACCAAACTAAAATGGTGTGAGACTGTTCTAAATTTAAAGAAATTGAACTCTAGTCACAAGATATTTCTAAAGCAACTGGAGCAATTTGGTTGGATATAAAATATACTACGAGATTACAGGTAATGTTTTAGGTATGTTCATGCTACTGTTTATGTAGGAGAATATTCTGATTTTTAGGAAATACCATCAGAATAAGTTCAGATGAAATGTCATGATGAATTTACTTTCAAATGAATTCAGGAGAGAGAGAGAAGCAAAATTTCCAAAATATAATCAATTGGTATACCTAGTTGTATATATAACTATGTTTACTGAATTAGTCTATCATCTTCTCAATATCATTGAAAGTCTTTCAAAACTAAAATATGAGGTAGAGAGATATTAATAATATTTTATAAATATTTTATAATGTAATATTTTATTATAAAATATTGATAAGGGAAATTTCTTAATGTGAAAAAGAAAAAAAGAAAAATCAGACCAAGTAGCCAACTCACTAATCCACTGAGCTATCAGTTCAGTTCAGTTTAGTTCAGTAACTCAGCCGTGTCCGACTCTTTGCGACCCCATGAATCACAGCACGCCAGGCCTCCCTGTCCATCACCAACTCCTGGAGTTCACTCAAACTCATGTCCATCGAGTTGGTGATGCCATCCATCTGTCTCATTCTTTGTCGTCCCCGTCTCCTCCCGCCCCCAATCCCACCCAGCATCAGAGTCTTTTCCAGTAGTCAACTCATCGCATGAGGTGGCCAAAGTATTGGAGTTTCAGTTTTAGCATCAGTCCTTCCAATGAACACCCAGGATTGATCTCCTGTAGAATGGACTGGTTGGATTTCTTTGCAGTCCAAGGGACTCTCAAGAGTCCTCTCCAGCACCACAGTTCAAAGCATCAGTTCTTCGGCGATCAGCCTTCTTCACAGTCCAACTCTCACATCCATACATGACCACGGGAAAAACCATAGCCTTGACTAGACGGACCTTGGTTGGCAAAGTAATGTCTCTGCTTTTTAATATGCAGTCTAGGTTGGTCATAACTTTCCTTCCAAGGAGTAAGCGTCTTTTAATTTCATGGCTGCAATCAGCATCTGCAGTGATTTTGGAGCCCCCAAAAATAAAGTCTGACACTGTTTCCACTGTTTTTCCATCTATTTGCCATGAAGTGATGGGACCAGATGCCATGATCTTCGTTTTCTGGATGTTGAGCTTCAAGACAAACTTTTGACTCTCCTCTTTCACTTTCATCAAGAGGCTCTTGAGTTCCTCTTCACTTTCTGCCATAAGGGTGGTGTCATCTGCATATACTAATGGATTAATCTATTGGATTTTAGAACACAGTAATTCTGTCAGCCAAGTTCAAGCCTCTAGGGATCCTTCTTACACTTAGAGGAAACAATAGTTTGTGATGAGGACTAAATTGAACAAGTTCTATAGAGTTTCAAAGAGATAAACTGTGACACCTGAATTACAAAGATACACACGTCTCCAATTAGGATTTACGGAAAAGATAAATAGCTTTTGCAGGCTAAAGTTATGAAGGAACTCTCATGTGTATGTGCAAGTTTAAACAAATTGTGTGTTAGTTATAATGTATTTCACAGTATTTTCTATTAATTAGACTTGTTAATACAACTTTTTGAACAAGTGTTCATCCTAAACTTTAGAAATTCCTCAGTTCAGTTCATTTCAGTCATTCAGTCGTGTCCGACTCTGCGACCCCATGAATCACAGCATGCCAGGCCTCCCTGTCCATCACCAACTCCCGGAGTTCACTCAAACTCATGTCCATTGAGTCGGTGATGCCATCCAGCCATCTCATCCTCTGTTTTCCCCTTCTCCTCCTGCCCCCAATCCCTCCCAGCATAAGGGTCTTTTCCAATGAGTCAACTCTTCACATGAGGTGGCCAAAGTATTGGAGTTTCAGCCTCAGCATCAGTCCTTCCAATGAACACCCAGGACTGATCTCCATTAGAATGGACTGGTTGGATCTCCTTGCAGTCCAAGGGACTCTCAAGAATTTTCTCCAACACCACAGTTCAAAAGCATAGAAATTCTTAGGAGTCCTAAAATATTAGGCAAGAGAAGTCAGTCAGTAATTTTCTCAAGAAAACTGTGACCTTGAAATAGAGAAATGTGTTTGAATGCTAATTAATCTGTGCTTCCAGACAGATTAAGAAAAATTAACAGTGCTTAATGGGAATTAAATCGTTGGCCCTAAATTCCCTTTTATATTCTTGGCGTTTGTTTCTTATTTTCCCAGGAAAGACCTAATTGTTCATGCTGACAGAGCACGTGTAGACTCCGACTCATTGTCCTGGGAATGAAGAGTCATGAATGTGAACTTCCCATTGCTTCCTGTGGCATGCTAGAAGATGTTTCACTCTGAAATGCTCCTTCATATGACCCTGGAACTGCTTTTGCTAAAATGCCTCCTTCCCCACCAGAGGGCATCAAGATTCATTGCTCATTGGACATTTCCCCCAGAACTGAGGCTCTCTAAGCTGTCAATGTGTCTGTCAAGCCAGGGAAGACAGACTTCATCTGGAAAACAATGAGGGAAAAATTCTACTCATGTGAGCAGTTTTTCTCACACCAAAAACACATGTGCCTTGTTAACTGTTCTGTCTTGAGAAAGTGGAAGTTCAATATATCCCTTTGAAATTGAAATATTTGAGAAAAGTGATTAATGTCCATGTGAGCTAACTCAACCTAGGAGGTGAATTCTTTCCCATGCAAGCTAATCCTCCTTAATTTCAAACTTAGCATCAAAGTCAAATGTTTGGGGCTCTATGTATATTCAAATATATATTATATATTGAAGTCTCTCAGTCATGTCCAACTCTCTGTGACCCCATGGACTGTAGCCTACCAGCCTCCTCTGTCCATTGGATTTTCCAGGCAAGGGCACCGAAGTGGGTTGCCATTTCCTTCCCTAAGGTATATTCCCAACCTAGAATCAAAGCCAGGTCTTCCTCATTGCAGGCAGATGCTTTACCTTCTGAGCCACCAGGGAAAAGTCAAATATATAAACTTCCAGTGCTCAGAGACTTTTGTCTCTTACAGCTCTTCAGGCCCAAATTTTGTAACTAGTTGACAAGTATGGTGGTCGCACATTTCAAACAATTCATTTATCTTTAGTCCCTGGAACAGGGAGCAGACCCCATGGAGAGATCTTGTGTCTGGCACCCTTACACCAGTTGTTGTGATGGTTATTAACCTGGCCTGCCATTTGTCTCTGATAGCCAGCTCCCTCATTTGAAATTTAAGAGCTGGCCCAGCTTCCAAGACTCTCCCTGAGACTCAGGGCAGGGAAAACAAAATGTCTATTTTCCAAATAGCTTCATTTGATTACACAGTGGCTAAGTAAGAACAATGGCCACTATGAAAGCTCCTCAGTTTCCCCATGATCAGAAGGGAAAAGGTGAATAATGACATTGAGGTCACTGAGGGTTTGTCCTCCAAAACCAAATGTCTTCTAATTCTGCCTCTTCCCCCCACTGTCAAATCTCAATTCACTATTCTTAAACAGACCAGAGAATTCATCTTTATTCATTTTCATAGCTTCTTTAAGTTTTTTTATTCTCCTTCCCTGCATCCCAAGGAACAGATTGAATTGTCTTCTGCTATTTTAGATGTTGTATATCCTATTTTTTTCTTATAACATTCATACTCATATTCATATATCCTTATTAGTTGTTTCATGTGTCAATACTTCTATTTTACATTAAAAATATTGTTTTATCTCCATATTAATCTATCATGTTGTCTAAATTTTAGTTCTGGGTTTGATGCTTCCCTTTTTGCTTTTCTCTCATTCTAGATTTTTAAAAAGAGAACAATAGACTTTACCAAGATATTTGATCACATTCTTTTCTCATCTCTTGTAAACAGTTCCTGGTTTTTCTTATTTAGAAATTTCTCTTATTTAGAACTTTCTCCAAAAGCACATTCAAGGTAGTATCTTTATAAGGTAAACCTGAGGCTGTGTATACGTCTTTTTTAGTAAGCCATTTTTTTTAATGAAAATGTAACGATATAAAATTCTTAGTCCAAATTTCTTTTCCATCAATACTTTACATATAGAATTTCATTCTCTTTTTGCATTTGCAACTGCTACTGACAAATTTAATGACTACTTTGGGGGGAACTTGTGTCCTTCACTTGGAAGAATGTGCATCCAGAAACCCTTTTTCTACTCAACAGAATTGAACCATGAGTAAATTGATGTCATTACCTACTTAGACCAAAACTTTGCTCTCACACCAATCTTTCCCCATACATTAAATGCCTATTTTGACTTCAGTATTGCTTTAGGCTCTTGGTATGTGAACACCCTCTTCCAACAACACAAGAGAAGACTCTACACATGGACATCACCAGGTGGTAAATACTGAAAACAGATTGATTATATCCTTTGTAGCCAAAGATGGAGAAGCTCTATACAGTCAGCAAAAAAAGACCAGGAGTTGACTGTGGCTCAGATCATGAACTCCCTATTGCAAAATTCAGTCTTAAATTGAAGAAAGTAGGGAAAATCACTAGACCATTCAGGTATGATCCAAATAAAATCCCTTACGATTATACAGTAGGAATGACAAATAGATTCAAGTGATTAGGTCTGACAGAGTGCCTGAAGAATGATGGAAGGAGGTTCATGACATATAACAGGAGGCAGTGATAAAGACCATCCCCAAGAAAAAGAAATGCAAAATGGCAAAATGGTTGTCTGAGGAGGCCTTACAAATAGCTGAGAAAAGAAGAGAAGCTAAAGGCAAAGGAGAAAAGGAAAGATATATCCATTTGAATGCAGAGTTCCAAAGAACAGCAAGGAGAGATAAGAAAATCTTCCTCAGTGATCAATGCAAAGAAAAGGAGGAAAACAATGGAATGGGAAAGACTAGCGATCTCTTCAAGAAAATTAGACGTATCAAGGGAACATTTCATGCAAAGATGGGCTCAATAAAGGACAGAGATGGTATGGACCTAACATAAGCAGAAGGTATTAAGAAGAGGTGGCAAGTATACACAGAAGAACTATGCAAGAAAGATCTTCATGGCCCAGATAATCACGATGGTGTGATCACTCACCTTGAGCCATACATTCTGGAATGTGAAGTCAAGTGGGCCTTAGGAAGCATGACTATGAACAAAGCTAGTGGAGGTGATGGAATTCCAGTTGAGCTATTTCAGATTCTATAAGATTTGGAAGTGTTGCACTCAATAAGTTAGAAAGTGCTACACTCAGTATGCCAGCTAATTTGGAAAACTCAGCAGTGGCCACAGGACTGGAAAAAGTCAGTTTCATTCCAATTCCAAAGAAAGGAAATGCCAAAGAATGTTCGAACTACCACACAATTGCACTCATCTCACACACTTGCAATGATACCCCACTCCAGTACTCTTGCCTGGAAAATCCCATGGACGGAGGAGCCTGGTAGGCTGCAGTCCATGGGGTCATTGAGTCGGTCATACTGAGCAACTCACTTTCACTTTTCACTTTCATGCATTGGAGAAGGACATGGCAACCCACTCCAGTGTTCTTGCCTTGAGAATCCCAGGGACAGGGGAGCCTGGTGGGCTGCTGTCTATGGGGGTCGCACAGTCAGACATGCCTGAAGCGACTTAGCAGCAGCAGCAGCAGCACACACTAGCAAAGTAATGATCAAAATTCTCCAAGCCAGGCTTCAGCAGTACATGAACCATGAACTTCCAGATGTACGGACTGGATATAGAAAAAGCAGAGGAACCAGAGATCAAATTGCCGACATCCATTGGATCATCAAAAAAGCAAGAGAGTTCCAGAAAAACATCTACTTCTGCTTTATTAACTATGCCAAAGCCTTTGACTATGTGGATCACAACAAACTGTGGAAAATTCTTCAAGAGATAGGAATACCAGACCACCTTATCTGCCTCCTAAGAAATCTGTATGCAGGTCAAGAAGCAACAGTTAGACCTGGACATGGAACAACTGACTGGTTCCAAATCGGGAAAGGAGTACATCAAGGCTGTGTATATTGCCACCCGGTTTATTTAACTTATATGCAGATTACATCAGGAGAAATGCCGAGCTGGATGAAGCACAAGCTGAGAATCAAGATTGACAGGAGAAATATCAATAACCTCACATACACAGGTGACACCACCCTTATGGAAAGTGAAGAACTAAACAGTGTCTTGATGAAAATGAAAGAGGTGAGTGAAAAAGTTGGCTTAAAACTCAACATTCAGAAAACTAAGATCATGGCATCTGGTCCCATCATTTCATGGCAAATAGATGGGGAAACAACGGGAACAGTGAGAGACTTTATTTTGGAGCACTCCAAAATCACTGCAGATGGTAACTGCATCCATGAAATTAAAAGATGCTTGCTCCTTAGAAGAAAAGTTATGACCAGCCTAGATAGCATATTAAAAAGCAGAGACATTACTCTGCCGACAGAGGTCCATCTAGTCCAAGCTATGGTTTTTCCAGTAGTCATGTACGGATGTGAGAGTTGGACTATAAAGAAAGCTGAGCACCAGAGAATTGATGCTTTTGAACTGTGGTGTTGGAGAAGACTCTTGAGAGTCCCTTGAACTGCAAGGAGATCAAGCCAGTCAGTCCTAAAGGAAATCAGCCCTGAATATCCATTGGAAGGACGGATGCTGAAGCTGAAACTCCAATAATTTGGCCACATGATGCAAATAACTGACTCATTAGAAAGACTCTGATGCCGCAAAAGATTGAAGACAGGAGAAGGGGATGACAGAGGATGAGCTGTTTGGATGGCATCACTGAATCAATGGACATGAGTTTGAGGAAGTTCCAGGAGTTCGTGATGGACAGGGAAACCTGGTGTGCTGCAGTCCATGGGGTCACAAAAAGTCGGACATGACTGAGCAACTGAACTGAAACTGGAATGTGAAAATTTAAGCTTGTCAAAACAAGCTCGGTTATGAGAAATCAATGGTCAGAACCTGCTTATATGATGCCAGGAAGTAGTAAATGTGTCACATACAATTCACTGTGGCAAAGCTAGCATGTACAGGCTAATAGAGACAGAGTCACAGCTAAGAAAAGCACTTGGCTTCTAATTCAATATTCTCCCTGAGTTAATCTCAAGACCCAAAACTGTGATGATACACAAGAGACACACCTTCAGAATGTCCTTGTGTCCCTTTCTGTAAGATTGTATGGACCTCAAATAAGGGATGTGGATGGTGTGATACAAGTCAATGACCACTGTCAGTAGGAAGTCCTAGCAGTATAGCCAAACTACTATTCACTTATTCATTTATCTATCCATCCAGTCATCCACTCATTAAAAGCAGTCTTGTGTTTTTGCTGCATGTCAAGCCCTGTGCCATCAATATGCCAGGGCAATGAAAGAGAGCTTACCTATGTGGAGTCGACCAAATGGTCGGGGCGGGGGAAGGTATGAGTCAAGGAGACTCACCGACACATGCAGGCTCGTAAGTATGAGGAGTGCTCTTAAGGAGAGAGTACATGTCCTTCAAACTGACCTGGTCGGCAGGATCGGGGAAGTTTACCTTGTAGAGGTGATAACTGAGATTTGAAGGATACGCAAGAATTAATAGACAATGACAGGAGGAGAGAGTGCTCTAGGCAGAGGGTACATTATAAAAAAAAAAAGTGTGGCAGGAGGGATGGTTGGGAGTCCCAAGGACTGAAAGTAGGCCAATGTAGCCAAGACATCGAACTCACCAGGGAACACCCTGTGACACGAGGGTGGGAACGTGTAGGTATCAGAATGTGTGAGACCTTTTAAGCTGTGTTGGGAATTTTGGTCTTTGCCCTGTGGGCAATGGAAAGCCTTGGGGTTTTTAAGTCTGGAAATGGAGATGATATGATCTGTGTTGCAAGTGGAAAATATGACTTTGGTTGTAACATGGAGGGTGTATTACTGTGGGAAAGTATTGTCAATAGCAGCAGCTGAGCACTTCCAGGCCTTGGAAACATGTAACAGTGTGTTTAGTGGGACGCAAAGCTTTCTCACACATGTCAGTTTAGCCTGCTTTGGAAGATCACTGCATCTGTGTGTACATCAGCATAAATTCCCTTTCCCTGATTAATTTTTTTAAAATTTGGGGCATTTGTAACTATGCTGACTTCTGTTTAGAACAGTCCATCTGCTATCATGCAGAGCTCTGAGCAGGCCTATTTAAATTAGGTTTCCTGTGGTTGATCACCTGAAACTCATGGCACTGTTTCCCCGAGGTGAGGTTTTTCATACCTTGTTGCTGTTGTTTAGTTGCTCAGTCGAGTCCGATTTTCTTGTGACCCCATGCACTGTAGTCGGCCAGGCTCTCCTGTCCATGGGATTTCCCAGGCAGGGATATTGGAGTGGGTTGCCATTTCCTTCTCTAGGGGATCCTCCCAACCCAGAGATCGATGCTTCTCCTGCATTGGCAGGTGGATTCTTTACCACTAAGCCACCAAGGAAGCCCTTCTTATACTTTCAGTTCAATTCAGTTCAGTCGCTCAGTCATGTCCGTGACCCCATGAATCACAGCACGCCAGGCATCCCTGTCCATCGCCAACTCCCAGAGTTCACCCAAACTCATGTATATCGAGTCGGTGATGCCATCCAGCCATCTCATCCTCTGTCATCCCCTTCACCTCCTGCCCCCAATCCCTCCCAGCATAAGGGTCTTTTCCAATGAGTCAACTGTTCATATGAGGTGGCCAAAGTATTGGAGTTTCAGCTTCAGCATCAGTCCTTCCAATGAACACCCAGGACTGATCTCCTTTAGGATTGACTGGTTGGATCTCCTTGCAGTCCAAGGGACTCTCAAGAGTCTTTAGGCTGCATCAAAAACACTTGGAGCACTTGTTAAACCATAAACAGCTGGGCCCAGCTATTCCCAAAGTTTCTGATTCGGTAAAGCTAGGGTGGGAACCAATAATTTGCCTATTTAACAAATTATCAGGGGATATTAATGATGCTGGTCCAGAAACCACACTTTGAAAACCACTGCACCTAATGCATTAAATCCCATCCGTGGCTGCACATTAAAATCACCTTGGAAGCCTTAACAGTACCAGTTTAGAGGGACCCCAGAATAAATCTGAATATTCCCAGTGATTCTAATGTCCATACATTAGATTGGAAAACACTGATCTGGTTCCTTAGATGTTGAATACTAAGCCTTAAGTTGCATTACTCTGTCTCTTTTTTCCCTTTATTTCCAGCTAACTCCTTGAATCCTAGCTATAAGGCAATTCAGAGGTTTCAACAGAAATAATTTTGAGATGTGTACTATTTGTGAAAAGTTTATCTGATTTTTGTGTGCAACTATTTACATATTTATTTACAAAATGAGACCATACTAGTCACACTGAATTTTAATGTTTTTAAATATATTTTCCCACTCATCAACAAATTTCCATATTTCCATATCAACAAATACAAAAATACTCTTTATTTTTTTATTTGGGTATAGTTGCTTTTACAATGTTTCATTAGTTTCTGCTGTACAACGAAGTTAATCAACTATGTGTATTCATCTATTCCCTCCCTCTTGAGCCTCCATCCCACTTCCAAAACACCCCCTTTAAAACATAATTTTTAATGTTGATACATTACCTCATTGTGTAAAGAGCACAGTCTCTGAAAATATTCTTTAAAAGTCCTTGATACTTCTGTTTCATATTGCCAAACTGGTCTACAGAAAAATGTATATAAATTTATACTCTCTTGTGAGTGTCCATTTCCCCACACTTTAATCAACCTTTGTTAGTTATCACTAAATCTAGTTTTAATTTACTAGAGGAAAAATTAAAATATTTAAGAATTTTTAAAAGTTTAAAGTGAAAGTCACTCAGTTATGTCCAACTCTTTGTGACCCCATGAACTATACAGTCCACGGAATTCTCCAGGCCAGACTACTGGAGTGAGTATGTAGCCGTTCCCTTCTCCAGGGGATCTTCCCAACCCAGGAATGGAACCCAGGTCTCCCACATTGCGGGTGGATTTTTTAACAGATGAGCCACCAGGGAAGCCCTTTAAAAGTTTATCTGAGTTTAATTTTAAAATGCCTACTAGCCAACATCCATTCATTTCTCAGTCAGCACAACTAATGAAAACTTAGAGTGTATGCTGCACGTGTGTATCATTTTGGTCTCTAAATTAACATTTTTTGTGCACCTATGTGGGAGTGTTTGATAATGAAGGTACTATATGATCGTTTGAGTATTTCTATTTTCATCACATGATTCCCAATGGATATTACCATCCAGATTGGTGTGTGTGTGTTTGTGTGAGTGAGTGTTTATAGTCATGACTCATGTGCTAAGAGGTGAACAACATTGGCTTCAGCAACCTAGATGCTGATGAAACCTCTATTATGCAATTTCCTATAGCACAGATTGCAGTCAGCAGGACAGATTTTCATGACTCTACTCTCCACTCCCTGCTTCAACTGCTTCCCACAAAATGTTCCCACAAAACGAACAGCTTTATCCCTGCCATGCTAACTGCTCCACAGCCAGTTTCCACCCTCTTCAAATTTGTACTTGCTTTAGGGACGAGTAAGGAGCCTGGTAGGCTACAGTCCATAAGGTTACAAAGAGTCAGATATGACTGAAGCAACCTAGCACACAGCCTGCACTCAGGGAAAGGTAGATTTCCCTTACTACATGATTTTGGTGTGCCCAGGGTAGAAAGCAGGAGAAAGAGTCCCACTAGCCCATCAAACTCCTCCCCGTTTATCAGTTCCTGTCCCTACTGCTGTTGCCACATCTCACTGCTGAGGATCTCTCAAGGAAGCTTCCCAAGGCTCAGGGTGTGCTCTTTGGCAAGGAAAGGTATAGCCCTGGAAGTTGGCTGAGCTTCAAGGGAGAAAGGATTTGGTCTATGCTGTGTCATGAGTTATTTCCAAATTAATACATAAGGTAAAGCTCCTCACTTGGACAAGCTGAAAGGCAGCCTCTGAACAAGTCAAGCAGTTCAGCTGGGGGTCTGACATCGCTTTGATCATTCTTGTGTTTGCTATCTTTATAGCAGCTTACCTAAAATCATTTAAATTGATCCCACTGAAGCAAAAGATGTATGTGTATTTTTCATATGTGGAGAAACTCCCAGTTTGGAATAACCCGGGATTTGCAGTGGCACACACCTTTCCTTTCACCTGAAATATGCCTTCTAAACTTGAGAGATGGTGCTTCTCTTCATAAAATATAAGGTAGGAGTTGGTCACAATTACCAATCTCCATACGGAACATGAACTTTAGTATCTTTGATTCTTATAGGAGTCATTCCTTAAGTTTACCCTGAATCTATATTGCTATGTTTTCTCCTGACTGACATACCATGATAATCAAGACAATCAACCAAAATGATGTCCAGACATGTAGAAAAGTGGTCTGTACTCAAAGGCACATATTCCAGACACCAGCCTGCAGGAAAGTGGTATGCTTCATAGGGTACTGTGGAAGAAGTTTGGACAGGGTGATCTTCAAATCCTTTCCCATTCTAAGGTTCTATGTGCTTAGAACTTCCCCATGTTAGTATTGGGGAAAGAAAAGAAAAAGTTGTCCCTATTACCTTTTCTTAATTCTACATCTAAACACTTTTTATTAATGTATGACTTATATAGAATGAAATACATGATCTTAAGTGTATAGCACTTAAGCACTTGGCTTCCCTCATGGCTCAGATGGTAAATAATCTTCCTGCAATGTGAAAGATGTGGGTTTGATCCCTAGGTTGGGAAGATCCTCTGGAAAAGGGAATGGCAACCCACTCCCTTCTGGAGAATCCTATGGACAGAGGAGCCTGTCGGGCTGTAGTCCGTGGGATCACAAAGACTTGGACTGAGAGACTAACACACACAAAGAATGAAATACATAGATCTTAAGTGTATAGCATTTAAGCATAACTCTGATTAAAATTAGAATAATAGCAGTCCTCATGAGAGGTTCCCTCATGCCCCTTTCTGATCACTATCACCTCAAAGATAATATCAATTTTCTATTCTATCACCATAGATTAATTTTTGCCTATTTCTGAATGTCGTATTAATGGAATCATACAGTATATATTCTTTCATGTCTAGCTTTTTCATGCAATATTATGTCTGTGAGATTCATTTGTATTGTTAAAGATGGCAATGGTTCATTCTTTCTCATTTCTTGTATTCTGTATGAACATACCACAGATTATCCATTCTATGGATGAATATTTGAATTGCTTTTAACATTTTGCTATCATTAATAAAGCTACTTTGAACATTCTTAAAATATTTTGCTCCACACAAGCACTCATTCCTATTGGATATATAGCCTGGAATGGAATTGTGGTAGGATCATGTTTAGTTCAAAAGATATTGCCAGTTAATTTTCCTAAGTGGCTTTACCAATTTATGTGGCCACCAACAATGTAAATCTCCATATTCTCACCAACATCTGGTTTTACTGTCCTTTTAATTTAATTCAGTCTAGTGGGAGGTACTAGTATCTCTTTAGTATTAATTTGCCGTTTCTTGAAGGCTGATGATGTTGAAACTTTTCATATGCTTCTCCCATTATTATTTGAAATAATTCCATCAGGTTTTTCTCTCCATTACCAGCAGAATTACTCTTGTTAAGTAACAAGTGGACTCCATACTAGTTCTCAGATCTTATCTTCTTGACTCCCCAAGTAAGACGATAGGCACTGAGAGAGGGCATCAGAAGGCAGACAGACTGAACCACAATCACAAAAATCTAGCCAATCTGATCACACCGACCACAGCCTTGTCTAACTCAATGAAACTATAAGCCATGCCGACTGGGGCCACCCAAGATGGAAGGGGACATGGTGGAGTGGTCTGACAGAATGTGGTCCACTGGAGAAGGGAATGGCAAACCACTTCAGTATTCTTGCCTTGAGAACCCCATGAACAGTGTGAAAAGGCAGAAAGATAGGACACTGAAAGAGGAACTCCCCAGGTCGGTAGGTGCCCAATATGCTATGGGAGAATAGTGGAGAAATAGCTCCAGAGAGAATGAAGAAACGGAGCCAAAGCAAAAACAACACCCAGCTGTGGGTATGACTGGTGTTGGAAGTAAGTCCGATAGTGTAAAGAGCGATATTGCATAGGAACCTGGAATGTTAGGTCCATGAATCAAGGCAAATTGGAAGTCGTCAAACAGGAGATGGCAAGAGTGAACATTAACATTCTAGGAATCAGCAAGCTAAGATGGACTGGAATGGGTGAATTTAACTCAGATGACCATTATATCTACCACTGTGGGCAGGAATCCCTTAGAAGAAATGGAGTAGCCATCATTGTAAACAAAAGAGTCCAAAATGCAGTACTTGGATGCAATCTCAAAAACGACAGAATGATCTCTGTTCATTTCCAAGGCAAACCATTCAATATCACGGTAATCCAAGTCTATGCCCTTACCAGTGAAGCTGAAGAAGCTGAAGTTGGAACAGTTCTATGAAGACTTACAAGACCTTCTAAAACTAACACCCAAAAAAGATGTCCTTTTCATAATAGGGGACTGGAATGCAAAAGTCAGAAGTCAAGAAACATCTGGAGTCACAGGCAAATTTGGCCTTGGAGTACAGAATGAAGCAGGGCAAAGGCTAATAGAGTTCTCCCAAGAGAATGCACTGGTCATAGCAAACACCCTCTTCCAACAACACAAGAGAAGATTCTACACATGGACATCACCAGATGGCCAACACCAAAATCAGATTGATTATATCCTTTGCAGCCAAAGATGGAGAAGCTCTATACAGTCAGCAGAAACAAGACTGGGAGCTGACTGTGGCTCAGATCATGAACTCCTTATTGCCAAATTCAGTCTTAAATTGAAGAAAGTAGGGAAAACCACTAGACCATTCAGGTATGACCTAAATCAAATCCCTTATGATTATACAGTGGAAGTGAGAAATAGATTTAAGGGAGTAGAACTCATACACAGACTGCCTGATGAACTATGGATGGAGGTTCATGACATTGTACAGGAGACAGGAATCAAGACCATCCCCAAGAAAAAGAAATGCAAAAAAGCAAAATTACTGTCTGAGGAGGCCTTAAAATAGCTGTGAATAGAAGGGAAATGAAAAGCAAAAGAGAAAAGGAAAGATATATCCATTTGAATGTACAGTTCCAAAGAATAGCAAGGAGAGATATGAAAGTCTTCCTTAGCGGACAATGCAAAGAAATAGAGAAAAACAATAGAATGGGAAAGACTAGAGATCTCTTCAAGAAAATTAGAGATACCAAGGGAACATTTCATACAAAGATGGGCTCGATAAAGGACAGAAATGGTAGGGACCTAACAGAAGCAGAAGATATTAAGAAGAGGTGGCAAGAATACACAGAAGAACTGTACAAGAAAGACATTCATGACCAAGATAATCACGATGGTGTGATCATTCACCTAGAGCCAGACATCCTGGAATGTGAAGTCAAATGGGCCTTTGGAAGCATCACTATGAACAAAGCTAGTGGAGGTGATGAAATTCCAGTTGAGCTATTTCAAATCCTGAAAGATGATGCTGTGAAAGTGCTGCACTCACTCTGCCAGCAAATTCGGAAAACTCAGCAGTGGCCACAGGACTGGAAAAGGTCAGTTTTCATTCCAATTCCAAAGAAAGGCAAAGCCAAAGAATGCTCAAACTACCACACAATTGCACTCATCTCACACATTAGTAAGGTAATATTTAAAATTCTCCAAACCAGGCTTCAGCAATACATGAACTGTGAACTTCCAGATGTTCAAGCTGATTTTAGAAAAGGCAGAGGAACCAGAGATCAAATTGCCAACATCCATTGGATCATCAAAAAAGCAAGAGAGTTCCAGAAAATCATCTATTTTGCTTTACTGACTATGCCAAAGCCTTATTGATCACAATAAGCTGTGGAAAATTCTTCAAGAGATGGGAATACCAGACCACCTGACCTGCCTCTTGAGAAATCTGTATGCAGGTCAGGAAGCAACAGTTAGAACTGGACATGAAACAACAGACTGGTTCCAAATAGGAAAAGGAGTACGTCAAGGCTGTATATTGTCACCCTGCTTATTTAACTTATATGCAGAGTACATCACGAGAAACTCTGGACTGGAGGAAGCACAGGCTGGAATCAAGTTTGCCGGGAGAAATATCAATAACCTCAGATGACACCACCCTTATGGCAGAAAGTGAAGAGGAACTAAAGAGCCTCTTTATGAAAGTGAAAGAAGAGAGTGAACAAGTTTGCTTAAAGCTCAATGTTCAGAAAACTAAGATCATGGCATCTGGTCCCATTACTTCATGGGAAATAGATGGGGAAACAGTGGAAACAGTGGCTGACTTTATTCTTTGGGGTTCCAAAATCACTGCAGATGGTGATTGCAGCCGTGAAATTAAAAGACGCTTACTCCTTGGAAGGAAAGTTATGACCAACCTAGACAGCATATTGAAAAGCAGAGACATTACTTTGTCAACAAAGGTCCTTCTAGTCAAGGTTATGGTTTTTCCAGTAATTATGTATGGATTTGAGATTTGGACTATAAAGAAAGCTGAGCACCAAAGAATTGATACTTTTGAAATGTGGTGCTGGAGAGGACTCTTGAGAGTCCCTTGGATACAAGGAGACCCAACCAGTCCATCCTAAAGGAAATCAGTCCTGAATATTCATTGGAATGGCTGATGCTGAAGCTGAAACTCCAATACTTTGGCCACCTGAGGCAAAGAGCTGACTCATCTAAATGGACCCTGATGCTGGGAAAGATTGATGGCAGGAGAAGAAGGGGACAACAGAGGATGAGATGGTTGGATGGCATCACCATCTCAATGGACATGGGTTTGGATGAACTCCAGGAGTTGGTGATGGACAGGGAGGCCTGGTGTGCTGCGGTTCATGGGGTCGCAAAGAGTTGGACACGACTGAGTGACTGAACTGACTAACTGATCTGACTGACTCCCCAAATCATGCATCCTTTGTTTCCCTTCTACCCAACTGGCTATTCTTTATCAGTCTTTCCTTTTGCCAGTTCTTCCTAATCTCCCTTCATTTTAACACAGAAGTACACTAATCAACTTCATCCCTCCTCTGACGCCAACTTCCTTCACCCCCTTTCCCTACTTTATTTCTGTTTATATTAATTATGACCATTTATAATATATATAGCATGCCAAGGTATTTATTGCTTCAGCCGTATCGTAATAAGGGATGAAAGCCTCAGGAGGGCAGAAATTCTTGCCTCTTTTGTTCCCTTGATATATTCCCTGTATCTAGGACAGTCCCTGTCTCACAGCAAGTACTCAATAAGTACTTGATGAACAACTGAGTGGTGAATTGAGGGAACGAAGCAACAGAGGGAAAATGGTAAGAAGCGTTGGAAAAAGACATTCTCCCAAGAAATATTTAATGAGTGGCTGTTACAGACATAGCCCTATTTGGACCTGTATACTCTAGATTACATGACTTGTGTCACCGGAGTTCAAGTTTTAAAGACAGGTGCCTTTGAGTTTATGAGTGGCACATAGTAGAGAGGAATCAAATCCTTAAAAACATCTATGGCAAGTGTCAAGAAGACTCAAAGGAAAGCACCGGAAACAACTCCATAATCAGTTTACAGTGCAATGTAAACTCAGGATGGGTGTGGTTTGGCAGCATAGCGTTAGCTCTCTTTATCCAGCTCTACCGGAAGCTTCACCGGAACAGGACAGCTTCTGAGTTAGTAGCTAGGGCATAACTAACTGGATGCCAGCTGGAGCTTTCCTGATGGCTCATCTGGTAAAGAACCTGCCTACCAAAGCAGGAGACACAAGTTCAATTCTTGTGTTAGGAAGATTCCCCTGGAGAAGGAAATCGCAAACTCTTCCAGTATTCTTGCTGGGAAATCCATAGAGGATCCTGGCGGGTTACATTTCATGGGGTGGCAAAAAGTCAAATAAGACTGAGTGTGCGTGTGTGCACACACACACACACCTGTAGGCAGCTAACAATCTGGACTAAATTCTAGATTGTAAAATAAAAGTAGTTAGTAAGCTTGACTAAGTCTCTGTGGACAGACAAACATTCAAACAAGTTTAGCACAAAGAAAGGCCAAATCAGTGCGTTTAGTAATTTCTCTCTCAAAAAATGCAAAATATCTCTGGACTTTGGCCCAGGGAAGGCCAAGAGACTACAATACAAGTGAGAGATGCAAGCCCATGACAAGTCGTGAACAAAATAGAAGGCACAATTGTGACATTTAGCATTCATTTTTGGCTTCTGCGATCTATAGCCTGGATCTCCAAAAGTTATTTGTGGCATCCAGTGCTGTGTTGGCTGGATGCCACCAACAGAGGCATATTCCTAAATCCTCACTGGAAATCTAAATCTGAAGACCAAGAACAGAATAAAGGGAGGTGGAAAGCTTTGCTGTCAAAGCTGGAGACTATTTCCAAAAATAGGCAGATTCTTCCTCAGATTCTTGGCTACCGGGCAAATTGTTCAAAGGTAGTAGATGGCAGCTCATGGCCCAACTCTCTTCCTCTAGAAGTACAAAAAGACATTTTAGCCAACAAGCCATCACATGAATGTTTCTGTTTAAAAATTATGTATTCATTTATTTATTTTTAGCTGCACTGGGTCTTTGCTCCTGCACGTGGTCTATCTCTAGCTGTGGCAAGTGGCGCTCTTCATCATGGTGCTCAGGCATCTCGTTACCATGGCTTCTCTTACTGTGGAACATGGCCTCTAGGTGTGCGGGCTTCAGTAGTTGTAGCATGTGGCCTCAGTAGTTGTGGCACACGGGCTTAGTTGCTCTGCAGCATGCAGAATCTCCTCAGACTAGGGATTGAACATGTGTATCCTGCCTTGGCAGGCAGATTCTTATCCAATGCACCAGCAGGGAAGTCGCTACATAAATATTTCTATTCTTGAGATACTGTTTTACCTTATGTGATAGATATATATGCACTGCAGTCATGTCTGACTCTTTGTGACCCTACAGACTGTAGCCCGTCAGGCTCTTCTGTCCATGGGATTCTCTAGGCAAGAATACTGGAGTGGGCTGCCATGCCTTCCTTCAGGGGATCTTCCCAACCCCAGAGATTGAACCCGTGTCTCTTATGTCTCCTGCATTGGCAGGTGGGTTCTTTACCATGAGCACCACCTGGGAAGCCCCATTCTTCCCTTTAGATTATAATTAATGAAGACAATAGAAGGTATAGTTTACCCATCTCTAAATCTTCTCTCTTACCACAATGTCCACCTAATCCAGTGCCTTGAACATGGCTGAAATTCAAAAAATACTCTTGATTGAATGGAATTTCCCTCAAATGTGTGAGAACGCATATTACCTTTAGGGTATATTGAAACTCCTGCACTGTGATTTTTCTCCTATCTACCATCAGCACAACTGGACCAAACTGGTTTGCCCACACTTCCTGCCTAGGTAACTAGAGGTGAACTTTTGCTGACCTTAAATATTTGTCACCATCTCTTAAGATCTTTACATTCCTCACAAGATTAATGGAAATAAACTTGGGTTTATTAATGGTTGATAATTGGAAATACTTGGAAATATCTGGTTAGTAAACATAGCCAGAGTATGTCCTATAAACCTCAAACATCTCTCTAAAAATCTTAAAAATATCCTGCTTTGAAAATAAATTAAAAAGAGATGTTGGGCAATGGTGTACTAAATTTCATTCAAATGAATCAATTTCCCCCCAAATCACTGAGAAGAAAATAAAACTTCCATGCAATGGAGCAGAACTGAAATTCTTACTTCCCACAGTCATTTCTCAGCTCTAAGTCATAAAATATGGTCTCTTTTCTGCCTATAATCTGTTTTCTTTCTGAAACACACTTACTTTTTTTTATTATATCTGTATTTCATCAGCGATATTTGGTAAGAAAGGGAGCAAGGAAGAAGGAGGAGTAGGTAAAAAGGAAGCTGAGAGTATTAAGACAACCCCATAATAGAGTAGAATCTCACCTGGTCAGGAAATACTGGAAAAAAAAAAAAACTGAAGAAACCGATGTAGAATGAGTTTGCCTTACTTTGAGATTTTAATAACTATAGCTTTCTCTCACTAAGGAGAAAGTTGCTAAGGATTTTTTTTCCTGACGTACAAAACAAGCAGAGACATTACTTTGCCAACAAAGGTCCGTCTAGTCAAGGCTATGGTTTTTCCCGTGGTCATGTATGGATGTGAGAGTTGGACTGTGAAGAAAGCTGATTGCCGAAGAATTGATGCTTTTGAACTGTGGTGTTGGAGAAGACTCTTGAGAGTCCCTTGGACTGCAAGGAGATCCAACCAGTCCATTCTAAAGGAGATCAATCCTGGGTGTTCAGTGGAAGGACTGATGCTAAAGCTGAAACTCCAATACTTTGGCCACCTCATGTGACGAGTTGACTCACTGGAAAAGACTCTGATGCTGGGAAAGGTTGGGGGCGCGAGGAGAAGGGGACGACGGAGAATGAGATGGCTGGATGGCATCACCGACTCTGTGGACATGAGTTTGAGTGAACTCCGGGAGTTGGTGATGGACAGGGAGGCCTGGCATGTTGTGATTCATGGGGTCGCGGAGAGTCGGACACAACTGAGCGACTGAACTGAACTGACAAAATAAGCAGTACCATCTTTATCAAACTCTAAGGGTGGAAACAGTGATTTTATGTGTTAACTTGACTAGGCCAGAGTACCTAGATATTTGGTGAAACACTAGTCTAGATGTTCCTATGAAGTTATGTTTTAGGTAAGATTAGTATTTAAATTAATAGACTTTGAGTAAAGCAGAATATCCCCCACAATAGGGTGAGCCTCATCTAATCAATTGAAGGCTTTAGGGGGGAAAAACAAAAGACTGATCTCTTTTAAGGAAGAAAGAATTCTGTCTCCAGACTGCCTTTTTACTTGAACTGTAACATCAACCTTTCTCTGGGTCTCCAGCTTACTGGCCCAACCTACAGAATTGAGACTTGCAGGACCACCACAATTATATGAGCTAACTCCATAAAGTAAATTTCTCTCTCATAGATAGATGAAGTAAACATATGCTGCTGCTGCTGCTGCTAAGTCGCTTCAGTTGTGTCCAACTCTGTGCGACCCCATAGATGGCAGCCCACCAGGCTCCCCCGTCCCTGGGATTCTCCAGGCAAGTTAAGGTATACATATAGATAAAAACCTGTATTTTATTCTGTTTCTTTGGAAAACCGTGACTAAAAAAGAAACATACCACACAGGTTAGCATTAGACTTCTTGGAGCCAATAATACTGGTATTCAGTACAAGTCAAAGGTTAAATAAAGCCCAGGTTACTCAGAAAATATTTTCTTGATTCTGAAAGGAAATGCTAGTCTTGTGTATTATTTCCTGAAATGATACTTTCCCTGAGGTAGTTTCAATTGGAGCCCTTTCAATTCAGGTAGACAATTCCTTGGATTGCCTTACTGTTATTATAGATCTACACTGACCAGAATTCAATCTTTGAAAGTGTTATTATATATTAATACCTATAATGTGGGTTTCCCAGGTGGCTCAGAGGTAGGGAATCCGCCCGCCAATGCAGGAGATGCAAGAGACCCAGGTTCGATCCCTGGGTTGGCAAGATCTGCTGGAGTAGGAGATGGCAACCCACGCCAGTATTCTTGCCTGGAGAATTCCATGGACAGAGGAGCCTGTCAGGCTACAGTCCGTGGGGTCACAAAGAGTCGGACACGATGGATCATGCACACACTCCTCTCCCCACTGACAATACTCTGTACTTGTAATAAAAATCTAAACTCCTTCTCATGGCCCATAAGGTTCTTCATAAATTAACCCCATCTTCCTTTCCATGATCACCTTTTATCACTCCTAACTTTCTCAGTGTGCTTCAACCACACTGGCTTTATTTCTATGCTCATTTATCCCATTCTCTTTCCTGATTCACTTATTTCGCTCTCCCTACAACACTTTTGGCTAGCCATCATCCCATTCTTTCACCATTCAGGTCCACCTAAAATGCTAGCTTCTCAGATAGACCTCCTCTAATCACTTCAGCGAGAAGAGCCACCTCTGCCAAAATATATTTTCCCATTCTCACTCTTTCTCCTATTGCTACCTTTCCATATTTTTTTCTTCCCAGTACTTAACATGAAGCTGTGTTAGTAATCACCTGTTTACAGACTTCTTGTCTGTCTGATCCCATTAGAATATAAAGGGTTTTGCTGGTCTTGTTCAAAATTCTGAGAACAGTGCCTGGAGAATGAGTTACTCTTTGACATATTTTGGGTGAATGAATGAAAGCTCTGCAGTGTTTCCTCAGAGCACTTATTGCTTCACTTGACAGTGGGAAGTCACTTGTGATCACCTATAATCTCAGCCCCCGTATGGCGAATGGGCCCTGATCTCCACCTAATGTTTCTCATAATTTTACACTCAGTTTCTCCAATGTGGACATAGAGTTTCATGTGACCCACATTTTAAATCAAGATATTAAACAAATACCAAAGGAAAATTTTTTTAAAATTTGTGTGGGAAGTATGCTTTTTCCCTGTTCATAACATTTCCCCAAAGAAAATCCATCCGCTTAGTATGAGTGTCTGCCTACTTATGTCAAATGCAGCTGGTGTTCTGTAAAATTCTTTAGATAAACAACTATTTTACTTCTCTAGAATTTTAACTACTAAAAGATCACCTTTCTTTGCTTGAGTATACCCCAAATGGGAAAATAGGTGCAATTTACATTAAATAAAGAATACATTTACATTCTGTTAGGTTTCGAATCTTCACATGAACTGTGAACCAGGAACATACCACAGCACTTTAAGGATGTTTCTGCCTGACAACAAAATATTTCACTAATTCAGTTGAAATTTAGTCTGTCATGCTGTTTAGTCTCCACAATGATCATAGAAAAGCATGACTACTTGGGCCAAATTAATTGATTTTCCTGGAAATTGTGTTGTTTGAGGGGGGATATAGCAAATATATTATTTAATCTTGCACTTGTTTTTATTTTTTTTTCTTTTCTAACTGAGGTTCACTTACTCCATAATTTTAATTATATCAATAATACTTAAATAGTGGTTTTCTGAGCCCATTTGTCTGCATTTTTTCCTTTCCTCTTCTTTTTTTATTTTCTTTTGGAACTGACATGAACTCTCCTTTATGAAGCTAGAGTTTGAAGAAGGCCTTCCTAGAGGAGGAGAATATATAAAATTCAATCTTGAGTAGCCCCTTCCAACAAGGATGTTATTCTGTGCTCCTACCTCATGGTAGAAATTCCCATGTCCCCAGATAGATAGATGATTGATAGATAGATAAGCATAGAGATGCATAGAGATAGGTGTATTTGAGTTAATTATACTCCTCAGAACGTACATTATTGTCATAGATCCATGATCGTTTCTCACTTAATTTCATTCATTCTTTCATCCCTTTTCCATACCAATTCTACATCCCTATGCCCCACTTCATATGAAAGTATTCAAAAGTGTTTAATATTTATCTTTTTATAAGTATTGTTCTCATAAAATATCCATTTTGTTTGCATGAATTTTCAACTTATGCTAGTTAGTTATTTACAGGTTCCACTCCTGTTTCTATCTTTTCTTTCTTTTTAAAAACTCAGCCATAACTTTTTTAGCACTCGTTTGTGGACATAACTTAGCGACTGAGCACAAGATTGAGCACATGGAGTTGTGGGCATACGTAATCTGTTATTTCTTTCACTGCATAGTCCTTCTTTGGGAATTCTTCACCTTCGACTTATCTTTCTCCTATGATTGGACTCCAAGATTGCCTCTAATTTATACCACCAAAAGCAACACTGATGAGCTTTTTAAAAAATGTTTCATTGTGAAACTGTGAGAATGTCTTTGTGTTGACATCCAAAAGTATGATTGCTTGGTCATAAAATATGGGGATATTTATTTGAACCAGGTTCTGTTAGAGTGGTCTTTGCCCCAGTCTCTACTCTTTTGGAAAGATGGCCCCATATCTCCATCATGGCTGGGCAATGTCCAGCTTTTTCTCTATTTTTTTGGCCAGTTTAACAAATGTAAAATGGTGTCTCATTGATTAATTTGCATTTCCCTGGTTATTGCTGAATTTGGACATCTTTTCGTATGCTTGTTAGCCTATTGGATTCCCTCTTCTACAAACAGCCTCATCATGTCCTTAGCCCATCTCATGATTGTGGATTCTTGTCTTGTTGATTTTCATGTGCTTCTTATCTTAAATATAAGGCTTTTGTACCCTTTATCTATGATGTGCATCCTTGAACAGGAAGATATAATTACTATATAATCAAATTCATCAATTATTTTGTTAATGATTTGTGGAATTATTTTAGAGGGAAGCATTGTTTAAGAATAGTTTCCCCCGACTTCTAGGTCATAAGCATATTCTTTTACATTTTCTTGTGTGTACTTTTATAAATTTTATTTTAACCTTTGAGTCTGAATCCATCTGCAATATACCATTTGTATTTACTATTAAAGAAGGAATCCAATTTCCTTATTTTACATGTTGTAAGCCTGTTCTCTTAGCACCATCCACTATAGCACATTTTGCCCATTGATTTGCAGAACTGCCTTTGCTGTATATACATGAATCTGTCTCTCTAGGATCCATGTTCTTAAAACTATTTTTATGATTCTGATTTTTGTTATTATTCTTAATAACTGATAGATTAAGTCTTCTCTCTGTAGCCTTTTCTGAGATCTTAGAATTGTGTGATTCTTCAAAGGTGCAGATTAAAGCTTAATTGGGTTTCCCCTGAATTTATAGGTAAATGTGGAGTGAATTGGTTTCTTCATAACATTGTCCTTATACCTAAGATAATAAAATTCCTCTCCCTTTGTTCAGGTTATCTTCTAGAAATCTTGTGTAAGTTAATTTCTGATAACTTTTTTCTGTGATTGAGATAGACATCTTTTATTTAAATAGTATTTTCTATTTTATTACTGATGAAGAAATGTGTTCTTATTATTGTGAAGTAATCTTGGGCCCAGCAAACACATTGAACTCTTAATAGTTTTAAGAGTTGGTCTAGCCCTCTGTTGCTTTTTCTAGGTAGATAACTATATCACTTGCATGTCAAGTTTTATCTCTTTTCTTCCAGTCATTGAATTTACTTCTTTTTCATTCCAGGTAATGTTCAGCAGCATGTCTAGTACTGAGTGAAATAGTAACAGTGTATACTTGTCTTATTTCCAGCATTTAAAGGAATGTATCTAAGGTTTTTCCAATGACCACAATGTTTGTTCTAGATTTTTGGTACATAACTATTACCAAGTTAAGGAATTTCCTGGCTATTCCTAGTCCCAGTTTTCTAAGACTTTGTTTTTAATTATAAATAAGTGTTGAGTCATTCTTATCTCCTTTTGGAATCAAGACTACACTAAGCTCATAAAACAAGTTAGGCAATATTACTCCTTCCCTATTATCTGGAAAAACTTAAGTTAGAAAACAAATGGCGAATCAGGTTTTCTTTCCAATATGGGCAGTCTGGGCTCTCTGGAAAGACACAGACTTTATTACATTACCAAAGAGAAGACTTATCTTTTTTCAAATCAGTATTGGTTCTTGTTTGGTATCTTCTACCTTGATAGGAGGGTGCCTACTGTTGTTAGTCATTGTTTTGCATAAACCAAGAGGTCTCTTAATGAAAGAGAAATTGGCTTCCATCGTTGTTCAAACACAGTTTCTGTTCTTAATGAGTGGAAACATTGAGAGAGATTCTAAAGCTATCTCTTGAAGAGATCATTATTTTTGCCTCTTTGTTGCCCATAAGCATAATTACTCTGTTGGTTGAGGTAAGGAGCAGAGGTGAGAATATAAAAAAAAGGAATGTGGTTAGTTGTATCTGGCAAAATGCCATCAATGAAGAAGATGGATAAACCATGCTGTGCTCTACTTCAAAGATGCTGGTCTTCCAAATTTCTTCTTTTGATAATATCCACAGCCCAATTTGCAAGAATTTCCAGATTCCTCTTTGTGATATGGAGGAAAGAATCCCAAAGATAGGATTTCAACAGTTCTAAAGATAAAGCTCAACAAGTTGTGGTTAAAACTTGTTAAGTGTGTGCTAACCCAACTCTGTACACTTTACATGGTGAAAGGAAGTAAAATCTTTTTTCCCATGAGCATTTGTTAGTTGAGGCTCCCTCTCCCATGTGGTAATCTGAAGCTAGATGAGGGCAGCCTTCTGATTGACAGTGATGTTGAGGTGAGTATGGGAGTGTTTAGCTTTAGCTCAGGGCTATAGCATAATAACTCCTAATACTTTCTCAAGCAACAGAGTAATTATGCTTATGGGCAACAAAGAGGCAAAAATAATGATCTCTTCAAGAGATAGCTTTAGAATCTCTCTCAATGTTTCCACTCATTGAGTTTATCTCCACCTTGAGTTTACCTCTTTGTACTTCTATGCTTCACGTAATATCATTTACACCACAGCGAAAGTAAGCAAGAGAGGGGTGAGGCTGAAGAAAGAGTTTCTTTAGGTCATTGTCCACGCTGCTGAGGCAGTAAGTCAGGGTAGGTTTCTTAATCCCCAAAGGACCTGATCTTGCAAGCTGCCCACGCTTGTTTCAGGTGACTAAACCTGTGGATGGAACCTGGCATCATTCCTCAAAAGCTCATAGTGAGCAGGAGAGAGAGAGAGGATGGGGTGGAGGCCATCAGTTTTATTAGCAAGAGGGAAAACAACCAGTTATGTATGCTTAAACATTGTGCCTATAAAATTCCCATAATCTCTTGTCAGTGAGTTTCAATGAGAGGGTGTGCATAAAATAACTTAGAAAAATATTAAGCCTGCATATGGAAGGTGGTGTTACTTTAATCTTGTGTTTACTTTTCCATCTCCCATTATCATAAAAATTGTTCTTCCTCCACAGGAAGGAAAACAAAGAGTTAAACTTAACAGCACATTCACTTTCATTTTTCCCTTTCATGCATTGGAGAAGGAAACAGCAACCCACTCCAGTATTCTTGCCTGGAGAATCCCAGGGACGGGGGAGCCTGGTGGGCTGCCGTCCATGTGGTCGCACAGAGTCGGACACGACTGAAGTGACTTAGCAGCAGCAGCAGCAGCAGCAGCAAGCGGAGAATTTCTCCTTATTTCATATCTCTGACTGCCATGCTCAATCACATACTCACTCAACAAATAATTAGTGAACCTTAACAAAGATCATGGCATCTGGTCCCATCACTTCATGGGAAATAGATGGAAAAACAGTGGAAACAGTGTCAGACTTTGTTTTTTTGGGCTCCAAAATCACTGCAGATACTGATTGCAGCCATGAAATTAAAAGACGCTTGCTCCTTGGAAGGAAAGTTATGACCAACCTTGATAGTATATTAAAAAGCAGAGACATTACTTTGCCAACCAAGGTCCGTCTAGTCAAGGCAATGGTTTTTCCCATGGTCATGTATGGATGTGAGAGTTGGACTGTGAAGAAGGCTGATCACCGAAGAATCGATGCTTTTGAACTGTGGTGTTGGAGAAGACTCTTGAGAGTCCCTTATACTGCAAGGAAATCCAACCAGTCCATTCTAAGGGAGATCAATCCTGGATGTTCATTGGAGGGACTGATGCTAAAGCTGAAACTGCAATACTTTGGCCACCTCATGCGACGAGTTGACTCACTGGAAAAGACTCTGATGCTGGGAAAGGTTGGGGGCGGGAGGAGAAGGGGACGACGGAGAATGAGATGGCTGGATGGCATCACCGACTCTGTGGACATGAGTTTGAGTGTACTCCGGGAGTTGGTGATGGACAGGGAGGCCTGGCGTGCTGTGATTCATGGGGTCGCGGAGAGTCGGACACGACTGAGCGACTGAACTGAACTGAACTGAACTGATAACAGGCAAAGCATTCATATCTTCAGTTCAGTTCAGTTCAGTCACTCAGTCGTGTCCCACTCTTTCCGACCCCATGGACGGTAGCATACCAGGCTTCCGTGTCCATCACAACTCCCAGAGTTTACTCAAACTCATGTCCATTGAGTTGGTGATGCCACCCAACCATCTCATCCTCTGTTGTCCCCTTCTCCTCCCACCTTCAATCTTTCCCAGCATCAGGGTCTTTTCCAATGAGTCAGTTCTTCACATGAGGTGCCCAAAGTATTGGAGTTTCAGCTTCAGCATCAGTCCTTCCAATGAATATTCAGGACTGATTTCTTTTAGGATGGACAGGTTGGATCTCCTTGCAGTCCAAGGGACTCTCAAGAGTCTTCTCCAGCACCACAATTCAAAAGTATCAATTCTTTGGCACTCAGCTTTCTTTATAGTCCAACTCTCACATCCATACATAATTACTAGAAAAACCATAGCCTTGACTAGATGACCTTTGTTGGCAAAGTAATGTCTCTGCTTTTTAATATGCTGTCTAGGTTGGTCATAGTTTTTCTTCCAAGGATTAAGCATCTTTTAATTTCATGGCTATAGTCATCATCTGCAGTGATTTTGGAGCCCAAAAAACTAAAGTCTCTCACTGTTTCCATTGTTTCCCCATCTATTTGCCATGAAATGATGGGACCAGATGCCATAATCTTAGTTTTCTGAATGTTGAGTTTTAAGCCAACTTTTTCACTCTCCTCTTTCACTTTCATCAAGAGGCTCTTTAGTTCTTCTTCGCTTTCTGCCATAAGGATGGTGTTATCGGCATATCTGAGGTTATTGATATTTCAGTTCTATGTATAAATATATCACTCGTTTTTAGATTTCCTTCTCATTTAGGTTACCACAGAGCATTGAGTAGAGTCCCCTGTGCTATATAGTAAATTCTCATTCAGTTCAGTTCAGTTCAATTCAGTCACTCAGTCGTGTCTGACTCTTTGCAACCCCATGAATCACAGCACACCAGGCCTCCCTGTCTATCACCAACACCCGGAGTTCACTCAAACTCATGTCCATCCTATTTTATACATATAATTTTCTTTTTCAACTGGAAATTTCCTCAGCACTTCCAAATAGAAGGCAAAGAAATATGTTCCCACAATCACATAGTGCTTCCAAAAACACTGGAATTTGAACAAGCCTGCTTAAGTCCTCTCTTGACAAGGTCATTCTGCAGCTATTTGTGATCTTAGACCATCAGAACCCTTGAGCTCTTCTAACAAGCATATCCA
Organism: Moschus berezovskii; assembly: GCF_049115385.1. Taxonomy (NCBI): domain Eukaryota; kingdom Metazoa; phylum Chordata; class Mammalia; order Artiodactyla; family Moschidae; genus Moschus; species Moschus berezovskii. Next base: position 51,539,536 of record NC_142476.1, on the reverse strand, counting down.
CCCTAACAAATTTGGCTGTAGATTTTTTTTTCTTTATTTCTCCTCCATTCCTTTCTTTTTTTCTTTCAGGTAAGACAGATTTGTATGTTGTCTGCCAATTAAGAAAAATCCTCCTAAATGTATTCACAATCTTATTACTGTACTTTTAAAATCCAATTGTAGAAAATAATGTTAAAAAAAACTAAACTTCAAAATAAGGTGATTTGCTTTTACTTTAACACCCTTCTATGGAGGAATTTTAAATATTCTCAGTTGTATATTGTCACCCTGCTTATTTAACTTATATGCAGAGTACATCATGTGGAACACTGGGATGGAAGAAGCACAGGCTGGAATCAAGATTGCTGGGAGAAATATCAATCACCTCAGATATGCAGATGACACCACCTTTATAGCAGGAAGTGAAGAGGAACTAAAAAGCCTCTTGATGAAAGTGAAAGAGGAGAGTGAAAAAGTTGGCTTGAAGCTCAACATTCAGAAAACTAAGATCATAGCATCTGGTCCCATCACTCCATGGGAAATAGACAGGGAAACAGTGGAAACAGTATCAGACTTTATTTTTTTGGGCTCCAAGATCCCTGCAGATTCTGATTGCAGCCAGGAAATTAAAAGATACTTACTGCTTGGAAGGAAAGTTATGACCAACCTAGATAGCATATTAAAAAGCAGAGACATTACTTTGCCAACAAAGGTCCATCTAGTCAAGGCTAAGGTTTTTCCCGTGGTTGTGTATGGATGTGAGAGTTGGACTGTGAAGAAAGCTGATCGCCAAAGAATTGATGCTTTTGAACTGTGGTGTTGGAGAAGACTCTTTAGAGTCCTTTGGACTACAAGGAGATCCAACCAGTCCATTCTAAAGGAGATCAGTCCTGGGTGTTCATTGGAGGGACTGATTCTAAAGCTGAAGCTCCAATACTTTGGCCACCTCATGCAAAGAGTTGACTCACTGGAAAAGACTCTGATGCTGGGAGGGATTGGGGGCAGGAAGAGAAGGGGACGACAGAGAATGAGATGGCTGGATGGCATCACTGACTCGATGGAGGTGAGTTTGAGTGAACTCTGGGAGTTGATGATGGACAAGGAGGCCTGGCGTGCTGTGATTCATGGGGTCGCAAACAGTCGGACATGACTTAGCGACTTTACTGAACTGAACTGAATGGTAATGACTCACTCTTACACATATTGATTTAACATGTTACAAAATACTTTCTCACAAGTCTCAGTTGAGAACTTCACATAGCCCTTAGAGGTTGAAAGCCAAAGCAGGATTAATGATTTCCATTTTCCCAGAGATTAAATAGATGTAGAATGGTGACTGATGATCTAAGATGACACAAATTCCACTGGGCAAATCCAAGTCTTATACCACTAATGCATTTTCCGAGAACAACACTTCTTTGAGAGGAATTTAGCTGTATTAAGCAAAACTAAACTTGCAAAGTCATGTGATTCAGGCACAAATTGTTTCACATACCATTTTCTCATCATCAAAACAAACTTGGCTGATGATGAGCAAAAGTGAAGTGTCCAGAAAGTTTGCCATTTGAGATTCTATCATTCTCCTTCATCCTTTCATCTCCATCTGGCCTCCCCTATCTCCCTTTAGCATTCTACTTGTTTCATACTTCTCCACTTCTCCAGAAAGCAAAAAGCATTTCAAAGTCAGTGTGCTATTTTTCTGGCTGTAGAAAGGGCATAAAGGAACAGTAAGGATAACCCCTGTGTATTCTAAGGAGGAAGTACTCTTTATCCTTTTGGAGGAATTTTTGCATACATGTATGCTTCCCTGGTGGCTCAGAGGTTAAAGAGTCTGCCTCCAATGCGGGAGACCCGGGTTCGATCCCTGGGTCGGGAAGATCCCCTGGAGAAGGAAACAGTAACCCACTCCAGTATTCTTGCCTGGAGAATCCCATGGACGGAGAAGCCTGGTAGGCTACAGTCCATGGGGTCAAATAGAGTCGGACACGACTGAGCGACAGAACGGACGGATGTGTAACATGCACATGCATCAAGAGGTAGGTTGAAGGAGCAGAAAGATGAATCAAAGGATGTTCCTGATATCTAGCAAAAACAATAAGCTTTATATGTTATTTCTACCACTGGAAAATAGCCATTCATATATTTATTCATGTAACACTTAATGCAACAATTTCCTGAGCACCTACTCTGCATCTGTGATATGTTTTAAGGATCTATCTGTACTCTCCAAGGTTTTGGACTAGGCAGACAAAAAAAAAATGAAGAATTACAGCATAGGGTGAAAAAGAGCATAATAATGTTGGTAAGTACTATGTGTAATTGTGGTACAAAAGAGGAAGTATTTCCCCTGTGAGCTGGAAGTCAGCAAAGGGCTCTCAGTAAAGAAGGTATTTCAGCTGGAGCTGTAAAGAGGAATAAAAGTTAGCCTGCCAGACATTCCAGGCAGAGAAAAACAGCACTTGCAAAAGCAGGAAAGTCTGAAGTGAGCTGGCACACTCAAGAGACTATAAGTAGTCCAGTGATGGAAAGGAAGAGTAGTGAGGGGAGAGATGGACAGTGATCAAGATCGTGGCAAGACAATTTGTCATGACTTATGTTATTCTTTTCTGATCAATATCTTTTTCCCCTTCAAGTGATGATGGCACCATGATTTTCTTTTCTTTGGGGAACCACACTTTCCCTACTCTTTATGATCTTGATTGGGCTATCTTTCCTCTAGAGACAGACAATGACTCAAAACTACCCAGTTTAGGGTTCTGTCTTCCTTGGTTACAGTGATTAATTCAAGGCACATGACCCAAGGAGGCCAATAAGAGTTTTCCCTAAGATTTGATGTATGGCAATTGGGATAGTCTTCTTCCTTTGGAATCTCGAACTATATGGATAGCAGCTATTGTCTCCTGCTGCATGCAAGTTGTAGAGAGCAAACACACTAAAGAAGGCAGAATCCAAGGATGCAGTGAGAGAGATCAAAAGAAATGGAAAGATGAAGCCCAAGTGATATCACTTGAGTAGTGTTCCCAAAGCTTTTGATCAATTCCTGTACACTCTTATTACCTGGGTTCTACCAGAACCACTTTAAATTGAGTGTCCATCATTTATGATGAAGACAGTCCTAATATGAAGCCATATTCAGCACATTGGACTTTATTATACAGGCAATGAAGAGGCTCCTTGAAAAGTCTGGAGCAGTGACTAGATGTGTGTTTTAGAAAGTGTATGCTGGTGACTATGTAGAGAATGAATAAGAGTAAGGGATGGTCAGGGAACCTAGTTATAAAACTAGTATGAAAATCTAGATAAGACACCAGAAAGACATGAACTAAGGCAATACTAGTGATTTTGAGTGGAAAGAATCCATTTTGAGGAAGATTGAAAATGTACTCAACTGAATAAGAGATGTGAGGGGGAAGAGGAGGTATTCAGGGATAATGATTAGTGTTCTTGCTTGGTGTTTTAGGTTGAGTGGTTTTTTTGGTAACCAAAAGAGGGAATCCAAGAAGAGATAAATATGGGGGGTGGGAAGAAGTAAGTTCATTCAGGGAAATTTTAAGTTGAAGATTTTATGGCACATTGATGTGGAGATGTGCAGTGGCAGTCAGTTAGAAAGTTCTACCGTTTCTGACTAAAGTCTGACCAGGAGATCCAGATTTGTATGTCACCACTGTACAGAGAATGCCAGAAGCTTTTGAGGTGGAAGAGATCACTCTGGGAAACGGTATGGAGTGAGAAGAGAAAATCAAGTACAAAACTTTGTAGAATGACAGCATCTAAGAGGTAGACTTGTAATGGGAACTGGAAAGGAGATATTGGAGAGATGGAGGAGGAATTATGAAAGAGTGGTGTCTCAGAAGTCAAGCTATTGTCAATGGCATGAAGTACGTCGGGTTAGGCCAGTAAGATAAAGAATATAAAATATACCTTTTTTGACTATTTTGATGTCTCCTGTGACTGGCAAGAATATTGATTAAAGTGATTTGCCATTCCCTTCTCCAGCAGACTATGTTTTGTCAGAACTCTCCACCATGACTTGTCTGTCTTGGGTGGCCCTGCGTGGTATAGCTCCTAACTTCACTGAGTTGCACAAGGCTGTGATCATTTTGGTTAGCTTTCTCTGATTGTGATTTTCCTTCTGGAGACTGTGGGATTATAGTTCTTGCTTCTTCTCTCTTCCCTCTGATGGATGTAGATAAGAGGCTCATGTAAGCTTCCTGATAGGAGGGACTAGCTATGGGGAAAACTGGGTCTTACTCTGGTGGACAGGGCCATGCTCAGTAAATCTTTAATCCAATTTTCTGCAGACTTAATTGTTTAGCTTAAGGTGACTCACTCCAAGGGAAGAGAAGCCCCAAAATAAGGTGGTTCAGTTCAGTTCAGTTCAGTCGCTCAGTTGTGTCTGACTCTTTGCGACCCCATGAATCACAACACGCAAGGCCTCCCTGTCCATCACCAACTCCCGGAGTTCACTCAAACTCATGTCCATCGAGTCGGTGATGCCATCCAGCCATCTCATTCTCTGTCGTCCCCTTCTCCTCCTTCCCGCAATCCCTCCCAGCATCAGAGTTATGGTTTTTCCCATGGTCATGTATGGATGTGAGAGTTGGACTGTGGAGGGGCTAAATCACATTTGTAATAAAACGCCATATTCACCAGAGATGCTCAGAGGGCTCAAACATACCTTGTGTGCACCAGGACTGAGAGACTCCACAGAGACTGAGACATAACTGTGTTTGAGTGTCTCCTGAAGAGGTAGGGGTCAGCAGTGGACTGCTGTGGGGGCAAGGGCTCTGGGAGCAGTGGACCTTGGTATGGCATAAGCCCTCTTGGAGGAGGTCACCATTAACCCCACCATAGAGCCCCCAGAACTTAACACAGGACTGGCACAAACAGAACCTTGTGTGCATCAGGACCCAGAATAAAGGAGCAATGACCCCACAAGAGACTGACCCAGACATGCCCATGAGTGTCCAGCAGTATCAAGCGGAGGTGTGGGTGGGAAGTGTCCTGCTGCAAGGTTGGGGGCACTGGGAGGTTGCCATTATCTTCATTATCTCCACCATAGTTTGGCCTCAGGTCAAATAACAGGGAGGGAATAGCGCACCATCCTTCAATAGAAAATTGAATTAAAGATTTACTGAGCTTGGCTCTACCTATCAGAACAAGATCCACTTTCCCCCTCAGTCCGTCTCTCCCATTAGGAAGCCTCCATAAGCCTCTTATCCTTCTCCATCAGAGGGCAGACAGACTGAAAACCACAATCACAGAAAACTAACCAATCTGATCACACGGACCACAGCCTTGTCTAACTCCGTGAAACTATGAGCCATGCTGTGTAGGGCCACCCAAGATGGACGGGTCATGGTGAAGAGTTCTGACAAAATGTGGCCCACTGGAGAAGGGAATGGCAAACCACTTCAGTATTCTTGCCTTGAGAACCCCATGAAGCGTATGAAAAGGCAAAAAGATAGGACACTAAAAGATGAACTCCCCAGGTCAGTAGGTGCCCAATATGCTACTGGAGATCAGTGGAGAAATAACTCCAGAAAGAATGAAAAGTTGGAGCCAAAGCAGAAACAACACTCAGTTGTGGATGTGATTGAAGTAAAGGCCAATGCTGCAAAGAGCAATATTGCATAGGAACCTGGAATGTTAGGTCCATGAATCAAGTCAAATTGGAAGTGGGCAAACAGGAGTTAGCGAGAGTCAATATCGACATTTTAGGAATCAGGAACTAAAATGGAATGGAATGGGTGAATTTAACTCAGATGACTATTATATCAACTATTGTGGGCAAGAACCCCTTAGATGAAATGGAGTAGCCATCATAGCCAACAAAAGAGTCCAAAATGCAATACTTGGATGCATTTTCAAAATGACAGAATGATCTCTGTTCATTTCCAAGGCAAACCATTCAATATCACAATAACCCAAGTTTATGACCCGACCAGTAATGCTGAAGAAGCTGAAGTTGAACAGTTCTGTGAAGACCTACAAGACCTTCTAGAACTAACACTGAAAAAAGATGTCCTTTTCATTATAGGGGACTGGAATTCAAAAGTAGGAAGTCAAGAAATGCCTGGAGTAACAGGCAAATTTGACCTTGGAGTACAGAATGAAGCAGGGCAAAGGCTAACAGAGTTTTGCCAAGAGAATGCAAACACCCTCTTCTAACAACATAAGAAAAGACTCTACACATGGACATCACCAGATGCTCAATACCGAAATCAGCTTGATTATATTCTTTGCAGCCAAAGATGGAGGAGCTCTATACGGTCAGCAAAAACAAGACCAGGAGTTGACTGTGGCTCAGATCATGAACTCCTTATTGCAAAATTCAGACTGAAATTGAAGAAAGTAGGGAAAACCACTAGACATTTCAGGTATGCTGCTGCTGCTGCTGCTGCTGCTGCTGCTGCTGCTAAGTCACTTCAGTCGTGTCCAACTCTGTGCGACCCCATAGACGGCAGCCCACCAGGTTCCACTGGCCCTGGGATTCTCCAGGCAAGAACACTGGAGTGGGTTGCCATTTCCTTCTCCAATGCATGAAAGTGAAAAGTGAAAGTTAAGTCACTCAATCGTGTCTGTCTCTTCACAACCCCATGGACTGCAGCCTACCAGGCTCCTCCATCCATGGGATTTTCCAGGCAAGAGTACTGGAGTGGGTTGCCATTGCCTTCTCTGCATTCAGGTATAACCAAAGTCATATCCCTTATGGTTATCTGGTGGAAGGGGCAAATAGATTTAAGGGATTAGATCTGATAGAGTGCTTGAAGAACTATGAATGGAGGTTCATGACATTGTACAGGAGGCAGTGATCAAGACCATCCCCAAGAAAAAGAAAAGCAAAAAGGCAAATGGTTGTCTGAGAAGACCTTACAAATAGCTGAGAAAAGAAGAGAAGCTAAAGGCAAAGGAGAAACAGAAAGATATACCCATTGAATGCAGAGTTCCAAAGAATATCAAGGAGATAAGAAAGCCTTCCTCAGTGATCAATGCAAAGAAATGGAGGAAAACAATAGAATGGGAAAGACTAGAGATCTCTTCAGGGAAATTAGAGATACCAAGGAAACATTTCATGCAAAGACGGGCTCAATAAAGGACAGACATGGAATGGACCTAACAGAAGCAGAAGGTATTAAGAGGTGGTAAGAATACACAGAAGAACTATACAAAAAAGATCTTCATGGCCCAGATAATCATGATGATGTGATCACGCACCTAGAGCCAGACATCCTGGAATGCAAAGTCAAGTGGGCCTTAGGAAGCATGACTATGAACAAAGCTAGTGGATGTGATGGAGTTTCAGTTGAGCTATTTCAAATCCTAAAAGATGAAGCCATGAAAGTGCTGCAGTCTATATGCCATCAAATTTGGAAAACTCAGCAGTGTCCACAGGACTGGAAAAGATCACTTTTCATTCCAATTCCAAAGAAAGGCAATGAAAAAGAATGCTTAAAATTGAAGTTGCTCAGTTGTGTCCGACTTTTTGAGAAGCCATGGACTGTAGCCTACCAGGCTTCTCTGTCCATGGGATTTTCCAGGCAAGAATACCGGAGTGGGTTGCCATTTCCTTCTCCAGAGGATCTTCCCAACCCAGGGATCGAACCCAGGTCTCCCAAATTGCAGGCAGACGCTTTACCCTCTGAGCCACCAAGGAAGCCCAATAATGTTCAAACTATCACAAAATTGCACTCATCTCACATGTTAGCAAAGTAATACCCAAATTTTCCAAGCCAAGCATCAACAGTATATGAATCATTAAATGCCAGATGTTCAAGCTGGATTTAGAAAAGGCAGAGGAGCCAGAGATCAAATTGCCAATATCTGTTGGATCATTGAAAAAGCAAGAGAGTTCCAGCAAAACATCTACTTCTGCTTTATTGGCTATGCCAAAGCCTTTGACTGTGTGGATCAAAACAAACTGAGGAAAATTCTTAAAGAGATGGGAATATCAGACAACCAGACCTGCTTCCTGAGAAATCTGTATGCAGGTCAAGAAGCAACAGTTAGAACTGGACATAGAACAATAGACTGGTTCCAGATTGGGAAAGGAGTACGTCAAGGCTGTATATTGTCACCCTGCTTATTTAACTTTTATGCAGAGTACATCATGTGAAATACCAGGCTGGATGAAGCACAACCTGAAATCAAGACTGCCAGGAGAAATATCAATAACCTCAGATAGGCAGATGACACCACCCTTTTGGCAGAAAGTGCCTCTTGATGAAAGTGAAACAGGAGAGTGAAGAAGTTGTCTTAAAATTCAACATTCAGAAAACTAAGATCATGGCAACCGGTCCCATCACTTCATGGCAGATAGATGGGGAAACAGTGGAAACAATGAGAGACTTTATTTTGGGGGGCTCTAAAATCCCTGCAGATGGTTATTGCAGCCATGAAATTAAAAGACCCTTGCTCCTTGGAAGAAAAGTTTTGACCAACCTAGACAACATATTAAAAAGCAGAGACATTACTTTGCCAACCAAGGTCAATCTAGTCAAGGCTATGGTTTTTCCAGTAGTCATGTATGAATGTGCGAGTTGGACTATAAAGAAAGCTGAGTGCCAAAGAATTGATGCTTTCGAACTGTGGTGTTGGAGAAGACTCTTGAGAGTCCCTTGGACTACAAGGAGATCCAACCAGTCCATTCTAAAGGAGGTTAGTCCTGGGTGTTCATTGGAAGGACTGATGCTAAAGCTGAAAGTCCAATACTTTGGCCACCTCATGCGAAGAGTTGACTCACTGGAAAAGATTCTGATGCTGGGAGGGATTGGGGGCAGGAGGAGAAGGGGACGACAGAGGATGAGATGGCTGATGGCATCACCAACTCGATGGACATGAGGTTGGGTGAACTCCAGGAGTTGGTGATGGACAGGGAGGCCTGGCGTGCTGTGATTCATGGGGTCGCAAGAGTCGGACGCGACTGAGCGACTGAACTGAACTGAACTGAACTGATGATTAGCTATCTTTGCATGCATACTCAGTCAGCCACTCAGTCATGTCTGACTCTTTGTGATCCAATGGACTTTAGTCCACCAGGCTCCTCTGTCCACGGGATTCACCAGACAAGAATGTTGAAGTGGTTTCCTGTGCCCTCCTCCAGGGGAACCTTCCCAACCCAGGGATTGAACCCATGTCTCACGCCTTCAAGTGGATTCTTTACCATCTGAGCTACCAGGGAAGCCCAAGAATGCTGGAGTGGGTAGCCTATCCCTTCTCCAGGGGATCTTCCATTGCTACCTTTGCCTCAATCTAAATATGCTCAAGTTGGGAACTAGATTAGGGCTTAGAGCTAGGTGTCTTTATCCCTTCTTAGAGATATTGTGTGTGTAATTACACAAGCACAGAATTAGAGATGATAACTAAAAACATAAATGTTTATATCTTTTTAGTAGACTATCTTTATATTTCACTTATTTGAATAGAGACTAGAAACCTGAGTTTACCTCCTTGACTTATTATGCTCGAAATTTAGACAAGTCTTTTGTCCACTCTGTACCTCTGTTTGAGTGTCTGCATGCTCAGTTGCTTGAGTCGTGTCCAACTCTTTGTGATCCCATGGACTCTAGCCTGCCAAGCTTCTCTGTCCATGGGATTCTCCAGGCAGGAATACTAAAGTGGGTTGCCGTTTCCTCCTCCAGAGGGTCTTCTCAACCCAGGGATCAAACCCGTGGCTCCTGCATTGGAAGGTTCTTGACTGCTGAGCCACCAGGGAAGTCTATGTCTCTGTTTACTTATCTGTAGAATGGGGGTAATGCTAGTGACTAACTTAGGGACCTTTCGTGAAGATAATGTGAACTAGAATGTATAAAGCACCAAGGCCAGATTACTAGCACATAGCTGTCGCTCAATTAGTTTCTATTGTTTTTATCATTATCATTATTAATATTGTCATCAGAAGGAAAGAGATTTTTTTTCTTGGAATTCTTTTGCCTAGGACTCCTATTATTTTCTCTGGTCCAGCTGAATGACACTGCTTGCAGGGCCTGTGATAGAAACCCCCATACTAAGCCACAAAGTCTCAAGAAGCCCTCAGCCTTGATGTCAAGCTCTAGAGAGTGTAGCTTGCAGTATTTTTACCTTTGTACTCCCTGTGGGTGATCAGGAAATGAGAGATTTATAGAATTTTTTCCTTCCTTCTGTTGCTTATGATTTAGTTTTTTGCTAAATGGAAAATATTTTGCCACATGCCCACATCCTCAGGTTTATCACATCAGAGAGAAATGCTGGCAGCAGCTCTTACTTCTCCAGATGTGAGCTCCTTCTTGGGTGGCTCTCTGCATGTTTCTGGTCCTTAGAGCCCCAGAACATCTCATTTTCAGAAATAACACATGATGCACCAACACTAAACTCATTTCCTGTCTTGAGTGGGCCCAGAGCATTCCAGTAAATTCACAAGTGTGTTATAGACTGGGAAAGAATAGAAAACATGTTCCACTCTTTTGCAAGTTTTCCCGAGATCCATGTGAATGAAACAGACTGACCTTGTGCTTTCATGTGAAGTACTAAAGATCCCAGTTAAAGTCACTCAGTCATGTCCAATTCTTTGCAACCCCATGGACTATATAGTCCACGCAATTCTCCAGGCCAGAATACTAGAGTTGGGTAGCCTTTCCCTTCTCTAGGGAATCTTCCCAACCCAGGGATCAAACCCAGGTCTCCCATATTGCAGGCAGATTCTTTACCACCTGAGCCACCAGGGAAGCCCAAGAATACTGGAGTGGGTAGCCTATCCCTTCTCCAGGAGAACTTCCTGACCCAGATATTGAACCAGGGTTTCCTGCATTGCAGGCAGATTCTTTACCAACTGAGCTATAGGCGAGGATGAAATGAGCCAGCCAAAGGCCAAACATGACAGTATGTTTTGATATCCAGACTATGTCTGGCTGAAAACTTCGTAGCTCACTTATGCTCATTCCTCTCAGCATGGACTTTTTTTTTTTTCCCTTAGCAATCTCAAGAAATAGAAACTTCAACATGAAACCCATAAGCAAGCTGTGATATGCACTTGTAGTTACCAGGACACTCTCTGGAGTCCCAGTCACCAGTATCATTGATAGCTTATGGTGAATGGTGTTGGACTTGTGGTCGCCAAAGAATATTTAGCTTCAGGGCCAGAGACAAGGCTTGGTGACTCAAGAGCTTTTGTATAGCAGTTTTATCAAAGTATAAAAAGGGATAGAGAAAGTTTCCGACATAGACATCAGAAGGGGGACGGAGAGTGCCCCAATCCCTAGTGTTAGCAACGGAATTATATACTTTTTAATTGGTTATTATAATAAATCGAAAGAATGTCTCAAGGCTGTAAAGATCTTACTAAACCCACTCCTATAATATACATTTTAAGATAGCAGGATTATTTAGAAGGTTTTCAGGAAGGAGAAACTTGTCCTCAAGTAGCATACATTATTGTTATATAATCTTTACTAAGGAATGTGGGAAAAAAGCATTTGTCCTTTCCCCCTCCTTGAGAATTCCAGACCTCTATCTCCTCCTTGAGAGCCCCAGACCCCTTTCTCCTCCTCAGAGACCCCAGATTTCTTATCCACCTGCCTAGGAATTGATACGCCCATCATCCTCCTCATTATCTCTGCGTTTTCCCTCCGTCTTGAGTCTTCATTTCTCCACCTGTTCTAGTCGTCTGATGCTGCAGGCTTTCACAGAGTCAATCAAGCAAGCCTCTTTCTCAAGGGCCCAATGATGGGCTGACCACTGCGTACCTTCTGTAAGTTTAAGTGTTAGTCGCTCAGCCACCTCTGATTCTTTCTGTCCACAGGGACTGTACCCCACCAGGCTCCTCTGTCCATGGAAGTCTCCAGGCAAGAATACTGGAGTGAGTTGCCATTTCCTTCTCCAGGGGATCTTCCCAACTCAGGGATAGAACCTGGGTCTCCAGCATTGCAATGGATTCTTTACCATCTGAGCCACCAGGTAAGCCCCCTATTGTGCACATAAAAGATTTCTGTAACTAGTCCCTTTCTGTGCAGTTTGAAATACAAAGTAAGCACATGCAAAGCAATTAAAAAGCCATAAGGTATCTAAATCACAATGCAAACCTCCAAAATGGGAGTCCGAAAGCAAGGAAGTTCAAAGATAACTATAATTATGTGATGGGAAGAGGAAAAATAGGAAGGAATAGGAATTCAGCTGAGCCATGGAGGATCAGAACATTTAGAGAAGAGAGGCAGAGATGTGTTTAGGTTGGTGAAAAGGTAATTGCAGGTTCAGACTATGAGTTTTAAATCATTGTAACTAGGCTCAAATATATCTTTATTAATCAAGATAGGAACCATTACAATCAACACATTTTTTGCCAATGAGAAATATTTGTTTATTCCTCTAGCATCAAAATCTGTGCTTTGTGACTTAGAAAGCATTTTCTTTTTTTAAATTTATTTATTTTAATTGAAGAATAATTACTTTACAATATTGTGATGGTTTTCACCATACATCAACATGAATTGGCCACAGGTATACATGTGTCCCCTCAATCCTGAACCCCTCCCTAGTCTATCCCTCTGGGTTGTCCCAGAAAATGGGCTTTCGGTGCCTAGCTTCATGCATTGAACTTGCACTGGTCATCTATTTTACATATGGTAATGTACATGTTTCAGTGCTATTCTCTCAAATCATCCCACCCTCGCCTTCTCCCACTGAGCCCAAAAGTCTGTTCTTTACATCTGTGTCATCCTACCTGCATGTAGGATCACTGGTACTGTCTTTCTAAATTCCACATATATGCGTTTATACACTGTATTTGTTTTTTCTCTTTCTGATTTACTTCACTCTGTGTAATAGGCTCAAGGTTCATCCACCTTATTAGAACTGACTCAAATGCATTCCTTTTTATAACTGAGTGATATTCCATTGTGTATATGTACCACAACTTCCTTATCCAATCATCTGCCAATGGACATCTAGGTTGCTTCCATGTCCTACTTATGGTATGGTCATTGGGGTACAAAGATAGCAGAGGAGTAGGTGGACATGGAGTACATCTCTCTCTATGGATATATCAGCAATACACCTTCAGACACAGAAGTGCATGCAGAACACCAGCTGAGAGCAGACAGGAGTACGTGGCCAGCAGAAAAGAATGTATAGACCCACGCAAAACTCGGTAGGACAAAGGAAGTAGGGGGAAAAACAGGAGTGTTAGTAGGACTGGACCTGCCCTCGGTGGGTGGGGGAACTGAAGCAGGGGTCCAATACCCAGATCAGGGCAATTGTTTGAGTCAGAGAAACATTTAAGGCTGAGTGTGAAACAGCTGATCTGTGGCAGCCTAAATGGAATGGAATCAGAAGTTCCTTGCCACAGCCATACATACCCCAGAGGGTGCAGTGGCTGGAAACTGGAGTTTAGGGATTGTGGAGCAAACCCCAGGTGAGGGCTACTGCTGACTTCAGAGAGACAGATCGAGGGGATATGAGGGAGGAGATCGTGGTGGGAAATGCCTGTGGAGGAAAGCCAGGCAGCCATGAAAGCAAGGCGATACTGCTGAGTCAAGTGTAGGGGGTGGAGCCATCACCATAGCCTCTCTCCCCTCACATGCCAGCATTGGCAGCTGAACAGTAGAGAGGCTGGCCCATCAAACGCCTGACACACTGAATTACAGAGTAGGATCCCACCAAGTGTGCTCTTTTAAGTGATGATACACCAATCTACAGAGTAGGACTGCAGCCACAGGCCCATCTATGTGCCTGATGCACCGAACAGCAGAGAAGGACCCAGGCAAGAAAACCCTCTAAGTGCCTGAATAGGCGGAGCTACAGAGAAAGACTGGCCTAAGAGGCCTTCTGATCGCCAGCTACAAGAGACTCAAAAAAAGACTCTGATAGAGCCATAACTCCTGTGGCAGAGACAGTCCATGTCCCTGCACACTTGGTGCTGCCAGAGTCCCTGCAAGCCGAGCAGCTGCATCACCTTCACGCTCAACTCTCACTGGGGCAGAGCTGCCACAGGCAAAAAAAATGTCTTGCACCTGTGCACACAGGGTCACTTCAGTTGCGTCCGACTCCTTGTGACCCTGTAGACTGTGGCCTGTCAGGCTTCTCTGTCAGAGAGAAGGGTTCTCCAGGCAAGAATACTGGAGCATACTGGCCAATCCTGGTTGCCATACCCTTCTAGAGCACTGTTTTTCCTGCTGCCCTAGCCGCCAACTCCCCTGACCTGGTGCTGCCAGAACCCCTGCAACCCAAGCAGCTGCACCACCTTCACACCTGGCCCTCCCAGGAGCAAACCCAAGTCCTCAGGAGCAAATCCCAGTGGATGACCCACATGCAGTTCAGTTCAGTCGCTCAGTCGTGTCCGATGAATCACAGCACGCCAGGCCTCCCTGTCCATCACCAACTCCCAGAGTTCACTCAAACTCATGCCCACAGAGTCGGTGATGCCATCCAGCCATCTCATTCTCTGTCGTCCCCTTCTCCTCCTGCCCCCAACCTTTCCTAGCATCAGAGTCTTTTCCAGTGAGTCAACTCGTCACATGAGGTGGCCAAAGTATTGGAGTTTCAGCTTTAGCATCAGTCCTTCCAATGAACACCCAGGATTGATAGCCTCTAGAATGGACTGGTTGGATCTCCTTGCAGTACAAGGGACTCTCAAGAGTCTTCTCCAGCACCACAGTTCAAAAGCATCAATTCTTCAGCGCTCAGCTTTCTTCACAGTCCAACTCTCACATCCATACATGACCACAGGAAAACCATAGCCTTGACTAGACGGACCTTGGTTGACAAAGTAATGTCTCTGCTTTTTAATATATTATCAAGGTTGGTCATAACTTTCCTTCCAAGGAGTAAGCATCTTTTAATTTCATGGCTGCAATCAGCATCTGCAGTGATTTTGGAGCCCCAAAAAAAATAAAGTCTGACACTGTTTCCACTGTTTTTCCATCTATTTCCCATGAAGTGATGGGACCAGATGCCATGATCTTCGTTTTCTGAATGTTGAGCTTCAAGCCAACCTTTTCACTCTCCTCTTTCACTTTCATCAAGAGGCTTTTGAGTTCCTCTTCACTTTCTGCCATAAGGGTAGTGTCATCTGCATATCTGAGGTTATTGATATTTCTCCCAGCAATCTTGATTCGAGCTTGTACTTCTTTCAGCCCAGCGTTCCTCATGATGTACTCTGCATAGAAGTTAAATAAGCAAGGTGACAATATACAGCCTTGACATACTCCTTTTCCTATTTGGAACCAGTCTGTTGTTCCATGTACAGTTCTGACTGTTGCTTCCTGACCTGCATACAGGTTTCTCAAGAGGCAGGTCAGGTGGTCTGGTATTCCCATCTCTTTCAGAATATTCCACAGTTTATTGTGATCGACACAGTCAAAGGCTTTGGCATAGTCAATGAAGCAGAAATAGATATTTTTCTGGAACTCTCTTGCTTTCTCCATGATCCAGCGGATGTTGGCAATTTGATCTCTGGTGCCTCTGCCTTTTCTGAAACCTGCTTGAACATCTGGGAGTTCACGGTTCACATATTGCTGAAGCCTGGCTTGGAGAATTTTGAGCATGACTTTACTAGCGTGTGAGATGAGTGCATTTGTGCGGTAGTTTGAGCATTCTTTGGCATTGCCTTTCTTTGGGATTGGAATGAAGACTGACCTTTTCCAGTCCTGTGGCCACTGCTGAGTTTTCCAAATTCAATGCAGAGGTGGAAATAAAACCACACTTGAAATCTAGGGGCAGTGTGACTAAGGAAGAAGACCCAAAACCCTCCTACTTAATATACAAGCTGTATATTAAATCCGATTAATACGATCAAGTGGGCAGACTCTGTGTCTATGGAATATCTAAAAGATCAATGAGAGTTCCCTCAAAAGAAAATGGACTAGTTCTGATAGTTGTGGACATTGGAGGCAAGAACACACAGGAGTAGGACCAGATTAGAATCTGAGCTGCCCCCACAGCAGGTCCAGAGATCAGCACAGTGTTAGAAGGCATCCTAGGGAGGTGAAGTGGACTGAGACACCCAGCAAGGGGAAGGGCTTTGACAGCAGTGACTCAAGAAAAACATTTATTATTGTTATATTTTGACTTGTTCTGTAGATTCTTTTGGATTTTTTTTCTTTTCTTTACTTCCCCCAACCCCGTTGTAGTTGTTGATTTTATTGGCACTATGAAATCTAATTAAGCTTTTGAGGTTTTTTTTTTTTATTTTTTTCTCAATAACATTTTTCATTGTTATAAACCTCTGCCTTTATGTTGAGTTTTTGCAGTTCCAGGGCGGGGGGAGTTTCTTTTTTTAATTTTAATTTTTTAAACCTATTATTATTTTTTCTAAATGTATTCTTTGCTTGCTTTATCTACCACTATTTAACTTTGCATATCTATTATTTCTTTCTTGTCTTTCTTTCCTTTAGTCTCAATATATTTGTTAGTTTTGTCATTGCTTTATTCCCCAATCGGCACCTTGTTTAAGTTTTGTTTTCCAATTGTGCTTTAGTTAGTTTTGTTCTGGTAGATATAATTTTTGGTTTCCTTTGTTCGCCAGGTCAATCTATTGTACTTTATATTTGTTGGACTGTTTTGATTTTGCTTATGGGTGTATGTGTATATTCAGTCACACTTTTTCTTCTTGTTATGAACCTCTGCATCGGCTTTGGGCTTTTGCAGTTCTGTGGAGGTTTCCTTTATTTTTCCTTTTCTCTTTTTTATAATTTTAACTTTTAATTTTTTAAACCTATTATATTTTTCTACATTTATTCCTTCATTTGCCTTCCCTACTGCTCTTTTGCCCTTGCAATTAATCTTTAATGTATATAAATCTTCTTCCTCTACCTCTATTTAACTTTGCATATCTATTCTTTCTTTCTTGTCCTTCTTTCCTTTCCTCTCAACATATTTGTTAGTTTTGTTTTCATTGCTTTATTTTCCACTTGGTACCTTGCTTTAATTTTTTTTTCCAGTTTGTACTTTAGTTAGTTTTGTTCTTAACTGGTAGATATAATTTTTGGTTTCCTTTGTTTGCTGGGTCAATCTATTGTACTTTACTTTTGCTGAACTGTTTTGATTTTGTTTGGGGTGCATATGTATATGTGTATATTCCATTATTTTAATTATTACTTGCCTGATTTTGTAACCGCAATTTGCCTGGGATTCATCTTTAGTTTCTCATTTTTGCATATTTGTTTTAATCTCACTTAATGCCATAACAAGCCACTTGTGGAATCTTTGTTCCTGACCAGAGATAATGCTCTGAGCCTTTGGAGTGGGAGCACTGACTCCAAGACCCTAGACTACCAGAGAACTAACTAACACTGCTGCTGCTGCTAAGTCACTTTAGTCGTGTCCAACTCTATGCAACCCCATAGACGGCAGCCCACCAGACTCCCCCATCCCTGGGATTCTCCAGGCAAGAACACTGGAGTGGGTTGCCATTTCCTTCTCCAATTCATGAAAGGGAAAAGTGAAAGTGAAGTCGCTCAGTCGTGTCCAACTCTTAGCGACCCCATGGACTGCAGCCCACTAGGCTCCTCCATCCATGGGATTTTCCATGCAGAAGTACTGGAGTGGGGTGCCATTGCCTTTGAGAACTCACACAAAGGAAACCTCTGAAACATAAGATCTGGCATCACCCAACCACCAATAGCACCCTGTGCAGGATGCCTCATCTTAACAACAAACAAAAGAAAATTACAAACCAAATCATCAGCAGACAGGATTACCACCTCACTTAGCCTTGCCCAACAGAGGAAAAACAAACGAACAAGCAAAAACTCAACACAAACTCACCCTATAAGAAGGTGACACAAGCCACCTTAGAGGGCAGAAGCCAAAAGGAAGAAAGAATTCAAGACTGAAACCCAGGAAAAGGAGACCTCAAGCACAATAACTTAAAAAAAATGAAAAGGCCGAGAAATACTACACAAATGAAGGAACAAACTAGAAACACGGAAGTCCAAATAAATGAAGAGGAAATAGAAAAATTACCTGAAAAATAATTCAAAATAATGATAGTAAATATGATCAAAAACCTATAAAGCAAAATGGAGAAAGTTCAAAAATCAATTAACAAAGACCCAGAAGAATTAAAGAATAAACATGCAGAGACAAATAACACAATTACTAAAATTAAAAATATTCTAGAAGGAATCAATGGCAGAATATCTGAAGCAGAAGAACAAATCAGTGAGCTGGAAGATAAAAGGGTGGGAATAAATTCTAAAGAGCAGAATAAAGTAAAAAGAAAGAAAAGTACTGAAGACAGTCTCAGAGATCTCTGGAATCAATTGATATCAAATGAACCAATATTTGAATTATAGGGGGTCCCAGAAGAAAAAGATAAAAAGAAAGGGTATGAGAAAATTTTTGAAGAGATTATAGTTGAAAATTTCCCCAGTATGGAAAGTGAAATAGCCAATCAAATCCAAGAGGCACAAAGAGACCTATACAGGACAAACCGAAGGAGGAACACACCAAGACACATACTAATCAAACTAACAAAGACTAAACACAAAGAATATTAAAAGCAGCAAGGGAGAAGCAACAAGTAACATACCAGGGAAATCCCATATGCTTAACATATGCTGATCATTCAGCAGAAACTGCAGGCCAGAAGTGAATGGCAGGATATATTCAAAGTACTGAAAGGGAAAAATCTACAACTAATATTACTGTACCTGGCAAGGATCTCATTCAAAATTGATGGAGAAATAAAAAGTTTTTCAGACAAGCAAAAGTTGAGGGAATTCAGTACCATCACACCAGCTTTACAACAAATGCTAAATGGACTCATATAATCAAGAAATACAAGAGAAGAAAAAAGATCTACAAAGTCCAGCCCAAACAATTATGAAAACAGCAATAGGAACATATATATCAATAATTATTTTCAGTGTAAATGGAAATGCTCCAGCCAAAAGACACAGACTGGATGAATGAGTACAAAAACAAGATCCATATATATGCTGTCTACAAGAAACTCACTTCAGACCTCAAGACACATACAGATTGAAAGTAACAGGATGGAAAAATATATTCCATGCAAATGAGAAGCAAAAGAAAGCTGGAGTAGTAATGCTCATCTCAGACAAAATAGACCTTAAAATAAAGATTACAAGAAATAATGAAGGACATTACATAATGATCAAGGGATCAATCCAAGAGGAAGACATAACAATTGTAAATATCTATGCACCCAACATAGGAGCACCTCAATACATAAGAAAAACACTAACAGACATAAAAGGAGAAATTGACAATAACACAATAAAAGTAGAAGACTTTAACACCCCACTCACACCAATGGACAGATCATCAAAACAGAAAATTAATAAGGAAACACAAGTCTTAAATGATACATTAGACGAGATGGATCTCATTGATATCTTCAGGACATTCCATCCAAATGCAGAAGAATACACCTTCTTCTCAAGTGCACATGGAACATTCTCCAGGATAGACCAAATTCTTGGGTCAAAAATCAAACCTCAGTACATTTAAGAAAACTGAAATCACATCAAGCATCTTCTCTGACCACAATGCTATGAGACTAGACATCAATTACAAGAAAAAAACTGTAGGAAACACAAACACATGGAGATTAAACAACACGTTTCTAAATAACCAACTGGTTACTAAAGAAATCAAAAGGAAAATCAAAAAATTTCTAGAAACAAATGACAATGAAAACATGACAACTCAACACCTATGGGATGCAGCAAAAGCAGTTCTAAGAGGGAAGTTTATAGCAATACAATCCTACCTCAAGAAACAAGAAAAACATCAAAACAACTGGAAAAAGAAGAACCAAAAAAAAAAAAAAAGCCCAAAATTAGTTTAAGGAAAGAAATCATAAAGATCCAAGCAAAAAGAAATGAAAGAACCAATAGTAAAGATTAATAAAACTAAAAGCTGGTTCTTTGAGAAGATAAACAATATTGACAAACCTTTATCCAGACTCATCAAGAAAAAAAGAGAGAAGAATCAAATCAACAAAATTAGAAATGAAAAAGGAGAGGTTTCAACAGACAATGCAGAAATACAAAGGATTATAAGAGATTATTATGAACAACTATATGGCAGTAAAATTGATAACCTGGAAGAAATTGACAGGTTCTTAGAAAGTTCAGTATTCCAAGACTGAAACAGGAAGAAATAGAAATTGTGAACAACCCGATTACAAGCACTGAAATTGAAGTGCTTGTAAAAATCTCCCCCCCCAAAAAAAAAAAAAAGCCCAAGACCAGATGGCTTCACAGGAGAATTCTATCAAACATTTAGAGAAGAGCTATTTCCTATTCTTCTAAAACTCTTTCAAAACTTTGCAGAGGACGGAACACTTCCAAACTCATTCTATAAGGCCACCATCACCCTGATACCAAACCAGACAAAGACAACACAAAAATAGAAAACGACAGGCCGATATCACTGATGAACACAGATGCAAAGATCCTCAGCAAAATTTTAGCAAAGAGAATTCAGCAACACGTCAAAAACCTCATACACCATGATCAAGTTGGGTTTATTCCTGGAATGCAAGGAATCTTCAATATATGCAAATCAATCAATGTGATACACCATAATAACAAATTGAAAGATAAAAACCATCTCAATAGATGCAGAAAAAGCCTTTGACAAAATTCAGCACCCACTTATGATTAAAACTCTTCAAAAAATGGGCATAGAAGGAACCTACCTCAACATAGTAAAGGCCATATATGATAAGCCTACAGCAAACATTATTCTCAATGATGAAAAACTGAAAGCATTCAGAAATAAGACAAAGGTATCCACTTTCACCGCTATTATTCAACATAGTTGTGGAAGTTCTAGCTAAAGCAATCAGAGAAGAAAAAGAAATGAAAGGAATCCAGATGGGAAAAGAAGTAAAGCTTTCACTGTTTGCAGATACCATGATACTGTACATAGAAAACCCTAAAGAGAATATCAGAAAGTTACTAGAGCTAATCAGTGAATTTAGGAAAGTTGCAGGATACAAAATCAATATGCAGAAATCCCTGGCATTTCTCTATGCTAACAATGAAAAATCAGAAAGAGCAATTAAGGAATCAATCCCATTCACCACTGCAACAAAAAGAAATAAATATCTAGGACTAAACTTACCTAAGGAGAAAAAAGAACTGTATACAGAAAATTATAAGACACCAATGAAAGAAATCAAAGATGACATAAACAGATGGAGAGATAGTCCATGTTCCTGGGTAGGAAGAATCAATATTGTGAAAATGACTATACTACCAAATGCAATCTACAGATTTAATGTGATCCCTATCAAATTACCAATGGCATTTTTCACAGAACTAGAACAAAAAATTTCACAATTCATATGGAAACACAGAAGACCCCAAATAGCCAAAGCAGTTTTGAGATCGAAGAATAAAGCTGGAGGAGTCAACCTTCCTGACCTCAGATTATACTACAAAGCTACAGTCATCAAGGCAGTATGGTACTGGCACAAAAACAGAAATATAGATCAATGGAACAAGATAGAAAGCCCAGAAATAAACCCATGCACCTATGGGTACCTTATTTTTGACAA
Organism: Moschus berezovskii; assembly: GCF_049115385.1. Lineage (NCBI taxonomy): Eukaryota > Metazoa > Chordata > Mammalia > Artiodactyla > Moschidae > Moschus > Moschus berezovskii. The sequence continues at coordinate 51,518,052 of NC_142476.1, read as the reverse complement.
AGGGGGCAAGAATATATAATGAGGCAAAGACAGCCTCTTCAATATATGGTGCTAGGAAAACTGGACAGCCACATGTAAAAGAATGAAATTAGAACATTTAGTAACACCATACACAAAGAATCTCACAATGAATTAAAGACCTAAGTGTAAGACCAGAAACTATAAAATTCTTGCAGGAAAGCATAGGAAAAACCCTCAGTGACATTAATCAGAGCAAGATCCTGTATGACCCACCTCCTAGAGTGGAAATTCCTCCTAGAGGAAATAAAAACAAAAGTAAACAAGTGGGACCTGGGTTAATCTTAAAAGCTTTTGCACAGCAAAGGAAACTATATGCAAGGTGAAAAGACAGCCCTCACAATGGGAGAAAATAATAGCAAATTAAACAACTGACAAAGGATTAATTTCCAAAATATGCAAGCAGCTCATACAGCTCAATACCAGAAAAACAAACAACCAAATCAAAGAGTGGGAAAAAGATCTAAATGGACATTTCTCCAGATGTCAGATAGCTAACAAATACATGAAAAGATGCTCAACATTGCTCATTACTAAAGAAATGCAAATCAAAATTACAATGAGATATCACCTCACCCCAGTCAGAATGACCATCATCAAAAAGTCTACAAACAATAAATGCTGGAGAGGGTGTGGAGACAAGGGAACACTCTTGCACTTTTGGTGGGAATGTAAATTGATACAGCCACTATGGAAGACAGTATGGAGATTCCTTAAAAAACTAGAAACAAAACCACCATATGACCCTGCAATCCCACTCCTAGGCATATACCCTGAGGAAACCAGGGTTGAAAAATACACATGTGCCCCATTGTTCATTGCAGCACTATTTACAATAGCTAGAATGGCAAACCACTCCAGTACTCTTGCCTGGAAACTCCCATGGACGGAGGAGCATGGTAGGCTGCATCCCATGGGGTCACGAAGAGTCGGACATGACTGAACGACTTCACTTTCACGTTTCACTCTCATGCATTGGAGAAGGAAATGGCAACCCACTCCAGTGTTCTGGCCTGGAGAATCCCAGGGACGGAGGAGCCTGGTAGGCTGCAGTCCATGGGGTCGCACAGAGTCGGACACGACTGAAGTGACTTAGCAGTACCAGAACATGGAAGCAACCTAGATGTCCATCAACAGATGAATGCATAAAGAAGTTGTGGTACATATGCACAATGGAATATTACTCAGCCTTTAAACGGAATGCATTTGAGTCAGTTCTAATGAAGTGGATGAACCTAGAACCTATTATACAGAGTGAAGTGAGTCAGAAAAAGAAAGACAAATATCGTATTCTAACACACATATACAGAATTTAGAAAAATGGTACTGAAGGATTTATTTACAGGTCAGCAATAGAGAAACAGACATAGAGAATAGACTTATGGACATGGGGAGAGGGGAGGAGAGGGTGAGATGTATGGAAAGAGTAACATGGAAACTTACATTCAGTTCAGTTCAGTTCAGTTCAGTCGCTCAGTCATGTCCGACTCTATGTAAAATAGACAGCCAATGGAAATTTGCTGTATGGTTCAGGAAACTCAAACAGGGGCTCTGTATCAACCTAGAGGTGTGGGATTGGGAGGGACATGGGAGGGAGGTTCAAAAGGGAGGGGATATATGTATAACTATGGAAGTTTCATGTTGAGGTTTGACAGAAAACAACAAAATTCTGTAAAGCAATTATCCTTCAATAAGAAAATAAATTAAAAAAAAATTGGGGGTACATGTGTCTCTTTCAATTTTGGTTACCTCAGGGTGTATGCTGGATTGCATAGCATTTGTATTCCCACTTTTTAAAGGAATTTCCACACTGTTCTCCACCATGGCTGTACCAGTTTGCATTCCCACCAGCAATGTAAGAAGGCTCCCTTTTCTCCACACCCTCTCTAGCATTTATTGTTTGTAGACTTTTTGATGAAAGCATTTTCTTCCTCCTGTTGGTTGTGGAAGTGGTTTTCCCTGCAAAATGTTGTTGTGATGTTTTAAGAAGTGGTAGTTGGTTGGTGAGAGGTCAGGTGAATATGGCAGATGAGGCAAAATGTTATAACCCAATTCATTCAACTTTTTTGAAGCATTGGTTGTGCAATGTGCTGTCAGGTGTTGTGGAGAAGAATCGGGCTCTTTCTGTAGACCAGTACTAGCTGCAAGCATTGAAGTTTTTGGTGCATCTTTTTGATTTACAGAGCATACTTTTCAGATGTAATGGTTTTCACTGGGATTCAGAAAGCTGTAGTGGATCAGACTGGCAGCAGACCACCAACAGTGACCATGACCTTTCTTTGGTGCAAATTTGACTTTGGAAAGTGTTTTGCAGCTTCTTCTCAGTCCAATCACTGAACTGGTTATCACTGGTTGTCATATAAAATCCATTTTTGTCACATGTCACAGTCTGATTGAGAAATAGTTTATTATTGCATAGAATAAGAAAAGATGACCCTTCAAAATGATGATTTTTTAAATTTTTGGTCAGCTCATGAGGCACCCATGTATTGAGTTTTTTCACATTTCCAATTTGCTTCACATGCCAAATGACCACAGTGTGGTCAATGTTGAGTTCTTTGGAAACTTCTAATGTAGTTGTAAAAATATCAGCTTCGGTGATCCTCTCAATTGGTTGTCAACTTCTCTTGGCCGGCCACTGCACTTCTCATCTTCAAGGCTGCCATCTCCTTTGTAAACCTTCTTGAACCACCACTGCACTGCGTGTTCTTTAGCTGTTCCTGTCCGAAAGTATTGATGTTGTGAGTTGCCTGCTGCTTTACAATCATTTTGAACTCAAATAAGAAAATCACATGAGTTTGCTTTTTTTCTAATAACATTTCCCTAGACTAAAATAAATATAACAGCAAGTAATGTCATTAGCAAAAAAATAAATAAATAAAACGAGAAATGCACATTAAAATGATGTAGAACATCATTTCATTGTAGCCACATTTATTTAAGAATGTATTCTAATATCAAACAGCAAAGTCCAACAATGCAAAACTGCAATTACTTTTGCATCAGCTTAACATTAGTCTCTCAGTCGTGTAGGACTCTTTGCGATCCCATGGACAGGCTCCTCTGTCCATGGGATTCTTCAGGCAAAAATACTGGAGTGAGTTGCATTCCCTTCTTCAGGGGATCTTCCTGACTCAGGGATAGAACCTGGGTCTCCTGTGTTGCAGGCAGATTCTTTATCATCTGAGCCACCAGGGAAGCCATTGAACCAAACGGTGGGAGCTAAAAACACAAAGGCCAAAGTGTGCAGAGTAGATATTGAGAACTGGGATAGGGGAACCAGGAAGAGGGTGAGACCAAATGGGAGGAGCAGAATGTTTTAGAAAGCTAAATGGCCCTCCTTGGAATCTAGTCATCCTTTCTTATGTCCATTTGTAAATCCCAGGACCTGTTTTCAAAGAGGCAACTGAAAAAATTGAAGGTATGGTTTAGGGAGCTGCAGTCAGAGGGAGCTATGCACTGCATTTTCCTTCTCATCCTTAGGGCTGTGCTGAGGGAACTCCCATTTTCCCATATTTGTCTCTCTCATCCCCGCCCCACACCAGTGCCAACATCCATCATCAGAAAGAGCTGTTCACACCAAGGCAGGTGTGGCAAACCCAGCATGGTGCAGACCAGGAACAATGGCTCAGACTCTCAAACACCCATGTGTGTTAAGTGCACAGCATCTGCCATCCTGGCCTCAGGCCCCAAAAGGAGGCTGCTTTCTAGGGAAGCTTTCACCAGTTGCTTTTCTACTTCAAGATAGTAAAACTAGCATTCACCCATCTGGGCTTTCATTTTAGTTCTCTTCCAATGCTTCCCAGTGAAGGAGGTAAGGGAGAGAATTCTTTCTCGATATTCTCTCAAGCGAAAACACACAGGCCCTTTTTCTTCCCTCACCAACCAGAATACTTCTGATTCCTAATATAAGTCAGTAGCAGGGTTTATAGTATATTTCTCTGACTGAACTGTGATCTCCCCAAGGACAAGACATTGTGCTACACAAGCCCCTTTCATCTTTTCACCCCAGTGTTCAACAGCCTGGCTGATGCCTGTGGAGTATTTATCAACTGGAAAAAAGAAAAGACCCCATAAGAGTTTCTAGATATTGTCCTGAAATTTTTTCTAAGACAAACCAGCTCATGAATGAATACTTGTATTCAAGCACACTCCACCCAACTCAGGGCCATTAAACTCTTTAAATTTAAGTTAATGCTTCCTTTAAATTGAAAAAGACTGGATGGCCCCGTTAAATCATCAGATCTTTTCCAAAGTGGCAGATAGCCATAAGCAAGGTCTTATGATCACACAGGGCAATTTTGCCAGAGAGGAGACTGGGGGGTTAGGATACAGAGTTTCAGGTATTTATTAGGAAAGTAGAAGATGGTGATGCTACCAAGGGAAAGGCTTTATATGTTTCTTGTGATTGAGTGAAAAGCCCAGATTCTAGGAAAGTGTGCAAAAGACCACATTACTGGCATCATAACCTATAATTGGTAGCTCAGTTGGTAAAGAATCTGCCTGCAATACAGGAGATCTGGGTTCAATTCCTGGGTGGGGAAGATCCCCTGGAGAAGGAAATGGCAACCCACTCCAGTATTCTTGCCTGGAGAATCCTATGGACAGGGGAGCCTGGCAGGCTATAGTCCATGTGGTCACAAGAGTTGGACACGACTTAGTGACTAAACCACCACCAATTGAGCAGGTTGCACAATTTTGCCATGTTTAAGAGACCTTGTTCTTATCCCTGGAAAACCATTCCTTCCCTCTAAATTTAGAATTTAGTAATTTTCCCAGAAGTTCTTGTGCTCACCAGGCTGAAATCACACACACACACACACACACCCCTTTCTATAGAGAAGAGAGAGCCATGAGCATTCTAAAACTAGATGGAGAGCCAGAGGAGGAAAAGAACAAGACACTATATGGATTTTTTAAGACAATATGTGTCATAAAATTGGACACGTATTAAGAAACTTTAGCCTTGTCTTAAAAGAAAATTCCTTGAAGTCCCTAAAAGTAGCCAGAATAAAGCTGACAAATTTGCGGCTTTTTCTAGAGGCCCACTGTGTAAATCTTGAGAAAATACCCCACGGTGTTGACACAACTTTCTCCTACTGGGCCATTCCCTTCTATTTCTCCTTCCTTCCTTCCTTCCTTCCTTCCTTCCTTCCGGTACAAAAACTAAGACTGATTTCTTGAAATTTTCCTTGTTTCTGTGTTTTCTATGTTAAAGTACTGGTTCTTATCTCATACAGGGCCACCATCATCTCTCCTGGGAGGTCACTGAATTCTTATACCCACCAAACATTGTCTGTACACTACATATAGATGTATCACAAATACTTCTGAAAAAGCCATGATAATGTACAGTAAGTCCCCTACATACGAATGAGTTCTGTTCCAAATGCATATTTGTAAGTTCAGTTTGTTCAAAAGTCCAACAATGTTAGCCCATGTACCCAACTAACAAAATTGTTTATATAGTACTGTAATAAGCTTTATGATACTTTTCACACAAATAATGCATAAAAAACACAAAAAATAAAGAAAACATTTTTAATTTTACAGTACAGTACCCTGAAAGTTACACTAGTACCAGCTACTTCACTACTGTATTTACACTTGCTTCCAGACATCCTGGGCTTGAAAGAGAGATACTTCACTACTGTGCTCTATAGAATACTGTAAAGTACACTTGTAGAGGATGCAAGCACATGACAATGGCATGACAGATGAACTAGCTTATGTGATTGGACATGCAAATGCATGTTCACATTTTTGAAAGTTTGAAACTTGAAAGTCCATATGTAGGGGACTTACTGTAAAATTAACTCATTTAAAAGACACCATTTGTCATTTTTATAATCAGCAAATATTAAAGGTATCTACTTTTAAATTAATTTTTATTGAGGTATAATTGACATATAACATAGCAGTTTAAGGTATGCAGCATAGTGATTTGATATTTGTTTATGTTAAAAAGTGATCACCACAAGAAGTCTAATTAACATACATCATCACACCTAGTTACAATTTTTTTTCTTATGATGAGAATTTTTAAGATCTATTTTCCTGGCAACTTTCAAATATGCCTTAGTTTTCTTTGGACCTCGGTCTTTTTAATAACTCAGTTCAGTTCAGTTCAGTCGCTCAGTCATGTCCGACTCTTTGCAACCCCATGAATCACAGCACGCCAGGGCTCCCTGTCCATCACCAACTCCCAGAGTTCACTCAAACTCATGTCTATCGAGTCGGTCAGGGGCTAGCTAAAAATTAGCTTGTCCAAACTTGCCCAGTGTTTAAGAGAACACAATATCTACTGGCAGTGGATTTAGGTCAGCTGGCTATTCCACAAAGAAAAGAGCAGAGAGGTGGAATGATATAGTCACAATGGCAAAATAAATTCCTATAGTTGGAGAACATAGATGCCTGCTTTGGCTCTCACACCACAATAGAGCCTTGAACCTCATGCTCTTTAGTACTCACATCCCCTGCCACACACACACACACACGAGTGCACTCACACACACTCATCTCTACTTCCTTATGAGTGCCTTCCTTGGTTACCCAGCTTTCTGTCACCTCTCCTTTCTTTAAACACCCATAGATAACAATTCCCACTTTGCATTTTATTATCTCAGTCTTCTAGAGCGTCATATAGAACTTTCTGTCTCTAACCAAACTGCAAAGTCCTTGAGGATCAGTGACTGTGCTTATACAACAGTTTTCTTGGGACCTTTACCTGGTCCTTGTATTGTGTTGAACTTGTCTTCAGTACATGAAGGTAATAACTGATGGATTATTTTAGATGGAGCCTCTTATTCTGCAAGTCTGTTTCACATCCTTATCTTAAGTGAAAATTTCTTAGATATAATGTCTTCTAGTTTCCCTAAGAGAAAACAGCTTGGAGAATTTACTACCACTTTCCCTAATGCAGCCAAAAAAAAAGTGACAAAACAAATTATACACAGTGGAGTTATGCAGAGGTTTCCCATCTGATTTTATTTCCCTCACTAGAATGTATCTTCTGTGTCATGCGGCAACTGTGTCAGTGAGACCCAAAAGGCTTGGAAGTTGTCCTAGAAAAACTTCAGAAAAAACAAGAAAATAGAAAACAGATGTTCTTCTTCAACAGCTTTGGTGTTAATCCCATGGGGGAAGCCTCAGCATCAGAAATCATGTGGGCACTCCATTTCCTGGTGATTACAGACATGCTTCTCAATGACAGGTTTCCAACAGATATTTCTGCCTCTTTGATATCAGTTGTAGTACCTTCTGATTGGGCCTCCCAGTTTGCACAGTGGTAAAGAACCTGCCTGCCAGTTCAGGAGATGCAAGGGACACGGGTTCAACGTCCAAGTCGGGAAAATTCCCCTTGAGTAGGAAAGAGCAAATCATTCCAGTATTCTTTGCCTGGAGAATCCCACGGACAGAAAAGCCTGTCAGGCTACAGTCCTGGGGGTCACAAAAGGGTCAGACACAACTGAGTGCACACGCACATATACACACACCTTCTGCATGCAAGCTCCTTCAGGCTAAGCCCATTTCCAAATTTTTTTCAGTTTTTCCTAGAGATTGGTTTTGTAGTACTCAATATACCTGATTAATGACACCTTCATTTGTGATTTTTATTTCATAATAGTTATGAAATGCATTTTATAATTATGTTATGAAATATGGTATACATCATAATAGTTAATCTAAGCAATAACTCTCTTCCCATTAACATGGTGTCTTGGAAGAATTCTGTCCCTTAACTGGAGCTTATGATCTGCATTGAGGAGTGAGCTAATAATGACAAAATGATGAAGAGTTTAGCTTCAAAGTCAACCACCTGAACTTGCTGCATGCCTTTGCTACTTATTTCTTGCATGAACTTGTACAAGAATCTTATCTTCTTCACATCTCAGTTTCCTTATTTGGCATGGATTTGTTAAGAGGATAAAATGAACTGATCCACATAAAGTATTTAAAAAAGTTGCTAGTATACTCAGTGTTCAGTAGATACTATTTATTATTAGTTATTCTCCTTGTCTAGCTCCAGAGGGTATGTCAGTCACCAGGAGTTCTGGACACATTCTCCCTCAACTCTGAATTTGGGGCCTCCACCCTGAAACAGAGACTCTTACCTGCCTCAGGAAGGTCAACACAGCCCCCTCCTCCATGACCTCATGTGGATGGATGCTGAACATCTTGTGTGCTGTGGAGTTGGATCAGGAAGCAGTGCATGGGGCCCAGGGCTGCCAACTTGGCTGAGTTCAAACAAACAGCATTGATCCCAGATACACTCCATGATAAGTCAGCAGTTTGCTTTGATTTCCTCTTTCTTCACTACTTCCTTTTCAGTAAATCGTTAGTCCACACCAGACTATGGTATAACAAGAAAATTTCTAGGGCTTCTTACAGATGATTAGTTTCTTAAATGTTACCTGATCAGATCAAACTTAGTACAAATATTTGGAAATTGGATAGTGTTTTACAGTGTGTTGTGTCCAATAAAACCTGTGAAAACAGCTTCAAGATGAACTTCTTGAAGTGAGTGTTAAGAAATTGTTATCTTATTTCTGTCTCTGATTCTAAGACTGCACTGGCTGGAGGACTTTAGGCAAATGACTTCCTTCTTGAATTTGGGCCTTCCCCAAAATAATCTCTGAAAAATAATATTCATTCCTACTCTACTATCAGAGAAGGGCTGAAGACATGGCAAGAGTTCCCCACCCCACCCCTCAAACAAAAGGTGGGTGCAAGGAAATAAACATGTTCCCTGATTTGGCAACTTCTCAAGTCTATTTTTCTGTATTTCCATGATAAACTAATTAATAGAGAAGCTGAATGACCTTGTGGCAAAAACAAAATTTGGAAAGATGATCCTATTGTATGAGGAATGATGTTGTTTAATAAGGAATTACTTTCAGAATAGGATAACTTTAGGTGGGCATTATTTTGTTAATTTTTGCTGTGACTTGAATTAAGATTTCAAAATGTAAATCTCAAATTATCCTGAGAACCGTCCACAAGGCTGTCAGTGATTTCCTAACTCTCATTCAAATCTTCTTGAATCTTTGGCTAATCAGTGTAGCACACATTTGTCCAATCTTAGAAGTCCCTGAGAATTCCAGTACAAATTTTATTTATTTATTTACTTTACAATATTGTATTGGTTTTGCCATACATTGACATGAATCTTCCATGAGTGTACATGTGTTCCCCATCCTGAACCCCCCTCCCACCTCCCTCCCTATCCCATCCCTCTGGGTCATCGCAGCACACCAGCCCTAAGTACCCTGTATCATGCATCAAACCTGGACTGGCGATCCATTTCACATATGATAATTTACATGTTTCAATGACATTCTTCCATATCATCCTGCCCTCGCCCTCTCCCACACAGTCCAAAAGACTGTTCTATACATCTGTGTCTCTTTTGCTGTCGGGCATACAGGGTTATTGTTACCATCTTTCTAAATTCCATATATATATGTTAGTATAAGAGTCGGACACGACTGAGCGACTGAACTGAAATGAACTGAACTGAACTGATACTGTATTGATGTTTTTCTTTCTGGCTTACTTCATTCTGTACAATAGGCTCCAGTTTCACCCACCTCATTAGAACTGATTCAAATGTATTATTTTTAATTGCTGAGTAATATTCCATTGTGTATGGGTACCACAGCTTTCTTATCCATTTGTCTGTTGATGGACATCTAGGTTGCTTCCATGTACTGGCTATTATAAACAGTGCTGCTATGAACATTGGGATACATGTGTCTCTTTTGATTCTGGTTTCCTCGGTATGTATGCCCAGCAGTGGGATTGCTGGGTCATATGGCAGTTCTATTTCCAGTTTTTTAAGGAATCTCCATACTGTTCTCCATAGTGGCTGTACTAGTTTGCATTCCCACCAACAGTGTAAGAGGGTTTCCTTTTCTCCACACCCTCTCCAGCATTTATTGCTTGTAGATTTTTGGATAGCAGTCATTCTGACTGGCGTGAAATGGTACCTCATTGTGGTTTTGATTTGCATTTCTCTGATTATGAGTAATGTTGAGCATCTTTTCATGTGCTTGTTAGCCATCTGTATGTCTTCTTTGGAGAAATATCTCTTTAGTTCTTAGGCCCATTTTTTGATTGGGTCGTTTATTTTTCTGGAATTGAGCTGAAGGAGTTGCTTGTATATTTTTGAGATTAATTCTTTGTGTGTTGCTTCATTTGCTATTATTTTCTCCCATTCTGAAGGCTGTCTTTTCACCTTGCTTATAGTTTCCTTTGTTGTACATAAGCTTTTAATTTTAATTAGGTCCCATTTGTTTATTTTTGCTTTTATTTCCAATATTCTGGGAGGTGGGTCATAGAGGATCCTGCTGTGGTTTATGCCAGAGAGTGTTTTGCCTATGTTCTCCTCTAGGAGTTTTATAGTTTCTGGTCTTAAGTTTAGATCTTTAATCCATTTTGAGTTTGTTTTTGTGTATGGTGTTAGAAAGTGTTCTAGTTTCATTCTTTTACAAGTGGTTGACCAGTTTTCCCAGCACCACTTGTTAAAGAGATTATCTTTTCTCCATTGTATATTCTTGCCTCCTTTGTCAAAGATAAGGTGTCCATGGGTGGGTGAAATTATCTCTGGGCTTTCTATTTTGTCCCATTGATCTATATTTCTGTCTTTGTGCCAGTACCAAACTGTCTTGATGACTGTGGCTTTGTAGTAGAGCCTGAAGTCAGGCAGGTTAATTCCTCTAGTTCCATTCTTCTTTCTCAAAATTGCTTTGGCTATTCGAGGTTTTTTGTATTTCCATACAAATTGTGAAATTATTTGTTCTAGTTCTGTGAAAAATACCATTGGTAGCTTGATAGGGATTGCATTGAATCTATACATTGCTTTTGGTAGTATACTCATTTTCACTGTATTGATTCTTCCAATCCATGAACATGGTATATTTCTCCATCTATTAGTGTCCTCTTTGATTTCTTTCACCAATGTTTTATAGTTTTCTATATATAGGTCTTTTGTTTCTTTAGGTAGATATATTCCCAAGTATTTTATTCTTTTCGTTGCAATTGTGAATAGAATTGTTTCCTTAATTTCTATTTCTGTTTTCTCATTGTTAGTGTATAGGAATGCAAGGGATTTCTGTGTGCTGATTTTATATCCTACAACTTTACTATATTCATTGATTAGCTCTAATAATTTTCTGGTGGAGTCTTTAGGGTTTTCTATGTAGAGGATCATGTCATCTGCAAACAGTGAGAGTTTTACTTCTTCTTTTCCATTCCAGATTCCTTTTCTTTCTTTTTCTACTCTGATTGCTGTGACCAAAACTATGCTGAATAGTAGTGGTGAGACTGGGCACCCTTGTCTTATTCCTGACTTTAGGGGAAATGCTTTCAACTTTACACCACTAAGGATAATGTTTGCTGTGGGTTTGTCATATATAGCTTTTATTACTTTGAGGTATGTTCCTTCTATTCCTGCTTTCTGGAGTTTTTTTTTTTTTTAATGATAAATGGATGTTGAATTTTGTCAGATGCTTTCTCTGCATCTATTGAGAAAATCATATGGTTTTTATCTTTCAATATGTTACTGTGGTGTATTATATTGATTGATGTGCGGATATTGAAGAATCCTTGCATCCCTGGGATAAAGCCCACTTGGTCATTATGTATGATCTATTTAATATGTGATTGGATTCTGACTGTTAGAATTTTGTTAAGGATTTTTGCATCTCTGTTCATCAGTGATATTGGCCTGTAGTTATCTTTTTTTGTGGCATCTTTGTCTGGTTTTGGTATTAGGGTGATGGTGGCCTCATTGAATGAGTTTAGACGTTTACCTTCCTCTGCAATTTTCTGGAAGAGTTTGAGTAGGATAGGTGTTAGCTCTTCTCTAAATTTTTGGTAGAATTCAGCTGTGAAGCTGTCTGGTCCTGGGCTTTTGTTTGCTGGAAAATTTCTGATTACAGTTTCAATTTCTATGCTAGGAATGAGTCTGTTGAGATTTTCTATTTCTTCTTGGTTCAGTTATGGAAAGTTGTACTTTTCTAAGAATTTGTCCATTTCTTCCAAATTTTTCATTTTATTTAAATATAGTTGCTGATAATAGTCTTTTATGATCCTTTGTATTTCTGTGTTGTCTGTTGTGATCTCTCCATTTTCATTTCTAATTTTGTTGATTTGATTTTTCTCCCTTTGTTTCTTGATGAGTCTGGCTAATGGTTTGTCAATTTTATTTATCTTCTCAAAGAACCAGCTTTTGGATATGTTGATTTTTGCTATGGTCTCTTTTGTTTCTTTTGCATTTATTTCTGCCCTAATTTTTAAGATTTCTTTCCTTCTACTAACCCTGGGGTTCTTCATTTCTTCCTTTTCTAGTTGCTTTGGGTGTAGAGTTAGGTTATTTATTTGACTTTTTTCTTGTTTCTTGAGGTAAGCCTGTATTGCTATCCCCCTTAGCACTGCTTTTACAGTGTCCCATAGGTTTTGGGTTGTTGCGTTTTCATTTTCATTCATTTCTATGAATATTTTTATTTCTTTTTTGATTTCTTCTGTTATTTGTTGGTTACTCAGCAGTGTGTTGTTCAGCTTCCATATGTTGGAATTTTTAATAGTTTTTCTCCTATAATTGACATCTAATCTTACTGCATTGTGGTCAGAAAAGATGCTTGGAATGATTTCAGTTTTTTTGAATTTACCAAGGCTAGATTTATGGCCCAGGATGTGATCTATCCTGGAGAAGGTTCCGTGTGCATTTGAGAAAAAGGTGAAATTCATTGTTTTGGAGTGAAATGTCCTATAGATATCAATTAGGTCTAACTGGTCTATTATATCATCTAAAGTTTGTGTTTCCTTGTTAATTTTCTGTTTAGTTGATCTATCCATAGGTGTGAGTGGGGTATTAAAGTCTCCCACTATTATTGTGTTATTGTTAATTTCCCCTTTCATACTTGTTAGCATTTGTCTTACATTTTGCGGTGCTCCTATGTTGGGTGCATATATATTTAGAATTGTTATATCTTCTTCTTGGATTGATCCTTTGATCATTATATAGTGTCCATCTTTGACTCTTTTCACAGCCTTTGTTTTAAAGTCTATTTTATCTGATAGGTGTATTGCTACTCCTGCTTTCTTTTGGTCTCTATTTGCATGGAATATCTTTTTCCAGCCCTTCACTTTCAGTGTGTATGCGTCCCTCGTTTTGAGGTGGGTCTCTTGTAGACAACATATATGGGGGTTTTGTTTTTGTATCCATTCAGCCAGCCTTTGTCTTTTGGTTGGGGCATTCAACCCATTTACATTTAAGGTAATTATTGATAAGTATGATCCCGTTGCCATTTACTTTATAGTTTTGGGTTCGAGTTTATACACCCTTTCTGTGTTTCCTGTCTAGAGACGGTCCTTTAGCATTTGTTGGATAGCTGGTTTGGTGGTGCTGAGTTCTCTCAGCTTTTGCTTGTCTGTAAAGCTTTTTATTTCTCTTTCATATTTGAATGAGATCCTTGCTTGGTACAGTAATCTGGGATGTAGGTTATTTTCTTTCATCATTTTAAGTATGCCCTGCCATTCCCTCCTGGCCTGAAGAGTTTCTGTTGAAAGATCAGCTGTTATCCTTATGGGAATCCCCTTGTGTGTTATTTGTTGTTTTTCCCTTCCTGCTTTCAATATTTGTTCTTTGATCTTTGTGTTTGATCTTTGTTAATTTGATTAATATGTATCTTGGGGTGTTTGGCCTTGGGTTTATCCTGTTTTGGATTCTCTGGGTTTCTTGGACTTGGGTGGTTATTTCCTTCCCCATTTTAGGGAAGTTTTCAACTATTATCTCCTCAAGTATTTTCTCATGGTCTTTCTTCTTGTCTTCTTCTTCTGGGACTCCTATGATTCGAATGTTGGGATGTTTAACATTGTCCCAGAGGTCTCTAAGGTTGTTCTCATTTATTTTAATTCTTTTTTCTTTTTTCCTCTGTTTCATTTATTTCTACCATTCTACCTTCTACCTCACTTACCTTATCTTCTGCCTCCATTATTCTACTTTTGGTTCACTCCAGAGTGTTTTGGATCTCATTTATTGCATTATTCATTATATATTGACTCCTTTTTATTTCTTCTAGGTCCTTGTTAAACCTTTGTTGCATATTCTTGATCCTTGTCTCCAGGCTATTTATCTGTAACTCCAGTTTGTTTTCAAGATTTTGGATCATTTTCACTATCATTATTCAGAATTCTTTATCAGGTAGATTCCCTAACTCTTCCTCTTTTATTTGGTTTGGTGGGCATTTATCCTGTTCCTTTACCTGCTGGGTATTTCTCTGCCTTTTCATCTTGTTTATATTGCTGTGTTTGGGGTGGGCTTTCTGTATTCTGGCAGTTTGTGGTTCCTCTTTATTGTGGAGGTTCCTCGCTGTGGGTGGGGTTGAACAGGTGGTTTGTCAAGGTTTCCTGGTTAGGGAAGCTTGTGTTGGTGTTCTGGTGGGTGGAGCTGTATTTCTTCTCTCTGAAGTGCAATGAAGTGTCCAGTAATGAGTTTTGAGATGTCAGTGTGTTTGGAGTGACTTTGGGCAGCCTGTATATTGAAGCTCAGGGCTATGTTCCTGTGTTGCCAGAGAATTTGAGTGGTTATGTCTTGCTCTGGAACTTGTTGGCCCTTGGGTGGTGCTTGGTTTCAGAGTAGGTATGGAGGCATTTGATGAGATCCTATCAATTAATGTTCCCTGGAGTCAGGAGTTCTCTGGTGTTCCCGGGATTTGGACTTAAGCCTCCTGCCTCAGGTTTTCAGTCTTATTCTTACAGTAGCCTCAAGACTTCTCCATCTAAACAGCATCAATGACAAAACATCTAGGTTAATGATGAAAAGTTTCTGCACAGTGAGGGACACCCGGAGAGGTACACAGAGTTACATGGAGAAGAGAAGAGGGAGGAGGGAGACAGAGGTGGCCAGGAGGATAAAAGGGAGAATCAAAAGGAGAGCGACAGATACAGCCAGTAATCAGTTCCCTAAGTGTTCTCCACAGCCTGGAACACACAAAGAGATTCACAGAGTTGGGTAGAGAAGAAAAGGGGGAGGGGGGGAGATAGAGGTGACCTGGTGGAGAAAAAGGAAAGTCAAAAGGGGGAGAGAACAATCAGGCCAGTGATCTCGCTCCCAAGTAAAAATGGGTACTGAAGATTGTGTTCTTAAAGGTACAAAGTTGATAACAAATACCAAAAAGTAAAGATTAAAAATCTAGAGTAGAGTTTAGATTCTCAAAAATACAATATTAAAAAATAAAAAGTCACAAAAATTATTATATATGTATATATGAAGTTTGCTTTTAAAATAGGGTCTTTTCTTGCAAGGTAATAGTAGGTTATAAAAATGAAAATTAAAGGAGTAAAAGGGGACTTAAAAATAAAAAATTTTTTTTTAATTTAAAAAATGATAATATTAAAAATATATCTAGGACTTTCTCTGGAGCTGTTGTGGACAGTGTGGGGCCAGTTCATTTTCAGATAGTTCCTTGGTCCGGCTTATACTTCTCAAGGTCTATAGGTCCCTTCCTATGTAGTTGGTGCTAACTACAGGGTTTTAATCTATTGCACCTGTCACTTCCAAAGTGGTTTCCTCTATTTATTTTAGCTTCTTCTATTTGCTAGTCTCTTCCATGTCTAATTTCTGCCCTGACACAAGTGGAGTGGTGGTGGTGATTTTTTTTTAGGCTCACCTGTTCAGTCGTTCTGTGGGGAGGGAGGAACACTGCAAACAAATATCACAGGCATGTGTGGGGAGTGCTCACAGTGTTTTAGCCACACTGGGTTTGCCCCCACTCACAGCTTGTGTGCTTTACCAGTCTACACTGTTCAGGCTCTAGGTTGCTCTGGCGGGAAATGTCTGATGCAGGCCCTGGGTTGCATACACTCCCTAGGTCTAAGTCGCTCAGGTTCAGGTTCTCGGGTACTCTACAAAGGCACAGACTTGGTTGGGCCTGCGTTTTGTGCCAGTCCCAGGTCCAAGCAGCTCAGGTGACTTGGCGAGCACAGTTGCCCCCAGTTGAAGACTGTGACTTATCGCCTCCCCTGTCCCAGCCGCTTGGTTTTCTGGGTGTACAATGCAGGCGCCTTCTCAGGTGCGCCATGTGTCTCTTCTAGGGAGCTGATCTCTTGCTGCAACCCTCCCGGTGGATGTTGACCACCCAGAATCTCAAGAAGTCTTGGTTAGCAATGAAGTCTGCTTGCAGTTTGGTATAGGATGCCTCTCTGGGGCCGCAATAGCCCCCTTCGGGCTCTGGCTGCCCTCACCTGCCTGTCTCCAGTGGAGGATGGGCCGGTCCGCAGCCAGCTAGCTCTGCTCAGTCCTTTGTTCTGTGAGTGGGCCTGGCAGTGTCTTCAGTTCAGTTCAGTTCAGTCGCTCAGTCGTGTCCTACTCTCTGCGACCCCATGAATCACAGCATGCCAGGTCTCCCTGTCCATCACCAACTCACGGAGTTCACTCAAACTCACATCCATAGAGTCAGTGATGCCATCCAGCCATCTCATTCTCTGTCGTCCCCATTTCCTCCCACCCCCAAACTTTCCCAGCATCAGAGTCTTTTCCAGTGAGTCAACTCGTCGCATGAAGTGGCCAAAGTATTGCAGTTTCAGCTTTAGCATCAGTCCTTCCAATGAACACCCAGGATTGATCTCCTCTAGAATGGACTGGTTGGATCTCCTTGCAGTACGAGGGACTCTCAAGAGTCTTCTCTAACACCACAGTTCAAAAGCATCAATTCTTCAGTGATCAGCTTTCTTCACAGTCCAACTCTCACATCCATACATGACCACGGGAAAAACCATAGCCTTGACTAGACGGACCTTGGTTGGCAAAGTAATGTCTCTGCTTTCTAATATACTATCTAGGTTGGTCATAACTTTCCTTCCAAGGAGTAAGCGTCTTTTAATTTCACGGCTGCAATCAGCATCTGCAGTGATTTTGGAGCCCAAAAAAATAAAGTCTGACACAGTTTCCACTGTTTTTCCATCTATTTCCCATGAAGTGATGGGACCAGATGCCATGATCTTTGTTTTCTGAATGTTGAGCTTCAAGCCAACCTTTTCACTCTCCTCTTTCACTTTCATCAAGAGGCTTTTTAGTTCCTCTTCACTTTCTGCCATAAGGGTAGTGTCATCTGCATATCTGAGGTTATTGATATTTCTCCCAGCAATCTTGATTCCAGCTTGTGCTTCTTCCAGCCCAGTGTTCCTCATGATGTACTCTGCATATAAATTAAATAAGCAAGGTGACAATATACAGCCTTGACGCACTCCTTTTCCTATTTGGAACCAGTCTGTTGTTCCATGTACAGTTCTGACTGTTGCTTCCTGACCTGCATACAGGTTTCTCAAGAGGCAGGTCAGGTGGTCTGGTATTCCCATCTCTTTCAGTATTTTCCACAGTTTATTGTGATCCACACAGTCAAAGGCTTTGGCATAGTCAAGAAAGCAGAAATAGATATTTTTCTGGAACTCTCTTGCTTTCTCCATGATCCAGCGAATGTTGGCAATTTGATCTCTGGTGCCTCTGCCTTTTCTAAAACCTGCCTGAACATCTGGGAGTTCCCGGTTCACATATTGCTGAAGCCTGGCTTGGAGAATTTTGAGCATGACTTTACTAGCGTGTGAGATGAGTGCAATTGTGCGGTAGTTTGAGCATTCTTTGGCATTGCTTTTCTTTGGGATTGGAATGAAGACTGACCTTTTCCAGTCCTGTGGCCACTGCTTAGGTTAGGGCTTTTCGCAGGATAGCTATCCCACAGTCTGGGTTGCTATTTCAAGCTAGTTCCCTCAGATTGCCCTCAGGGCATTCAGGCCTGGTCCTTACCCTAAGCAATGCAGCCCGCACCTCCCTGTCCAGGCCCTGCTTGCTAGTGGGGGATGCAAGCATCTGGGCTGCTGTTCCACTGGGAGTTGTTGTTAGGCTTGTAATATGTAGGTTTTAATTATTTATTTACTTTTCCTCCTGGTTATTTTGCCCTCTGAGATTCCAAGGCTCTCTACAGACCCGCCGGAGAGAGTGTTTCCTGGTGTTTGGAAACTTCTCTCTTTTTAAAGACTCCCTTCCTGGGACAGATATCCATCCCTACCTCTTTTGTCTCTCTTTTTATCTTTTCTATTTTGTCCTACCTCCTTTCAAAGACAATGGGCTGCCTTTCTGGGTGCCTGATGTCCTCTGCCAGCATTCAGAAGTTGTTCTATGGAATTTGCTCGGCGTTCAAATGTTCTTTCGACGTATTTGTGGGGTAGAAAGTGGTCTCACCGTCCTATTCCTCCACCATCTTCCAATTTTTTTTTTAATTGAACTGTATTTGACACATAACATTGTACCTTGATACATTTCTATACTCTACTATAATTAACATTGTAGCAACAATTAAGACCTCTATGTTGTTACATATTTATTATTTCTTTCTGGTGATTGGAATTATTAAGTTCTAGTCTCTTAGCAAGTTTGAAAGTGAAAAGAAAGTGGAAGTGTTACTCTCTCAGTCGTGTCTAACTCATTGTGACCCCCATGGACAGTAGCAGCCCACCAGGGTCCTCTGTCCATGGAATTGTCTGGGCAAGAATACTGAAGTGGGTACCCATTTCCTTCTCCAGGGGGTTTTCCTGACCCAGGGATTGACCCTGGGTTTCCTGCATTGCAGGCAGATTCTTTACTGTCTGAGCCACCAGGAAAGCTTAGCAAGTTTAATGCTTCCAATACAATATTGTTGTCGGTATTCATTATATTGTGCATTAGACATCTAAGGCTTGTTTGCTACTTGTTGCAATTGTACCCTTAAACAATGTCCGTCCTAATATAAATATTTATGAGGGCATTCTTCACCGTAGATGAGAGACTGTCTTGTTAATAAGGGAAAAATAATAATAGCAAATGTTTATGCATGCTCAGTCATGTCTGACTCTTTGCAACCTTATGGACTGTGGCCCTCCAGACTCCTCTGTCTATGGAATTTTCCAGGCAAGAATTTTGGAGTGGGTTGTCATTTCCTCCTCCAGAGGATCTTCCTGACCCAGGGATCGAACTCTTGTCTTCTCCATCTCCTGCCTTCTCAGAGGGACTCTACCATGGAGCCACCTGGTAAGCACAATAGCAAGTATATCTGTTTGTAAAGCTGAAACTCCAATACTTTGGCCACCTCATGCGGAGAGTTGACTCACTGGAAAAGACTGATGCTGGGAGGGATTGGGGATAAGAGGAGAAGGGGACGACAGAGAATGAGATGGCTGGATGGCATCACCAACTCAATGGACATGAGTTTGGGTGAACTCTGGGAGTTGGTGATGGACAAGGAGGCCTGGCGTGCTGTGATTCATGGGGTCGCAAAGAGTCGGACACAACTGAGTGACTGAACTGAACTGAACTGAACTGAATGTATGAATAAGTTATTTTACATACATTACTTTATTTAATCCTCACAATATTGTGAAATAGTTATGGGAAACATAATTACCTCAATTTTGTGAGAGGAAGGAAAGAAGAGGAGGAATCAGTAGGGATTACAGAGAATATCCACTTATCCATTTATGCATCTTCTGCATCTACTCATTCAACAACCACTAGTGAATAACCACACGTGCCTAGCTCTGGGAGTATATAGCAACAGACCAAATCTTTACAAAACTTATTACCCTATGAAAGTGACTGACAGTTGATTTAATAACAATAAAATAATGTAAGTGCTCTGATAGGGATCTCTGAGATCAAAGAGCAGGTAGCCCTACTTTAAAAGTTGCAAAAGACCTCCTTAAATAACTTGAATTTTAGCAGATGTATAAGGGATGAGGAGTTAGCTTGATGAAAGGGAAGTAGGGTTGAGTACGCTTGTGGGACAAAATATCATGTCCCAAGAAACAGAGTTAAGTGAAGACAAATTGCGCTTATCAAGGAACTAAGAAAAAAAGAAAAATTAGGCAAGATTGTGTAAAATGTGAGATGGGAAAGAGAAAAGGCTAGAGAGTTAGAAAAAGGACCAAAGTCATATCAGACCTTGTCATTTATTTTAAGGGCAATGATAAGACAAAAATTAGGCAGCATGAAAAACTAGGATAGTAAAATATTTGAAGGGATAATTTTAGGAATTAGTCAATCACAATAGCCCTACAAAAGAGTCAAAGAGTAAGAGGTCATTTGAGATATTATAGGTGACGGAAACATTTCAGTTTGATGGTAGAGTTGTAACAAAAGCTCTATGTGTGATTAAATGACAAGTAAATAGAGCCAAAGGGTATGTATATGGATTGAAAAAGTTCGTTCCTCTCTTACTAGAGTTGATAACAGGGTCAAAGAAGTTTTTTCAAGATAGAAAATTTTAAATATGTTTGAAGACATAGGGGAAAGACTGTATATAAAGGTAGAACTTAAAGATATCATGAACTCATTAAAGATTAGGGAAGTAGTAATATACAGCATGGTGACTATAGTTAATAATATTGTATTCCATATTTGAAAGTTGCTAAGAGAGTGGACCTTTAAAGTTCTCATCACAGAAAAAAGTTATGTTAAGTAGACTTCTTGTGGTAATCATTCTGTACTATATACAAATATCAAATCATTATGCTGTAGGCCTGAAATGAATATAATGTATATTATATCTCAATTTTTTAAAATTAAGGAAGTATGATATACAAGAAGAGTTATAATGAAATGCTTAGCTAAGCAAGAAGGCTCAGAAAAAAGATCAGTGTGCATATTTTTACAGCCCGAGTACCAAAGTCAATCCTACTCTTTGCCCTTCCCTGGCTAGTTAACCTAATAATAACACCCCTGGAAAGTTTTGTCTTTTTGTCACTTGGTCTGTCTGTAGTGGGACAATTTCCTATTGGAAATTCACTTACTTGCATCTTTGAGATGATGTTAAGATAATATAAGCATTGCTAAGTCACATATCCTTAGCATATGGAAAGACAACATCAAAAATAAATTTTCGCTAATGCCTAATTTTCCATTTGCCTGAAAAGAGGAAGTGCTCTTATGCAATAAATGGGTATGGAAAGGTCTCCAGAATTTGAAGTGAGATGAGTCAGATCATTTTCATCATCACTGCAGCAACCAAAATGAAAGTTGTCAGATCATCATCTTCCACTAGGACATCATCAACATTTCACCAAAAAGTAGAGGCTTCTTACAAGCATAGACAAGAAAATGAAGCCACTTAATACTCCTTTCCCATGCCACCAACCTAACAAAAATGGGGTGATGGGGCTTTTCTTGGACATTTCAAGGGATTTGCTGTTCAGTCGCTAAGTTGGGTCTAACTCTTTGCAAGCCCATGAACTGCAGCAAGCCGGGCTTCCCTGTCCTTCACTATCTCCCAGAGTTAGGTTAAACTCATGCCCATTGAATTGGTGATGCCATCCAACCATCTCATCCTCTGTTGCCCCCTTCTCCTCTAGCCCTTAATCAATCCTCCCGAGCATCAGGGTCTTTTCCAACGAGTTGCCTCTTCGCATCTGGCACAAAAGTATTGGAGCTTCAGCATCAGTCCTTCCAGTGAATATTCAGGATTTATTTCCTTTAGGATTGACTGGTTGGATCTTCTTCTATCCAAGGGACTCTCAAGAGTCTTCTCCAACATCATAGTTCGAAAAGCATCAATTCTTCGGTGCTCAACATTCTTTATGGTCCAACTCTCACATCAGTACATGACTACTGTAAAATCCATAGCTTTAACTATATGGACCTTTGTTGGCAAAGTGATGTCTTTGCTTTTTAATATACTGTCTAGGTTTGTCATAGTTTTTCTTCCAAGGAGCAAGCATCTTTTAATTGCATGGCTGCAGTTACTATCAGCAGTGATTTTGGAGCCCATGAAAAGAAAATCTGTCACTGTTCTGCTTTTTCCCTATCTATTTGCCATGAAATGATGGGACCAGATGCCATGACCTTAGTCTTTAGAATATTGAGTTTTAAGCCAGTGTTTTCACTCTCCTCTTTCACCTTCATCAAGAGGGTTTTTAGTCCCTCTTCACTTTCTTCCATTAGGGTAGTATCATCTGCATATCTGAGGTTTATATTTCTCCCAGCAATCTTGATTGCAGATTGTGATTCATCCAGCCTGGCATTTTACATGATGTACTCTGCACGTAAGTTAAATAAACAGGATGACAATATACAGCCTTGTTGTACTCTTCTCCCAATTTTGAACAAGTCTGTAGTTCCATGTCCAGTTCTAACTGTTGCTTCTTGCCCTGATTACAGGTTTCTCAAGAAGCAGGTAAGAAGGTCTGGTATTCCCATCTCTTTAAGAAGTTTTCACAGTTTGTTGTGATCCACACAGTCAAAGGCTTTAGCATAGTCAATAAAGCAGAAGTGGGTTTTTTTTAATTCCCTTGCTTTTTTTATGATCCAACTAGTGGTGATTTAGTTGCTAAGTTGTGTTGGACTCTTGAGACCCCATGGACTAGAGCCTTCCAGGTTCCTCTGTCCATGGGATTCTCCAGGCAAGAAGACTGAAGTGGGTTGCCATTTCCTTCTCCAGGGGATCTTCCCGACCCAGGATCAGACCCAAGTCTCCTGCATTGTAGGCAGATTCTTTACCAGCTGAGCTACAAGGGAAGCCCATGATCCAACAAATGTTGGTGATTTGATCTCTGGTTCCCCTGCCTTTTTATATCCAGCTGAACATCTGAAAGTTCTCTGTTTATGTACTGCTGAAGACTACCTTGAATGATTTTGAGCATATCTTGCTAGCATGTGAAATGAGCGCA
The DNA here is from genome assembly GCF_049115385.1 of Moschus berezovskii. Taxonomy (NCBI): domain Eukaryota; kingdom Metazoa; phylum Chordata; class Mammalia; order Artiodactyla; family Moschidae; genus Moschus; species Moschus berezovskii. The sequence goes on along the minus strand of NC_142476.1, from coordinate 51,495,339 downwards.
ATTGTACAATAATTTGAACATTCTTTGGCATTGCCTTTCTTTGGGATTAGAATGAAAATGGACTTTTTCCAGTCCTGTGGTCACTGCTGAGCTTTCCAAATTTGCTAGCATATTGAGTGCAGCACTTTCACAGCAGCATCTTTTAGGATTTGAAATAGTTCGGCTGGAACTCCTTACCTCCCAAATCTTTGTTCGTAGTAATGCTTCCTAAGGCCCACTTGAACTCACACTCCAGGATGTCTGGTTCTAAGTGAATGGCCACACCATCATTGTTATCCAGGTTATTAATATCTTTTTTGTCCAGTTCTTCTGTGTATTCTTGCCACCCCTTCTTTATCTCTTCTGCTTCTGTTTAGTCCTTGCGATTTCTGTCCTTTATGGTGCCCATCTTTGCATGAAATATTCCCTTGGTATCTGATTTTCTTGAAGTGATCTCTAGTCTTTCCCATTCTATTGTTTTCCTCCGTTTCTTTGTATTTTTCACTTAGGAAATCTTTCTTATTTCTCCTTGCTTATCTCCTAAATTCTGCATTAAATTTGGTATATCTTTCCCTTTCTTCTTTACATTTCACTTCTCTTCTTTTCTCAGCTATTTGTAAGGCTCCTCCAGCAACCTCTTTGCCTTCTTACATTTCTTTTTCTTGGGGATGGTTTTGGTCATCACTTCCTGTGCAATATTACAATGTTCAGTGTTACAATGTTCGAGGAATTATGGAGTAAGATACCCTGGAAGATGCCATCTCAAAGTATTTCAGGACCTCCTATACCTGCAATGGAAAAGTAGAGATTAAATCTGTGCCTTCAGCTGCTGTTGCTGCTGTTAAGTCACTTCAGTCGTGTCCTACTCTGTGTGACCCCCATAGATGGCAGCCCACCAGGCTCCCCCATCTCTGGGATTCTCCAAGCAAGAACACTGGAGTGGGTAGCAGGCCATAGGAAACAAGATATTGGAAAGAAAAATGGTTTATTTGTAGATACTGAAAATCTGGGCAGTAGACCACATCCCGAAACTTCATTCAATACTCTAAATATCCTCAACATACTCAAGCACTGGGCCAAGACCAACAGTGTGAAATTTAACTGGTACCAAGATTAATTCCTCAGAGTAGGGATTAATAGGTACAAACTATAATGTGTAAGACAAATAAGCTTTAAGAATATTTTATACAGCCCAGGGAACATAGCCAACATTTTCTGATAACTCCAAGTGGAGTAATATGTAAAAATATTGAATTAGTATGTTGTACACCTGAAACATAATAAATATTATGAATCAACTATACTTAAACTTTTTTGAGAAAGATTAATTCCTGCATCTAGGTTAAATACCATGAGTGCACACGAAAAAAGCAGACATGAAAGTCTGGATTTTTTTTAACTGACTGTAACTTTAAGATGAGCCAGCATAGCTAATAACAACATCTAATGCCACTTTAGTCATGACTAAGGATAAAAGTGTTTTCACTGAGAGTAAATTATATCTTGTTACTTTTTACAGATCAACCCCAATTCTGAAGTGCTTTATTCCAGTGGAAGGATAACTACTCAACTGTGCACAAGTATAGGCATCCATGATCAGATTTGCATACAAATTTACAATGTGCAAGTCTTTGTCACACACTATGATACTGATTTTGATCCCCATAATCATCCTATGAGATAAATATTGTTATACCAGTCTTAATAGATTGCATTGCTGAAACTGAGTGGCATTAAGTGCCTGGATCAAGGTAGAGTGGTAGAGCCAGGTCATTGACTCCTGGACCTCCATTCTTTCATCTGCATCGTCCTGTACCAACCATGATGTTTGACTGAGGGAGACAAGAATTGGTAGTCCTTGTTAATACTCTTCAAACATTGGAAGGATAATCATACGAGAAAGCTATTAGGCTATGTTTTTTAAAAAAATTTTTATTAAAGTGTCAGTTCAGTTCAGTCACTCAGTTGTGTCCGACTCTTTGAGACCCCATGAATCACAGCATGCCAGGCCTCCCTGTCCATCACCAACTCCCGGAATTCACTCAAACTCATGTTCATCGAGTCAGTGATGCCATCCAGCCGTCTCATCCTCTGTCATCCCCTTCTCCTCCTGCCCCTAATCCCTCCTAGCATCAGAGTCTTTTCCAGTGAGTCAACTCTTCACATGAGGTGGCCAAAGTATTGGAGTTTCAGTTTAGCATTAGTCCTTCCAATGAACCCAGGACTGATCTCCTTTAGAATGGACTGGTTGGATCTCCTTGCAGTCCAAGGGACTCTCAAGAGTCTCCAACACCACAGTTCAAAAGCATCAATTCCTCGGCAGTCAGCTTTCTTCACAGTCCAATTGTCACATCCATACATAACCACTGGAAAAACTATAGCATTGACTAGATGGAACTTTGTTCGCAAAGTAATGTCTCTGCTTTTTAATATGCTGTCTAGGTTGGTCATAACTTTCCTTCCAAGGAGTAAGCGTCTTTTAATTCCACGGCTGCAATCACCATCTGCAGTGATTTTGGAGCCCCCCAAAATAAAGTCTGACACTGTTTCCACTGTTTCCATCTATTTCCCATGAAGTGACGGGACCAGATGCCATGATCTTAGTTTTATGAATGTTGAGTTTTAAGCCAACTTTTTCACTCTCCTCTTTTACTTTCATCAAGAGGCTCTTTAGTTCTTCAATTTCCGCCATAAGGGTGGTGTCTTCTGCATATCTGAGGTTATTGATATTTCTCCCAGCAATCTTGATTCCAGTTTGTGCTTCTTCCAGCCCAGCGTTTTTCATGATGTACTCTGCATAGAACTTAAATAAGCAAGGTGACAATATACAGCCTTGACATACTCCTTTTCCTATTTGGAACCAGTCTTTGTTCCATGTCCAGTTCTAACTGTTTCTTCCTGACCTGCATATACATTTCTCAAGAGGCAGGTCAGGTGGGCTGGTATTCCTATCTCTTTCAGAATGTTCCACAGTTTATTGTGATCCACACAGTCAAAGGCTTTGGCATAGTCAATAAAGCAGAAATAGATGTTTTTCTCGAACTCTCTTGCTTTTTCGATGATCCAGCAGATGTTGGCAATTTGATCTCTGTTTCCTCTGCCTATTATTAAAGTATAGTTGATTTAAAATGTTGTATTAGTTTTAGGTGTACAGTAAAGTCAGTTCAGTCTGTTCAGTCACTCAGTAATGTCCAACTCTTTGTGACCCCATGGGCTGCAGCATGCCATGCTTCCCTGTCCTTCACCAACTCCCGGAGCTTGCTCAAACTCATGTCCATTGAGTCAGAGATGCCATCCAACCAACTCATACTCTGTTGTTCCCTTCTCCTCCTACCTTCAATCTTTCCCAGCATCAAAGCCTTTTCCAATGAGTCAGTTCTTTGCATCAGATGGCAAAAGTATTGGAGTTTCAGCCTCAGCACCAGTCCTTCTAATGAATATTCAGGATTGATTTCCTTTGGGATTGACTAGTTGGATCTCCTTGCAGTCCAAGGGATTCTCAAGAGTCTTCTCCAACACCACAGTTCAAAAACATCAATTTTTCAGTGCTCAGCTTTCTTATGGTCCAACTCGCACATCCATACATGACTACTGAGAAAACCATAGCTTTAACTAGATGGACCTTTTTTGGCAAAGCAATGTCTCTGCTTTTTAATATGCCGTCTTGGTTGGTCATAGTTTTTCTTCCAAGGATTGAACATCTTTTAATTTCATGGCTGCAGTTACCATCTGCAGTAATTTTGGAGCCCAGGAAAATAGTCTGTCACTGTTTCCATTGTTTCCCCATCTATTTGCCATGAAATGATGGGACCAGATGCCATAATCTTCATCTTTTGAATGTTGAGTTTTAAGCCAACTTTTTCACTCTCCTCTTTCACTTTCCTCATTTTCTGCCATTAGAGTGGTGTCATCTGCATATCTGAGGGTATTGATATTTCCAAGTATAGCAAAATAATTCTGTTATATATATATATACATTAGAATATAGGTAATAATGTATATATACATATATAATTTTTCATCATAGGTTATTATAAGATATATGTTTTATAGTAGGTTCTTGTGGGTTATCTTTTTACAAAATTTTTATTGGGGTAGAGTTGATTTACAATGCTGTGTTATTTTCAGGTGTACAGCCAAGTGAATCAGATATATATAATCATACATCCACTCTTTTTTTCTAGATTCTTTTCCCATATAGACCACTACAGAGTATTGAGTAGATTCCCCTGTGCAGTATGCTGCTGCTGCTAAGTCACTTCAGTCGTGTCCGACTCTGTGCGACCCCATAGACAGCAGCTCACCAGGTTCCGCCATCCCTGGCAGTATAGCACGTTCTTATTAGTCATCTTCCTTATATATAGCAGTGTGTATATGTTAAACTTCTAATTCATCACTCCTCTACCCACTTTCCCCTGTGGTAACCTTAGTTTGTTTTCAAAGTCTGTGAGTCTGTTTTGTCAATAAGTTCATTTGTATCATTTTTTTCAGATTCCTCATATAAGAGATATCATATGATACTTGTCTTTGTTTCACATAGCATGATAATCTCTAGGTCCATCCATGTAGATTTAGTCTTGAATGAGACAGTGGATAGATGTTAAGAGAACTGAGTATTAGCAAAGGCTGCTGCTGCTAAGTCACTTCAGTCGTGTCCGACTCTGTGCTAGGTGACTATTATTGAAGGAGTAGAAAGCAGAAGAAGGAGAATTTAAGACAAAGTGAATAGAGCTGAAAGGAGTCAGTAGAATAAATTGAATTTCCTAATAAATCTTGAATTATTTTTTGCCTTCAGTGAAAATTCCTGAACAAGAGTTTGTGCAAATGTTTCCTTTACTCTCATTTTTTAAAATAAACCTCTATTTTTATTATGAAAGCAGAAGTGGAAAAATGAGAAGGAGGATGCATTAACAATGACTTTGGAAAAGGAACCACTGATATGCCATCTGCCTAAAACTGTAGTATCGAATCCGCAAAGCCATTTATGGGACATTCCAATCATTCCAACTCCATGTGAATAATGACAGAGAGTGAAGGATGAAAGGCTAAAATTTTCTAGGATAACGTTTGGATCTAGTGGTGCTATATCCATCCACAATCTTAAAATTATTTCTAATTCTTCAAAATATGTAAAATACCAAGTGAGTATGCTCTCTCTACCTAGCTTCAAACAGGCAATCAGAAACTTAGCTTCTAATTTCAGTTCTGCTGGGTGCTGCCTGACTGGCCTTGGGCAAGCTTGCACTCAGGTTTATGTTAGTGTGACTCTTCAGGCCTGTGGCTCCTCATGTAGAATTTATGAGCATATACTATGTAAAATGGAATAAGAGTACATGCCTATTCAGCATCAGATAGACCTGATTTTCAGCAGTTCCCTGCTGCTTAGAAGATATCTCACCTTGAGTATTTTATTAAGTCCCTCTAACTTCAGTTCCTTCATATTCTAAGTTTATAGATATGAAAATTCACGTGGTATAATTATGTAAATTACCAATGAAGGGGGGCTTCCCTGGTGGCTCATACGGTAAAGAATCTGCCTTCAATGCAGGAGACCTGGGTTCAATCCCTGGGTTGGGAAGATCCCCTGGAGGAGGGCAGGGCCACCCACTCCAGTATTCTTGACCTGGAGAATCCCCATGCACAGAGGCTGGCAGAAAACAGTCCATAGGGTCACAAACAGTCAGACATGACTGAGTGTCTAAGCACACACACCAGTGAAGGAAGTCACTGGTCATAATCTCTATATTTTGGAGAAGGCAGATTTCAAAAAACTTCAAACAAAGTTAGATGGAATGTAATGGAGTACAATTGGAAGGAGGACAGGGAGTGTATCAGGAAAGATGTGAAGCTATCAAAAAGATCTTCTTGACACTGCAGTAGCGTATCACTCAGGTGAGTAAAGAAACAAAGGCATATAGATGAATGCATGTGACTATACAAATAGTCTTTCTAATGGGCTCAGACCTAACAGCGCATGAATAAAAGATGAGAGATGGGGCACATAACCAAGACAGTTTAACTTATTTTTGACCATGCCATGAGACCTGTGGGATCTTAGGTCCCCAAAAAGGGATCAAACACAGGCCCATGGCAGTGAAAGCACTTAATCCTAACCACTGAACCAGCAGGGAATTCCCGCCCCCCCCCCACGCCTTTTTTTTTTTTTTCAAGACAATTTTAAAACAGTGGCCCAAACATCCCAGAATAGAGTCAGGAAAGCTGTAGCCTGGAATGAGCTAAAGTATATGGGAAAAAAAAGAAAAAAAATCTGAAGCAAGAAAAAGACTGTGCTTTGGGGTTTTGTTTGTTTAAAGAAGACTAAGTAGGAAAGTATAAGGGATAAAAGTGTCATGATGAATTTTATGGGAGAAACCTGAGTTTCTTAGGACCTGTTATGGAACACTTGTACCAAACGTTGAGCCTTTCCTAGTTAAGGAGATATAACGTCATCTATGGAGACAGTCCAGTAAGAAAACAGGCATGCAAATAAACAAATGTAAAGTGTAAATGTAAATATATTTTTATTTATCTACAAAATAAATGTAAAATATACTAAAATAATTATATTAATAGAGGCGAGTACAAAACCCAGGTGAAATATAAACAAAAAAATCAAAATCTGCTTGGCTAGAGGAAGATGCCCAGAAAGAACGGCATTTAGACTAAGACTTCTCAGTCAATGAAATGCTGTGCAAACTGAAAAGGATAACACAGATATAAGATAATAATGTATTCAAACTTCCTGTCATTCTGGATGAGTTTAGCCTCATTGACCCTGGTGAATCCTTTCAGTTTGCTAGAAAACATTTACTAAGGTTTCATCCTCCTCCTCCTCCTCCTAAGTTGCGTCAGTCATGTCCGACTCTGTGCAACCCCATAGATGGCAGCCCACCAGGCTCCCCCGTCCCTGGGATTCTCCAGGCAAGAACACTGGAGTGGGTTGCCATTTCCTTCTCCAATTCATGAAAGTGAAAAGTGAAAGTGAAGTCGCTCAGTCGTCCCTGACTCTTAGCGACCCCATGGACTGCAGCCCACCAGGGTCCTCCATCCATGGGATTTTCCAGGCAAGAGTACTGGAGTGGGTTGCCATTGCCTTCTCCGAAGGTTTCATCAGTTCAGTTCAGTTCAGTCGCTCAGTCGTGTCCGACTCTCCGCGACCCCATGAATCACAGCACGCCAGGCCTCCCTGTCCATCACCAACTCCCGGAGTTCACTCAAACCCATGTCCACAGAGTCGGTGATGCCATCCAGCCATCTCATTCTCCGTCGTCCCCTTCTCCTCCCGCCCCCAACCTTTCCCAGCATCAGAGTCTTTTAGTACCTGGCAAATTTTAGAGAACCAGAGAAATTCCAGAAGGCTGAAAATTGATAAATATTATTTAGATTTTCAGTTTTAAGAGGAAAGATTCAATGACAGTGTTGAGGATTATTTGAAAGAACAGGCTGTGGATTTAGACTGCTAAGAGAATTCTGGCTTTACTCCTTACCTTGGTTAAGATTGTGTGACCTTAACCAAGCTATTGAGCAACTCTGTCCTTCAGTCTCCTCATCTGTAAACTGTGAGACTAAGAGGATCTACTCAAAGAAACAGTAGTGAGCATTACAAGGGAAATGGCTGGGAGAATACCCGGCAGATGGTAAGCTCTCAATATTAGGAGCTGTTTTATAATTCTACAAACTAGACCAAACTGGTAGGCCTCAGTCACACCAAAGATTCCAAAATAGAATGCTTAAAAGACTCAACACTGAAAAAGAAGTGGAGATATTTTGGGACCAGGGTGGGTTCACTGATAACATGTTCCTTAGGACCTCCATACATTTCCTGTTTTGGCATATGTGTTTTGCTGACAAGGGAAGGGGACTTTGTAGACCTTGGACACAGATTTTACCAAGGAATTTTGCCATCCTTGTTAAAAAAAAGGTGGGAAAATGCAGACAGGGATACTGATTGATGTTCTAATTAGGCATGTGTTGATTAAAGGACTTTAATCCTTTAATCCACAACTAAGTGTTGATTAAAGGACTTTACTAATTACCAGGAAAGGAGTTACACACTGAAGCCTTTGGTATACTCACGGAGGAGGAATTATGTGAGACACTGGGGAAACAATCAAAGTATATTCCTATTTTCAAGGAGGTTATAGTAGATTAGGGAAAATAGATACTTATACAAATATTGTAACAGCATATATATACTATGTATATAAGACTATAATATACAATGTGTCTGTATATACTATGCATATACTTTAATAACTATATATACATACTTATATACACACTAAAATAACAAATATATATCCAGTACTATATTGCTTAGGGATTGTGGAAGGCAAAGAGGGTCCAGTGCAGCAGATACTTGAACTGGTTTTGAAGGCTGGTTTTTTGACCTCACTAAATGATTTTGAAGAAATACTTTTAAGAATATTTTTTTAATTGAAGCACAGTTGATTTACAGTTTTGTGTTAGTTCTTCATGTATAGAAAAGTGATTATATATCCTTTTTCATATTCTTTTCCATTACGGTTCATTACAAGGTATTGAATATAGTTTCCTTTGCTATACAGTAGGACCTTGTTGTTTATCTATTTATATATTATATTTTATTTATATATATATATATTGCAGTTTGTATCCACTAATCCAAAACCAATAATTTATTCCTCCCCCACTTTCCCCTTTTAGATTCCCCATGTAAGTGATATAGTTGGTGTGTGTCTCTTTCTCATTTACTTCATTTAGTAGGATAATCTCTAGGTCCATATATGGTTCTGCAAATAGCATTATTTCTTTTTTATGGATGAGTAGTAGTCCATTGTATTTATATACCACATCTTCTTTATTCTTTCATCTGTTGATGGAAGTTTAAGTTGTTTTCATATTTTGGCCATTGTATATTTACATTGCTGCAGTGAACATTGGGTGCATGTAGCTTTTCAAATTAGAGTTGTTCCCAGTTACATGCCCAGGAGAGGGATTGCTGGGTCATATGGCAACCCTAGCTTTTTAAGGCAGAGAAGGCAATGGCACCCTGCTTCAGTACTCTTGCCTGGAAAATCCCATGGACAGAGGAGCCTGGAAGGCTGCAGTCCATGGGGTCACTGAGGGTCGGACACAGCTGAGCGACTTCACTTTCATTTTCACTTTCATGCATTGGAGAAGGAAATGGCAACCCACTCCAGTGTTCTTGCCTGGAGAATCCCAGGGACGGGGGAGCCTGGTGGGCTGCCGTCTATGGGATCACACAGAGTCTGACATCACTGAAGTGACATAGCAGCAGCAACATGCAGCTTTTTAAGGGACTTCCATACTGTTTTTCAGAGTGGCTATACTAATTTACATTCCCAACAACAGCATAGAAGGGTTCTCTTTTCTCTACACCCTCTCCAACATTTGTTATTTGTAGACTTTTTAATGATGGCCATTTTGACTGGTGTGAGGTTTTGATTTGCATTTCTCTAATAATTAGTGATGCTGAACATGTTTTCATGTGCTTGTTAGCCATACAAATGTCTTCTTTGGAAAATGCCTATTTAGGTCTTCTGCCCACTTTGTGATTGTTTTTTTTTTTTTTTTTTTGAATTGTTATTGAGTTTTATGAACTCTGTGTATATTTTGGGAATTAAGCCCTTGTCATTCACATGGTTTGCAAACATTTTCTCCCAGACTATATGTTGTCTTTTCATTTTGTTTATGGCTTCCTTTGTTATGCAAATCTTATAAGTTTAACCAGGTCCCATTTATTTAGTTTTGCTTTTATTTCTATTTCCTTGGAAGGTTGATCCAAGAAAACATTGCTATGATTTATGTCAGAGAATGTTCTATCTCTCTTCTAGGAGTTTTATAGTGTCATGTCTTATACTTAAGTCTTAAAGCCATCTTGAGCTTATTTTTGTGTATGGTGTGAGGGTGTGTTCCAACTTCATTGGTTTACATGTAGCTGTCCTACTTTCCCAACACCACTTCCCAACCCATAAGTGTGTGGGTTTATTTCTTCTGTTTCATTGACCTATCTGTCATTTTTTGTGCCAATACCATGATGTTTTGATTACTGTAGTTTTGTAGTATTGTCTGAAGTCTGGGATGGTTATACCTCCAGGTTTGTTCTTTTTCTTCAGGATTGCTTTTGCAATTCTGGGTCTTTTATGTGTTGTTCACTCAGTTGTGTCCGACCTGCAGTCCCATGGACTGTAGCCCACCAAGCTCCTCGTCCATGGGATTCTCCAGGCAAGAATAGTCGAGTGGATTGCCATTCCCTTCTTCAGGGGATCTTCCTGACCCAAGGATTGAATCTGGGTCTCCTGCATTGCAGGCAGATTCTTTGCCATCTGAGGCACCAGGGAAGATCAAGGAAAGGTCTTTTATGGTTCAATGTAAATTTTAGGTTATTTGTTCTGGTTCTGTGAAAAATGTCATGGGTAATTTGATAGGTATCACATTAAATCTGTAGGTTGTTTGAGTAGTATTAATTCTTTCAATCCAAGAATATGGGATATCTTTCCATTTCTTTAAGTCATCTTTAATTATCAGTGTTTTATAGTTCTCAGTGTATATGTCTTTTACCTCCTTGGTCAGGTTTATTCCTAGATTTTTAAATATAATTTTAAAAGGGATTTTTTTTTTTTACTCTCCCTTTCTGATATCTCATTGTTACTGTAAAGAAATGCAGAGATTTCTGCATGCTAATCTTATGTCCTGTTACCTTGCTGAATTTGTTATTTTTCGTTCTAGTACTTTTTGTGCAGAGCCTTTAGTGTTTTCCATATACAGTATCTTATTATCTGCATATAATAACAATTTTACCTCTTCCCTTCTAATTTGCATACAATTCTTGTCTGTGGTTAGGACTTCCAATATTATGTTTAATAGAAGAGCACCCTTCTCTTAATTGAGCATCCTTCTCTTGCTCCAGATTTTAGTTGGGAGGCTTGAAACACTTTGTTATTTAAACTGCCAAAATTTCAATACACATTTGATTATATTAATGAAAATAATTCTGTCCATTTATTGCTAAACAAAACTGTTTAAAATACTGATACAGTTGTTTCAGTTAGCACTAAAATCATCTTTACAACCATGTCTTCTTGTTCAAGATCCCTATTTTATTACTGTTGCTTCTTTGTCTGAGCTCCTCCCCTCTCTGATGCTACTGCCACTTACAGACCACTCCTCACCTGGGCTATCTCAGTAGACTTTTAGGTGGTCTTGCTCTGCCTCTCCAACCCATCCTTCACCATGGTACCTGAGCTACCATCTCTGAAAAAGGTCCCATGAAGCCATAAACTTCTAAAATAAAAAACAAAAAGTCCATATATAGTAAAGCAAAGATTCCTTGAAATAACACTATAGCTGTTTGGGATTTGATTTCCTTTGTGTCCCGTGTCAGTTCCCATCTCATATCTCCATCTATCACCTTCACTGAGCAGGGGCTCACACATGCTCTCTTCCACACACGATGCCTTAACTTACACTTCGTCTCTGCTTAGAGACCTTCTACCCTTTCATCGTATGAGATTTCAAATATTCCCCCCTTCTCTCGTTTGGCTAGAATGTGTTATCCCTTATGCTTATTCATGGCACTTGTTTCATTGTATTGGATGAGCTAGTGGGGAAAAAAAAAATTGACTAGGATTTGGATAATCTAGATTCTAATTCCTGAAGTAAAGTAAGTAAAGTTGCTCAGTCGTGTCCAACTCTTTGCAACCCCATGGACTGTAGCCTATCAGGCCCCTCAGTCCATGGAATTTTCCAGGCAAAAGTACTGGAATGGGTTGCCATTTCCTTCTCCAGGGGATCTTCCTGACCCAGGGATCGAACCCTGGTCTCCCGCATTGCAAGTAGACGCTTTACCATCTGAGCCACCAGGGAAGCCCATCTCCATAAGCAACAGCTTTTCCCAAAACTTGACTCTTGGAGTCGGGAGTCAGCATTTGTCCCAGGATACACATCACATCCTTCCAAGTAAGGTCATAAAGCAGAGTAACACCTTTAAAAGCTCTATTTTCCTGAGTCCTCTAAACAGTCTCCCAGATCCTCCTTGGTTCTTTGTGTTTCTTAATAAGAAAAAGGCTTATTAACTCTCATAGACTGGTTATCTCTCCTGGTGGGTGCTTCATGAAGAGGCAACAGCTTGTGTGGCTGTTCCTCAGTCTCTCTGGCTGCTCTTCACATATGATCCCAGGGATAGATTGGAGAAACCTGTTTTTCTTTATCTCTTTGTCTCCTGTCCTCCATCTCATCTAGCAAAGTAGGAGGACAGGAGGGAGCTGAAGGAGTCACACCCAAATCTATACCCTTAGGACATAAGTCTGGCATATCTCGCAAAGAGAAAAAGGGCCACACATATGCTACTTCTAATTCCTGAATATCTTCTTAAATTCACTGTGTCTCAGTTTCCCCATTTGTAAATGACAGATAGGGCATTGATTATCTTTGTATAAGATACCTTTTAGCTCTATAACTCCTCAGAATTATAGATTTGTGATTTGAATCCATCTATAAGGAAACGGTAACCCACTCCAGTATTCTTGCCTGGAGAATCCCATGGACAGAGAAGCCTGGTAGGCTACAGTCCACGGGGTCGCAAAGAGTCGGACATGACTGAGCGATGGAAGGGAACGGAACAGAATCCCTTACTAGGTGTAGTTTCTTAAATGACAATGTCTTATAAATCTTCACATTGATTGTAGCACCTGATTGCATTTTGTACCCAAAAAACCTTGACATATATTAGTGGAATAAATGAGTGAATTAGTGAATGAATAATTAGATGTTTGTATAATGCAATCTGAGTCACTATTACTTTAGTAACTTAAATAAGATGTATTTAAATAAAGTATACTCTCCATTTGACTACGTTTATAGAGAAGATCTAAGATCACAGCCTTGTCGAACTCAATGAAACTATGAGCCATGTTGTGTAGAGCCACCTAAGATGGACGGGTCATGGTAGAGAATTCTGACAAAATGTGATCCACTGGAGAAGTGAATGGCAAACTACTTCAGTATTCTTGCCTTGAGAACCCCATGAACAGTATGAAAAGGCAAAAAGATAGGACAGTAAAAGATGAACTCCCCAGGTCGGTAGGTGCCCAATATGCTACTGGAGAATAGTGGAGAAATAGCTCCAGAGAGAATGAAGAGACAGAGCCAAAGCAAAAACAGTACCCTGTTGCGGGTGTGACTGGTGATGGAAGTAAGTCCGATAGTGTAAAGAGCAATATTGCATAGGAACCTGGAATGTTAGGTCCATGAATCAAGGAAAATTGGAAGTGGTCAAACAGGAGATGGCAAGAGTGAACATAGACATTCTAGGAATCAGTGAATTAAAATGGACTGGAATGGGTGAATTTAACTCAGATGACCATTATATCCACTACTGTGGGGAAGAATCCCTTAGGAAATGGACTAGTCAACAAAAGAGTCCAAAATGCAGTACTTGGATGCAATCTCAAAAACGACAGGATGATCTCTGTTCATTTCCAAGGCAAACCATTCAATATCACAGAAATCCAAATCTATGATCTGACCAGTAATGCTGGAGAAGCTGAAGATGAGTGGTTCTATGAAGACCTACAAGACCTTCTAGAACTAATACACACAATAAAAGATGTCCTTTTCATTATAGGGGACTGGAATGCAAAAGTAGAAGGTCAAGAAATACCTGGAGAAACGGGCAAGTTTGACCTTGAAGTACAGAAAGAAGCAGGGCAAAAGCTAGCAGAGTTTTGCTAAGAGAATGCACTGGTCGTAGCAAACACCCTCTTCCAACAAAACAAAAGAAGATTCTACACATGGATGTCACCATATGGTCAGCCCCCAAATCAGATTGATTATATTCTTTGCAGCCAAAGATGGAGACACTCTATACAGTCAGCAAAAACAAGACCGGGAGCTGACTGTGGCTCAGATCATGAACTCCTTATTGCAAGATTCAGACTTAAATTGATGAAAGTAGGGAAAACCACTAGACCATTCAGGTATGACTAAAATCAAATCCCTTACAATTATACAGTCGCAGTGACAAATAGATTCAAGGGATTAGATCTAATAGAGTGACTGAAGAACTATGGACAGAGGTTCATGACATTATACAGGAGGCAGTGATCAAGACCATCCCCAAGAAAAAGAAATTCAAAAAGGCAAATGTTTGTCTGAGGAGGCCTTACAAATAGCTGAGAAAAGAAGAGAAGCAAAAGGCAAAGGAGAAAAGGAAAGCTATACCCATTTTAATGCAGAGATCCAAAGAATAGCAAGGAGAGATAAGAAAGCCTTCCTCAGTGATCAATGCAAAGAAATAGAGGAAAACAATAGAATTGGAAAGACTAGAGATCACTTCAAGAAAATTAGAGATACCAAGGGAACATTTCATGCAAAGATGGGCACAATAAAGGACAGAAATGGTGTGGACCTAACAGAAGCAGAAGATATTAAGAAGAGGTGGCAAGAATACACAGAAGAACCATACAAAAAGATTCTTCATGGCCCAGGAACCACAATGATGTGATCACTCACCTACAGCAAGCCATCCTGGAATGCGAAGTCAAGTGGGCCTTAGGAAGCATCACTATGAACAAAGTTAGTGAAATGATGGAATTCCAATTGAACTACTTCAAATCCTAAAAGATGCTGCTGTGAAAGTGATGCAATTGATATGCTAACAAATCTGGAAAATGCAGCAGTGGCACAGGACTGGAAAAGGTCAGTTTTCATTCCAATCCCAAAGAAAGGCAATTCTTTGGAATGCTCAAACTACCACACAATTGCACTCATCTCACACACTAGTAAAGTAATGCTCAAAATTCTCCAAGCCAGGCTTCAACAGTGAACCATGAATTTCCAGATGTTCAAGCTGGATTTAGAAAAGACAAAGGAAACAGAAGTCAAATTGCCAACATCCTTTGGATCATCAAAAAAGCAAGCGAGTTCCAGAAAAACACCTACTTCTGCTTTATTGACTATCAAAAGCCTTTGACTGTGTGGGTCACAACAAATTGGAAAATTCTGAGAGATGGGAATACCAGACCACCTTACCTGCTTCCTGAGAAACCTATTTGCATGTCAGGAAGCAACAGTTAGAACTGGACATGGAACAACAGACTGGTTCCAAATCGGGAAAGGAGTACGTCAAGGCTATATATTGTCACCCTGCTTATTTAACTTATATGTAGAGTACATCATGAGAAACACTGGGCTGGAAGAAGCACAAACTGGAATCAAGATTGCCAGGAGAAATATCAATAACCTCTGATATGCAGATGACACCACACTTATGGCAGAAAGTGAAGAAGAACTAAAAAGAGCCTCTTGATGAAAGTGAAAAGCAGGGAGTGAAAAAGTTGGCTCAAAACTCAACATTTAGAAAACTAACATCATGGTATCTGGTCCCATCACTTTATGGCAAATAGATGGGGAAACAGTTGCAGACTTGATTTTTGGGGGCTCCAAAATCACTGCAGATGGTGACTGCAGCCATGAAATTTAAAGACGCTTGCTCCTTGGAAGAAGAGTTATGACCAACCTAGACAGTATATTAAAAAGCAGAGACATTACTTTGCCAACAAAGGTCCATTTAGTCAAGGCTATGGTTTTTCCAGTAGTCATGCATGGATATGAGAGTTGGACTATAAAGAAAGCTGAGTGCCAAAGTATTGATGCTTTGGAAATCTGTGGTGTTGGAGAAGACTCTTGAAAGTCCCTTGGACTGCAAGGAATTCCAACCAGTATATCTTAAAGGAAATCATTCCTGAAGATTCATTGGAAGGACTGATGCTGAAGCTGAAAGTCCAATAATTTGGCCACGTGATGCAAACTGACTCATTTAAAAAGACCCTGATACTAGGAAAGATTTAAGGTGGGAGAAGAAGGGGACAACAGAGGATGAGATGGTTGGATTACATCGCCAACTCAATGGACATGAGTTTGAGTAAACCCCGGGTCTTGGGATGGACATGGAGGCCTGGCATGCTGCAGTTCATGGGGTCACAAAGAGTCAGACATGACTGAACGGATGAACTGAAGAGTCATTTTTGGAGAAGATATACATTTCTTTTTCTAATACATATATTTAATAAAAGCCAAAGCACAACCTTACCTTTAAAAATGTGGTGAAAGCATTACTATGGTAAAGGAAGCTAATGTGCTCTAGGATATTGTTTCCTAGGGAAATAGGATAATGAAATGACTTTCATGATAGTGGTATGTGATAGTAGCCAACTTTCATGGAGCACTTGTTATATATGTACTTAGAATTTTGCATGGCTTATTTTACTTAAGTTTTTTAAAATGGAGAAGAATGGATATTAGACTATTTTGAGAGGTTGTTTGCAAAATATGTATCTTTTATCTTGCTAATCATTCTAACCAAGAGCTAGGTACCATCTTTTTGTTCATTCAATATTTGTTGAGTTCTTTTAATGTTCCAAGAACAGTTTTAGGTGCTAGGTGCTGGAGATATAGCATTGAATAAATAAAATGCTTTTATCTTGGGGCTTATCTTTTTGGAGAAGAAAGAGAATAAGATAGATGTTAGATAAACAGGTTAAAATTTTAGGAATAAATTTAGCTCTTAAAATCAATGGCAGCCACCCTTCACGAACATTTCATATATTAATTAGTATTGTAAACATAAATTTATTTTTGATTCAACAAATATTAAACTCCAATTATATATCAGACATTGGATAAATGACAGTAAACAAACAAGAAACTGAGTCTCAGAAATGACAGTAATTTGTCCAAGATCCAAGTAATTGGGAAATGCAAAACTGGGATTTTGAAAAAAGTATGTGAAGCTAGTGAAATAATCTTGGTCCACAGACACGTGCCATAGCAGAAAAGAGGTCAGATTCTCTTTGAGAGTAAAGATTCTTCTTGAAGGTAAGATTCATTTTGGTAAACTTGAATTTGAGATATTATAGCCGCAAGGTGAAACTGTCAAGTAGACAAGTGAATTTACAAGTCTGAAATAAAGGAGAACAACTTGTGCTAGAGATAAATATTTGAGAGCTGACAGCATACAGGTAGATAATGTAATATTGATTGTGACAAAGCTTGTATGCTATAGATTTCCAGCATTGAATTGGCAAAGTTGTCACTAGGTTATAAAAACTGACATCTTGACCTTTTCTCAGACTCAGAAGATAAAGTTCAGGTGATTTTGTGATGAGAAATGGATTATGGTAAGCCTCATGGGTAATGAAACTTAGGGGTTTTTTTGTTTGTTTTACTTTTTAAATCGTATTTGTTTAGAAGCTTTGACTGTCTTTAAATACTTGGAGAAGCATTCAGCTGAGATGCAACGTTGTTGTATGCCATAAAGCAGTGGTTCTTAAATGATAATGTACATAAGAAAAACCTATGGATCAGAGATAGTTGAAAATTTGATTCCTAGGGCTCATTCCTAGAAACATTTACTCAGTAGAATATGAATGGGGACTAGGGATTTTTTAAGCTTACTGGATAAATTTGATGTAAAGTTTGTAGACCTCACTTTGAAAAATTCTATTACTCACTGAACAAATTGTTTTGTCTTAGTATTGTAAAGATAGCTGCTCTTGGTGCATCTGCCCAGCAATCATTAAACCAAATAGGAGTTTTTCCAGTTTTGGTGATGCAAGACAGGTAGCTTATTGACCCTTTACCCATAGTGCAAGTTAATTAACAAGGTTCTTTTCTTTTTCTTAATTACTTTAACAATGTTCCTAAGATCAGGTTGATAGCGAAGGACAGCACTTAAGAACAGTAGGTGATGAAAGGGAAGACAGTAAATAAAGGGAACCTAAAGCCTTTGCCCTTGAACTGTGGTGTTGGAGAAGACTCTTGAGAGTCCCTTGGACTGCAAGGAGATCCAACCAGTCCATTCTAAAGGAGATCAATCCTGGGTGTTCATTGGAAGAACTGATGCTAAAGCTGAAACTGCAGTACTTTGGCCACCTCATGCTATGAGTTGACTCACTGGAAAAGCCTCTGATGCTAGGAAAGGTTGGGGGCGGGAGGAGAAGGGGACGACAGAGAATGAGATGGCTGGATGGCATCACCGACTCTGTGGACATGAGTTTGAGTGAACTCCAGGAGTTGGTGATGGACAGGGAGGCCTGGCGTGCTGTGATTCATGGGGTCGCGGAGAGTCAGACACGACTGAGCGACTGAACTGAACTGAACTGAAAGCCTTTGCCCACTGGAGTCTGTCATCCAAAGTACACATGATAATGCTAAATCACACAAACACTCAAATTTGTGGTTCATTTGTTCATTCAGCAGCCAGTAAGAACTATGGCCCAGGCACCGTGGCAGACCCTGGACTCTAGTCACTGGGTTCCTCTCAGAGACCAGCCCACTGGATAAGAGGACAGTCCAAAAGCAGGTAGGGAAGGTTTCCATTCTAAGAAACAAACTCACCGGTACACCACAGTCCGATTCTATGTTGAGGCCCCATGTGAACAGCATCTCCGTTCCACCACCACCCCACCACCCTCTGCGAATTGGTGGTGGTTGTTTAGTCACTAAGCCATGTCCGATATCCCTGGACAATACCAAAGCTGTGTAGAAACAATCACCCTGGATGCTGAAATCTGAGATGTGCAATGAGAAGAACTGAAGCAATGAGAAGGCTGGTTTAATCTAACGGGCCCTGTTTGTTGAATTTTCATTTTTCTATTGTCCAGCACTTCCTGAATTCCTTGAAGCAGGTCCCATAAACCCTCAAGCCTGCTTCTCCAAGCAATATAATGGGATTCACTAATACTGCTGTATTTTAGAGTAATAGCTCATCCAAAGTGTGTTGAACTCCTTAAAGTTGTTAACTGCTAACAGAAATCAGATTAAGATAAAATGAATGGAAGAGTCTGCATTTTACTATCTTGAGCATTTGTTTTAGATCTGTAGATAGAGCCTGCTTAGAGCCTAGCACTGTTTTTTTTTTTTTTCTAAAAAAGTTGAACTATTTCCATCATGCTTCTCAAATTTTTCTTGACTATCAAGAAATTTTAAAATGTTTTATGTTCATTTCTAACAGTTTTCTTAAGTCTAACTTCTCTGAACAGTGATTTTCCTCATCAACTGCCTTTTTATTCAGGTTTTATTGCTCTTTGTGATGATGTTTGGGACTTTTTGTATTTCTGTGTTTTATTAAAGTTCTCCTAGATCCCTTTTAGACACACGAGAGTATAACCAGATGGTAATATGATTGGTACTTGAATACCAAAGTGAGATAATTGTCACTGAAAATATGCAGAATTTATAAAAAGAATGAACTCACTGCGCCACTCCTCTTAGACACTTTAGGCAGAACAAGGATGTAAATGAGGTCAGAGTTAGGAGGAGAGATTATGATAAAATTTATACAGAGGGAGTAAAAGACCACAAATAACAAACGTTGGCAAGGATGTGGAGCAAAAACAGCCTTCCTACACTGTTGGTGGGAATGTAAATTGGTGCAACCACTATGATGAACAGTATGTCAGTTATTTCAGTCGCTCAGTCATGTCCAACTCTTTGCAACCCCATGAACCACAGCAAGTCAGGCCACCCTGTTCATCATCAACTCCTGGAGTCCACCCAAACCCATGTCAATCGAGTCAGTGATGCCACCCAACCATCTCATTATCTGTCATCCCCTTCTCCTCCTGCCCTCAATCTTTTCCAGCATCAGGGTCTTTTCAAATGAGTCAGCTCTTCCCCTCACGTGGCCAAAGTATTGGAGTTTCAGCTTCAACATAAGTCCTTCCAATGAACATCCAGGACTGATCTCCTTTAGGATGGACTGGTTGGATCTCCTTGCAGTCCAAGGGACTCGCAAGAGTCTTCTCCAACACCACAGTTCAAAAGCATCAATTCTTTGGTGCTCAGCTTTCCTTATAGTCCAACTCTCACATCCATACATGACCACTAAAAAAATATACCCTTGACTAGATGGAACTTTGTTGGTAAAGTAATGTCTCTGCTTTATAATATACTATCTAGGTTGGTCATAACTTTCCTTCCAAGGAATAAACGTCTTTTAATTTCATGGATGCAGTCACCATCTGCAGTGATTTTGGAGACCAGAAAAATAAAGTCACCACTGTTTCCCCATCTATTTGCCATGAAGTGATGGGACCAGATGTCATGGTCTTAGTTTTCTGAATGTTGAGTTTTAAGCCAACTTTTTCACTCTCCTCTTTTACTTTCATCAAGAGGCTCTTTAGTTTTTCACTTTATGCCATAAGGGTGGTGTTATCTGCATATCTGAGGTTATTGATATTTCTCCTGGCAATCTTGATTCCAGCTTGTGCTTCCTCCAGCCCAGCATTTCTCATGATGTACTCTGCATATAAGTTAAATAAGCAGGGTGACAATATACAGCTTTGACGTACGCCTTTTCCTATTTGGAACCAGTCTGCTGTTTCATGTCCAGTTCCAACTGGTGCTTCCTGACCTGCATACAGGTTTCTCATGAGGCAGGTCAGGTGGTCTGGGATTCCCATCTCTTTCAGAATTTTCCACAGTTTATTGTGATCCACACAGTCAAAGGCTTTGACATAGTCAATAAAGCAGAAATAGATGTTTTTCTGGAACTCTCTTGCTTTTTCCATGATCCAGCAGATGTTGGCAATTTGATCTCTGGTTCCTCTGCCTTTCCTAAAACTAGCTTGAACATCTGGATGTTCACGGTTCACGTACTGCTGAAGCCTGGTTTGGAGAATTTTAAGCATGACTTTACTAGCGTGTGAGATGAGTGCAATTGTGTGGTAGTTTGAGCATTCTTTGGCATTGCCTTTCTTTGGGATTGGAATGAAGACTGACCTTTTCCAGTCCTGTGGCCACTGCTCAGTTTTCCAAATTTGCTGGTATATTGAGTGCAGCCACTTTCACAGCATAATCTTTCAGGATTTGAAATGGCTCAACTGGAATTCCATCGCCTCCACTAGATTTGTTCATAGTGATGCTTCCTAAGGCCCACTTGACTTCACATTCCAGGATGTCTGGCTCTAGGTGAGTGATCACACCATCATGATTATCTGGGTCGTGAAGATCTTTTTTGTACAGTTCTGTGTATTCTTGCCACCTCTTCTTAATATCTTCTGCTTCTCTTAGATCCCTACCATTTCTGTCCTTTATTGAGCCCATCTTTGCACGAAATGTTCCCTTGGTATCTCTAATTTTCTTGATGAGATCTCTAGTCTTTCCCATTCTATTGTTTTCCTCTATTTCTTTGCATTGATCACTGAGGACAGTATGGGGGTTCCTCAAAAACCTAAACATAGAACTATAGTATGATCCAGCAATCCCTCTCCTAGGTCGACATCCAAAGAATCAAAACCACTAATTTGGAGTGCATGTATCATTTCAATGTTCATAGCGGCATTACTTACAATAGCCAAGACATAGAAGTGACTCAAATGTCCACCAATGGATAAATGGATAAAGCTGTGGTTTATATATAATGAAATATTACTCAGATGTCAAAAAGAATAATGCCACTTGAAATAACATAGACCATCATCCTTAGTGAAAAACAGACTGGTTCCAAACAGGAAAAGGAGTACATCAAGGCTGTATATTGTCACCTTGCTTATTTAACTTATATGCAGAGTACATCTTGAGGAACGCTGGGCTGGAAGAAGCACAGGCTGAAATCAAGATTGCCGGGAGAAATATCAATAACCTCAGATATGCAGATAACACTACCCTTATGGCAGAAAGTGAAGAGGAACTCAAAAGCCTCTTGATGAAAGTGAAAGAGGAGAGTGAAAAGGTTGGCTTGAAGCTCAACATCCAGAAAACGAAGATCATGGCATCTGATCCCATCACTTCATGGGAAATAGATGGAAAAACAGTGGAAACAGTGTCAGACTTTATTTTTTTGGGCTCCAAAATCACTGCAGATGCTGATTGCAGCCATGAAATTAAAAGACGCTTACTCCTTGGTAGGAAAGTTATGACCAACCTTGATAATATATTAAAAAGCAGAGACATTACTTTGCCAACCAAGGTCCATCTAGTCAAGGCTATGGTTTTTCCCGTGGTCATGTATGGATGTGAGAGTTGGACTGTGAAGAAAGCTGATCGCCGAAGAATCGATGCTTTTGAACTGTGGTGCTGGAGAAGACTCTTGAGAGTCCCTTGTACTGCACGGAGATCCAACCGGCCCATTCTAAGGGAGATTGATCCTGGGTGTTCATTGGAAGGACTGATGCTGAAGCTGAAACTGCAATACTTGGGCCACCTCATGTGATGAGTTGACTCACTGGAAAAGACTCTGATGCTGGGAAAGGTTGAGGCGGGAGGAGAAGGGGACGACCGAGAATGAGATGGCTGGATGGCATCACCGACTCTGTGGACATGGGTTTGAGTGAACTCCGGGAGTTGGTGATGGACAGGGAGGCCTGGTGTGCTGTGATTCATGGGGTCTCAGAGAGTCGGACACGACTGAGCGACTGAACTGAACTGAACTGATCATCCTTAGTGAAATAAGTCAAAAAGACAAATACTGTATGTTATCATTTATATATAAAATCTTAAAAAAAGCAAATCAATAAACAGAAATAGACTCGCAAATATGGAGAACAAACTAGTGGTTACCAGTGAGAAGAGGGAAGGAGGGGCAAGACAGAAGTACCAGGTTAACAGGTACAAATTACTATGTACAAAAAAATAAGCTACCAGGATACATTGTACAACACAGGGAATTTAGCCAATATAATATCTTTCAGTGGATTATAATCTATAAAAATTTTGAATCACTATGTTGTTCACCTGAAAGTAATACAGTAAATCAAACTGTATCTCAAGTAGAAAACTTTTAAAAAATAAGTGTTTCATATGGACAACCATATCTTTGATGTATACTTATATTCTTTAGATCACAAACACTAGCCTGATAACCCACAGATATGTCAGTTATAGTCTACTTGCCAACATATACTTTATTATAGGTATAAAATTTAAACAACTATTTGAAGAAACAGGAAACAGAGTATACATTGAAAAGAAAGCCTGAAATTACAACACTAGTGAAATTTAAAGGTCATCTGTTGATAGCTTTTGTTTGCAACTGTGGAGACCTCTGCGCACCCTGAGAAATAACTAATAGTCAGGGCTTTGCTAAGCAGTATGACAATTTCACTTTCTCCCTTGCCTACCCTGATTGTTCCAAGAATAAGGCAGGAACCGAGAGGCTTTTTGAAAAGGAGAGTTTTATAAGCAGTGGTGTGCTGGTGAATAGAATTTCCAAAAAGAAAAGCCCTGGTTGCCAATTCCCATGGTATACATAGTCCCACCATACCCAATTTCAAGGATGACTATATTTCATAGCCAGAATGTGCAATTTTTGAAAATATAACAATCAGTTCCCTCTATCTGCCAATCCCTGAGCAGGGATTCCCTAGTGGCTCAGATGGTAAAGAGTCTGCCTGCAATGCGGGAGACCTGAGTCAGATCTCTGGGTCAAGAAGATCCTCTGGAGAAGGAAATGGCAACCCACTCCAGTATTCTTGCCTGGAAAATCCCATAGATAGAGGAGCCTGGTGGGCTACAGTCCATGGGGTCACAAAGAGTTGGACATGACTGACCAACTTCACTTTCTTATGAGCTAGTGCTGGCCCACTCCAGCACTGCTGCTTATAACTCAACAATGATTAACACCAGCAAGTTTCCATAAATATATGTCATATAACTTTAATTTCCTGAGAAAATATACAAATGCAAGAGGAACCAGGCATCCAAGTCTTTGGCCCAACAACTACTCAATAGATTTCATTAAAAAAAAAAAATACTAAGAAGCACCTTGGCCTCAGGCTTAGTTTGCTCCTAAGCAGACAATACAAATATTTTAAAATTAGCTTTATATGGTGATATTATTAACACAAAGTAGCTTTTTACAAATATCCATAAATATCTTAAATTGGGTTATCATGTAATCATATTACATACCTTTCAACAAGAACCCGTAAGCAGCTAGTTAATTTTGTACAGTCCAAAACTTTAGCAGACCATCATTGAGTTGAGTGCTATTCATTATTTTTGGAACTTAATACATTTGACCAAGACAGGCTCTACAAAGTGAGGAAGGGAGTTTGGTTGAAGTCAGTCCTGAACAATAGCCCATGCTCCCTGCTCCAGGTAAGGAAAGGAAAAGAAGTGTTTGAGAAAGGAAGGCATTGGTGTAGCTTCCCTCTATCTGCCAAGGGAATATATACCCCCTGAAGATCTAATCTGCTAAACTTTATAGACATCCAACATGAGAGCAGAAATACCTACCCTAAAGCTAAAATAGTGTGATACAGTGGGATACCCAAGGCCCCTTGTTAATCATTCGTTCTGTGAGTTGAAGCAGAAGTTACCTATGTTCCACCTGCCTCCATATTCTCAATGTTAAAATTGTACCAAAATACCTGCCCCATTAGAGTTGTCATGTGATATATGAAAGTACTTTGCAAACTTCCTAGCCAGCTAAAAATACGGAATCATGACATGAAAAAATACAGTACTGGTAATATCAATTTCCGTGGTTAAATCTTATGATTAGTAATGATTACTCTTTCTTTACCATTGGCCATGTTTAGGCACACAGACAAACAAGTTCCCATGAAGCCCTATGTAAAGGTTCAGAATGACCCTTTTGACCAGCCAGTTTTATAAAGCACCAAGCATCCTGAGTGTGATTAAATTAAGAAAAATTCCCAAATAAAGTGCGTCCCATTCCAATGCCACCTGTGTCTCTGTCCCAACAGTTCTCCAGAGGGTTCTCTGTCCCCTCATGCTGTCAAATGTAAAGTGGGGTATTGCTGGCATAGCAGTGGCCACCCTCCAAGTATGACTAATTTTTTATTAGGAGTGTCTCAGAAGACAGATATATGGGAAGAATGAAGTCAAGCAATCCACAGTCCAAGAATATGAGAACAAGGGCAGACTACTGCCCTGGATCTTTTCTGCATACAAGATAAGACTCCTGTGGGAATAAGACTTCATTTTTCCACCCAGAGATTCAAGGGTTAGACAAAGACACCTGGAGAAAATTCTGTCCTCTAGCCACCCATCTTCATTTCATGAACTAATGAAACTGTCTTTGCTGATCTAACATCAAGGGCTACCAAATGACTTTTGTCCTTCTTCTGAGTCTCATTCAGATAGGCATGAGAAAAGAAAGTTCACATGCAAGGAGTTCTGTTTCTGTTGATTTGTATACTCAGATGAACTGTAGAGATTGAAAATCTTCCTTGTCCAGCGTATGCACTGATGTCTCTGCAAGTGCTGAAGAGGACGAGGAGACCAAATCAAGTCTCTAGGAGATGAATTGGGGATTTGTAAGTAAAAAGATCCCCCAGTATGTCTTATTTTTCAGAACCTGATGCTCAGCATTGAATATCAAGTCTATTACATCTCCAGCGTGGAATTCGTAAGCCCCTCCTACATTCTGGATCGTGGAGTTGTTGGTTAGAGCTTGTATGGGGTCCTCGTTCTTACGCAACTGCACCTCAAAAGGAGCTCGTCCCTTGTAGGCTGTATTGGGAGCCACTTGGCCATAAATTAAATACAAACCATTCTGAAGTATCTTCAGCCTCCAGTCAGCTGTCTTATTCACACAAGAAGGCTCAGGAGAGGGCATTTGCCATTTTGAAGGTAATGGTCCTACAAGATATTTATAAGGGGGGGAATGGGGGGAGAAAAAAAAGCAAAGCATAGTTATTTATTTCATTATCTTCCTGATAATAGCTCTTTCCTATTTATAGGAAAGGTCTATACTAGTTCTCTCCAACCACAGTTTTAAGTATCTACCACTCCCTACTCTGAAGAAATTGCCTAAATTTATCTCTTGCTTGGGGGGCTCCAAGAAAATAAGTTTGGAATAGGGAAATGGGTTAAGTTTTAGGTGGTACTGTATCACTTGTCAATTAATATTTGTGAAATAGAAAGAAGAGGAAAGGAATGACACACTAGGATGGTGATGACAAGAGTTGGCAGTCCAGAAATGCATATTCATGTTTTTCTGTATCAGTACTATTTACTATGTATCACTTTATCAATGATGCCTGCTCATCAATCTGTTTAAAACAGTGCTCTTCTGTCACTCTCTCTTTATCTTGTTTTAGTTTTCTTCATAGAAGCTATCACCATCTAGCCTATTATAAATTAAGTTGTTCATTTATTATCAATCTTATGCCTACTTGAATATAACATATTTGAGGACAAAGGAAAAGTGAAGTTGCTCAGTTGTGTCCAACTCTTTGGGACCCTATGGGCTATAGCCTACCATGCTCCTCCATCCATGGAATTCTCCAGGCAAGAGTACTGGAGTGGGTTGCCATTTCCTTCTCCAGAGGATCTTCCCCACCCAGGGATCGAACCCGGGTCTCCCGCATTGTAGGCAGACGTTTTACCGTCTGAGCCACCAGGGAAATCAAATACTCCTTTATTTTGTCCATAGCTGTATCTTCAGCACCAAAAAGACTTCCTACTACCCCGTATATGTTGAATTAGGTGTACTCTGTCTAAATAATGGCACTTCAGCTTATGGGTATGTGTCATTCAAGATTGACTTGAGATACCATTATCCAAATCCTCACCAAATAGCTACTGGTAAATTAATGAGTTAATACATGGAAATTATTTGACTGTTTAAATAGAAGTATCCCTAGGTGATTGCTGTCACAGGGGATGTGAAAAGGATCAAGACTTTGGTATTTATGGAATTTACATATTTTCCTAATGTTCATTGTTTTTACACAAAGATGTAATTTCAGAATCCCAGAATGTGCAATACTTATCTGATGTGTTCTCTAATGCTCCATAATTTTTGTTATGAGGGCAAAGCCTTTGTCAAATAATTAGAAAGAAACCTTGATAAAAAACGTACTAAAAAAGATAACACATTGACTTAAATTCTTCTTTATATATAAATAACGGATATAAGTTTCTGAAGAAGAATGAAGGAGAGATAATTAAAGCAGAAAGCAAAGTATCCCTGTTTCTCCACTGAATCCAGAGCCCAGTAAATTTCTTCCTGCTTGACCATGTAATAGATAATAGGCAAGTCACCAGGAAGAAGTATCACTGGTTTTCATATTTAATTCTGTGATGGGGGACCTCAACTTTAAAGTTAAGGTTCTCAACTTTTACCACATCAAGAGGGTATTTCAAACATATCATGAGGAGTTTCACTCCATCTACCAGAAAAACAACACATCAAAAAGGCAGAGACAAGTAAAATGAGATTCCCTATCCTCACAAGTCAAGGAAGCCTGGCTGTTTGTGCTGTACAGTAAAACAGGAATTGAAGTTGACTCTAGAAGTGGTCTGCTCTCAGCAGAAAATGGGTGTTTTATCTTAAACCAGTAAACAACCCCAAATCTATTCATTTTTAATTCTGTATGTATTCTTAAAAAATACCAAAGGCTCAACTGTAAACTTTATTGTGTCTTCTAAGCAAGTACCAGGTCACTATAAAGGAAAGTGACTCAGGAGCTAAGAGGAGAGGGGAAAGGAGCAGAGAAGGGACCACTCCTCTCTCATTTCTCATCTTTACACTTGGAAACAAACATTGCACCCTATACTCACTCTAGGGAACACTAGCAATGTGGGAAATGTGAGAAGGTCTCTGAGTCTGTCCCAGGGAAATGCAGAAATCTGAAACTTGTGCTTATTAAAACAATTAAAAACAGAGCTGACGCCTCAGCTCCTAGACAACTGCAATACATGATTAGAAGTTTAAAACAGTAGCTGTAGGATAACTAAAATAGAATGCATCCTTTCTTAGCGCTGGAGCTTGCCTTTTGCAGCAAATAGTAAGGAAAGTAAAAAGGAGGCCTATAAGACAGTTCAGTTCAGTCAGTCGCTCAGTCGTATCTGACTATGCAACCCCATGAACCACAGCACGCAGGCCTCCCTGTCCCTCACCAACTCCCAGAATTTACTCAAACTCATGTCCATTGAGTCAGTGATGCCATCCAACCATCTCATCCTCTGTGAGACAGGTTACTCACCAAACTTCGCTACACAGGGTTCCTGGGCAGTCTGTAGGGGAAGAAGAGGAATTGGTCAGGATGGTGACAGTGTCACAGTTTTCTTGATTATTTAGAGGCTCAGATTCCTGAAGCAGACTTCTCTGCCCCAATCACATTAAAAAAAAAAAAAAATCCCTCCCTCCACCCTGTTTTGGATCTCTCTGCTCTCCTTTATAGATGACTGGCTCATTCCTCTACCTTTCACCACACAGCTGCCTCTTGGGTCTTCTGGGAAGAAGTTAAGAACTCCTTCTACCCACCTAATCTCCACCTACAGGACAACTATTTGATCTTGGTTGCTTCTCCTTTTGGGCTATAGAAATTTTCTATATGTCTCTGCACCCCAGTGACTACATAAGATGATCCACTGGCATGTGAGAAGAAACTAACAATTCCCATTTATATTTATTTTAAATAAAAAATTAAGCTATATAAATATTAATGTTTCAGAGTGATAAAGTCTCCCCTATTTGATATTTAGATAATCATGAATCACACATAGTAACTGAGATAACCCTGAGGAGATCTCAGTTTCAAAATCTTGCAACACAAATTACATGCCACAGGAAGCTATCAGTGTGGTTGATTTTATAAGTACAGATATTTAAATACTAAAGGCTTTAAGATACTTAGTAGTAAGATAAGGTATATCCACAAACTTTTTTGGGGGGGGGCATGTAACAGTTCATTGGTTTCCTTGCAGCAAACTGCTTAAGAGACTTTTTGAGCTTAAACAGGATGCCAATTTTTTAATAGGATTTCTCTGGCTGCTATGCTAGGAATACATTAAAGAGTAGCAAGAGAAAAGGCAGTGAGATAAGGTAAAAGAGCAGTGTAAGCATCTACGCAAGAAAGCATGGTGCCTCTGACCAAGGTACTAGCCGTGGAGATGGTGATAAGTGATTGGAAATTGAGTGAACAGGAGTTCCTGACATGGATATGGATGAGAAAACAGGACAAAGATGACACCAAAATCTAGGCCTGAGCAATTAGAAAGATAACACTGTTAGTGACTGAAATGAGCAAGATTTAAGAGGAGTAAATTGGGGGAAAAGAATCATGAGTTTATTTTTTGGACACGTCAGGTTTGTGATGAGTATTAGATACCCAGGTAGGAGTGTCAAGAAGGCAACTGGATCTATAAGGATGGAAGTTAAGGAGTTCTAAAAAAAAAATTAATTTAGGAGTCTTCAGCTTCTGCATGAGTCTATATAAGAGCATCAAATCAGTGATTATAGATAGAAAGAGTATTGGGATACTGCAGTGTGTAGGGGTCAGGGAATAAGAAAGAACCCACAAAGGAGACTCAGAAGGAAAGGCCACCTTGGTAAGAATTTTAATTATGAACTATGGAATTTAAGTTGTCTAAGGAAGGGGAAAAAATCATGAATGGAGTGAGGGACTGTTAAGTGCTTTAAAAAGGAACTTTGCACTATTGAATGATGGACTTAAATTTAAGTGTCATAACATGGTAAGCATACTCAAAGATGCAATCTTCCATTTTGATCTATATTTCTTCATGAGGTGATTTTTCAGTTATGATAGTCAAGACCATGAATCAAGGTAAATTAACTAAGACTATAAATTTCAATTTCTTGTATTAAAAAGTGTTAAACTAAGATTAAGAAAATGAAACATTTATCAAATTACTAAAATACTATTTCAATTGTTTTAGAAATGTTTATATTATATAATTGCATATTATACAAATATAATATTTTGGTAAAAGCAAAACATTTTTGCACTGTGAATAAACCACATTAAGCATATTACTTGGTTTATCCTTATAAATTTATATTGTATATCTTTTTAATATACAAAATATTAGAACCTGTATAAGACCAGTTCAGTTCAGCCACTCAGCCGTGTCCAACTCTTTGCAACCCCATGAATCACAGCACACCAGGCCTCCCTGTCCATCACCAACTCCCAGAGTTCACTCAAACTCATCTCCATCAAGTTGGTGATGCCATCCAGCCATCTCATTCTCTGTCGTCCCCTTCTCCTCCCGCCCCCAATCCCTCGCAGCATCAGACTCTTTTCCAGTGAGTCAACTCATCGCATGAGGTGACCAAAGTATTGGAGCTTCAGCTTTAGCATCAGTCCTTCCAACGAACACCCAGGACTGGTCTCCTTTAGGATGGACTGGTTGGATCTCCCTGCAGTCCAAGGAACTCGCAAGAGTCTTCTCCAGCACCACAGTTCAAAAGCATCAATTCTTTGGTGCTCAGCTTTCTTCACAGTCCAACTCTCACATCCACACATGACCACGGGAAAAACCATTGCCTTGACTAGACAGACCTTTGTTGGCAAAGTAATGTCTCTGCTTTTTAATATACTATCTAGGTTGGTCATAACTTTCCTTCCGAGGAGTAAGCGTCTTTTAATTTCATGGCTGCAATCAGCATCTGCAGTGATTTTGGAGCCCAGAAAAATAAAGTCTGACACTGTTTCCTCATCTATTTCCCATGAAGTGATGGGACCAGATGCCATGATCTTCGTTTTCTGAATGTTGAGCTTTAAGCCAACTTGTTCACTCTTCTCTTTCACTTTCATCAAGAGGCTTTTGAGTTCCTCTTCACTTTCTGCCATAAGGGTGGTGTCATCTGCATATCTGAGGTTATTGATATTTCTCCCGGCAATCTTGATTCCAGCTTGTGCTTCTTCCAGCCCAGCATTTCTCATGATGTACTCTGCATATAAGTTAAATAAGCAGGGTGACAATATACAGCTTTGACATACGCCTTTTCCTATTTGGAACCAGTCTGTTGTTCCATGTCCAGTTCTAACTGGTGCTTCCTGACCTGCATACAGGTTTCTCAAGAGGCAGGTCAGGTGGTCTGATATTCCCATCTCTTTCAGAATTTTCCACAGTTTATTGTGATCCACACAGTCAAAGGCTTTGGCATAGTCAATAAAGCAGAAATAGATGTATTTCTGGAACTCTCTTGCTTTCTCCATGATCCAGCGGATGTTGGCAATTTGATCTCTGATTCCTCTGCCTTTTCTAAAACCTGCTTGAACATCTGGAAGTTCATGGTTCACATATTGCTGAAGCCTGGCTTGGAGAATTTTGAGCATTACTTTACTAGCGAATGAGTTGAGTGCAATTGTGCAGTAGTTTGAGCGTGTTTTATCACTGCCTTTCTTTGGGATTGGAACGAATAGTGTTTTGATAACGATGTTGATTATAACGAAGAATGAAACAAAACTTTATGTACCTATACATTATACTAGCATTGTAAGCAAGAGAAACTAATGTCATCTATGGTCATTGCCTCTTAAGAAGTTTATCACCTTTCTAGAAAGACACAAATTAACACATGAAGCAATTGAGTAACTATCTAAATATAAAAGCATGCCAAAAAATGTGCCATTGATAACATCTATGTTGTCTACTTTCATGTACAAAGAGTGTGCAAAGAAACCTAAGGCCACAGACAAATTAATTGCCAGAGATAGAAATCTTGGATGCTGCATGGTGGGCTGCTTTAATGTCCATTTAGAACTAGAGAAACCACCATTGTGATATTATGTCATTATTGTCACAAGTGAAAATCTGTCTAATCACTAAAATCCTCTGTTTGGCAGTGAGACACACTCTTTGGTTGAGGAAGTAGAATAGATAAGCAAGGAATACCCATTTTGTTAGGTCATTATCTTCATTGTAAAGTCATTAATAATAATGGTATAAATATGAATCATTACTCTCTACTAGGAGCCTACTATAGGTCAGGATTGTACTGTCTCTTAATTCTTACCACAACTCTGTGAGGTAACATTTTCATTTGCAGAAGAGGAAATGAGAAGTAGGAGGATTATGTAACTAGCCCAAGGTCACGCAGCTGAAAAAAGGCCAGGCTGAGATCCAAACAGCCTGTCTGAGTCAAAAGTCTCACCCTTACTGCTACAGAGCAGTTTGTATTTCTCATCTTGGTGGTGTTTGAAAGGAGTAAATATCCACTTATAAAGCAGTACATGAGTCCTGTTTAGTTAATCATTTTTGCTTAGAAGGATCAGTGGCTCTTGTAACCCCATTTTGATTTAAGCTCAGATTTATGTAATTGGGCTAATAAATAAACTTAATAATTATCTCTCCAAACCAACTCTAATCAAATCATCATTTGGAAGTAGACTCTACTATGCTTATCAGTTCAGTTCAGTTCAGTCGCTCAGTCGTGTCTGACTCTCTGCTACCCCATGAATCACAGCACGCCAGGCCTCCCTGTCCATCACCAACTCCCGGAGTTCATTCAAACTCATGTCCATCAAGGCGGTGATGCCATCCAGCCATCTCATTCTCTGTCGTCCCCTTTTCTTCCCGCCCCCAACCTTTCCCAGCATCAGAGTCTGTTCCAGTGAGTCAACTCGTCGCATGAGGTGGCCAAAGTATTGCAGTTTCACAAAATCACTGCAGATGCTGATTGCAGCTATGAAATTAAAAGACGCTTACTCCTTGGAAGGAAAGTTATGACCAACCTAGATAGTATATTAAAAAGCAGAGACATTACTTTGCCAACCAAGGTCCGTCTAGTCAAGGCTATGGTTTTTCCCATGGTCATGTATGGATGTGAGAGTTGGACTGTGAAGAAAGTTGATCGCAGAAGAACTGATGCTTTTGAACTGTGGTGTTGGAGAAGACTCTTGAGAGTCCCTTGGACTGCAAGGAGATCCAACCAGTCCATTCTAAAGGAGATCAATCCTGGGTGTTCATTGGAAGGACTGATGCTAAAGCTGAAACTATTCTTATAAGTACACGCAAAACTTCCCCTTTTGAAAGTATCCTTTGTTTCACTGAAGCAGGGGACTCTCCTGAACATTTGGTTTCTTTCTTTTTTTTTTTTTTGCTGTGAAGGTATTTTTTAAATTTATTTTAATTGGAGGCTAATTACTTTACAATATTATAGTGGTTTTTGCCATATATTGACATGAATCAGCCATGGGTGTACATGTGTTCCCCATCCTGAACCCCCCTCCCACCTCCCTCTCCATCCCATCCCTCAGGGTCATCCCAGTGCACCAGCCCTGAGCACCCTGTCTCATGCATCGAACCTGGTCTGGTGAACATTTGGTTTCTTAAGAGATAATTTCTGTGAGGTTATTTTCATGAAGTGGGGGGACCACCTCCTTGGGCTCATAACTGATTCTTTCAGTGAGATGTCTTCTGAAAGAGAGGGAAGAAAGAAAAAAAGAATCCTCCCACAGAAATTTCTGTTGGTTTAAAAAGATCTGAGTCTTTCTATCTAACACTTTTTGAATTAGTGCCTAGAGAGGCTGGAAAGTGGGATTTTGTATACAATAACCAGAGTGGAGACTAAAACAATGTAAACTCCAAGGTCAGAGAGTATTATAAGGAGGTGGAATTGGCTACCTCATAATGACTCATCACCCACAGTCATTCAGTCCTCTTTTCCAAAAATACTAATCTGTGGCCAATAGGGAAAGAGAAGTGCAGGAAAGTGGAATATGGGAGCTAATATCGTTGTACCATCAGCCAGTCATTGGCTTTTCTCATGGGAACAAAGCCTCCATGGCACACTGTCAGGACAATATCCTGAAAACTTCTCAAAATTCCCCAAATTTGGAACAAACTCTGGCTGTTTCTTTAGAAGCAGAACCTTTCATTGGGTAGCTGCATATTGTCTAGGAGAGAGAATCCCAGAATAAGAGCTCAGACACAGGGGATTCATCAAGTTCAGCATTGGCAAGAGGTGTCCTAAATGCCTCTGGGAATACGAGACCTCCTCCTTCCCTCTGCAAGAGCAGCTGTGTGCCTCTGAGAAGCACTTCTCTTCCCTCCCAGGCACTGATTCCCCAGTCACATGCAGGAACTGATGTCACAGAAACCTACCCTATGTTTTTCAATATCATCAACCTAATAGGAGGTGGAGTGGTTTTGAGAAGGAAAAGGCACTTCCAAATTTAAGTTGTTGCTATTCTGACCCTTCCCTTTCTTCAGAAATGAAACAAAAAATTCCTAACAAGTTTTTTTCTGCTTGCTCAAAGCTTCACTGTCCAGAGAGTTCAGAGGTCTGCTTGGAACATTCCTTGAGACAGTGGGGGATGTGGTCACAAATTCCTCTCTTGTATACCATTGTGTACAGTTATAAAATACAAATTAATGGGCTACTGTGTAAAAACTTGGTCAAAGCTCTGCTTGCCCTAGGTTAACATTAGCATCTTCTCTGTACTGTTTCCTCCTGTATCTTTTCTCAATTGCTTTCAAATATCTTTAGTAAAAGAACCATATCTTTGAAATCTTAACTGGTCAACCTGTCCCTTAGAAAAATGTTTCTGCAGTCACTGGTTTTAGATGTACCCAGGAATTGGCTAAATCCTAAATTAAATAAGGCATTTATTTTCTTTCTGATCAGCACTATGTAAACAACAGTCAGAAAAAAACTTCTACTAAGAATCTAATGCATCTCCATTCTCTTCATTAGACATATAATTTGGAGTGGAGCTCAGTGGGAAATTCCCGATAAGCATCAGGGGCTTCCCAAAAAAGAAAGTACTTCCTCCTTCCTCCATGAAGCCTTCCCTGATCAACCTAGCCCTAACTCATTGCCCCCTGCTTGACTCCCTTTATGCTCTACACCACCCTTAGATAAATTATTAATCATTGTATTTTATAGCTAGAAGGGACATGATGATGAACAAATCCATTTCCCTACCACCATTTTTCAGATGAAGAAACTGAGAATCAGAAAGATTAAATGTCTTTCAAATGCATACAGCTAGTTATTGAGAGACCTAAACCCAGAATTCGTATCTTCTTACTCCTAGTTCAGTGCATTTCTCTTCTCAAAGATAGACTACACCATCTGTTACTTACCTTACATGTCTCTTTCTTTCAAAGCGCTAACAATATTGAGTGACAATGCTAACAACTAGACTTAACAAAAGAAAAGAGGAGTACAGTAAACTGTAACCTTAGATTCTGTTGTCTCCTTACCTTGAGTGGAAGAAGAGTAAAGATTAGTGCACTGAAGGAGCAAAGTAATAGCACAATAATCACTGTTGAGTAGAGGAGCCACTGCTTCCAGGATGGCCTCTGTGCTCCTTGAGGACTTGAATGGCTTAAAGGCATATTCTCCATGTGGCTCAAACTCATTCTCTGCAGGAATGAGAGCTGTGGAAAGCAGAAATTCACAAGTGATGAGCACATGGTGCAACTAGTCAGTTTTGTAGAATAGTATGCTAATTAGTAGTGGGTGTGAGAGGCGGGGTTTTCCTCCTCATTCTGTGTGTTGGAAAATGATACTTCTAGGCTAAGTGCTGACTCTCACTTGGCACTAGGCCCAATACACAGGGCTAAAAGCCAATACAAACACAGAGGATTAAATAAAGAAAACAAGGGAAGTTTAAAGGGGAAAAATTTATTTCCGAGAGTTGGACTGTGAAGAAGGCTGATCGCCGAAGAATCGATGCTTTTGAACTGTGGTGTTGGAGAAGATTCTTGAGAGTCCCTTGTACTGCAAGGAGATCCAACCAGTCCATTCTAAAGGAGATCAATCCTGGATGTTCATTGGAGGGACTGATGCTAAAGCTGAAACTGCAATACTTTGGCCACCTCATGCGACGAGTTGACTCACTGGAAAAGACTCTGATGCTGGGAAGGGTTGGGGGAGGGAGGAGAAGGGGACGACGGAGAATGAGATGGCTGGATGGCATCACCGACTTTGTGGACATGAGTTTGAGTGAACTCCGGGAGTTGGTGATGGACAGGGAGGCCTGGCGTGCTGTGATTCATGGGGTCGCGGAGAGTCGGACACGACTGAGTGACTGAACTGAACGCAAGAACAACTATGGAACTGGGCAGTATTACAAATTATTTCCAGATAATTACTTTTTTGTAAGGAAAAAATAAAGTTCAAGATTCAGTTCAGTTCAGTCACTCAGTCGTGTCCGACTCTTAGCGACCCCATGAACCACAGCATGCCAGGCCTCCCTGTCCATCACCAACTCCCGGAGTTCACTCAAACTCATGTCCATTGAGTCGGTGATGCCATCCAGCCACCTCATTCTCTGTCGTCCCTGTCTCCTCCTACCCCCAATCGCTCCCAGCATCAGAGTCTTTTCCAGCGCCCTATTAAACTCCAAATGTATATGTGTGAGGCAGTAGATTAGGGAGGCTGGGATGCATGGTTTGGAAAAAATAGTTTCATGGATTTCTAGGGCATAAAATGTGTTCATTCAAAGATAGTCTCTAGAAAACATCAAGTGTATTACTAGAATTTAATTGTACATATACACAATGGAGTATTACTCAGCAATTACAAAGAATACATTTGAATCAGTTCTAATGAGGTGGATGAAACTGGAGCCTATTATACAGAGTGAAGTAAGCCAGAAAGAAAAACACCAATACAGTATACTAGAAATATCAATAACCTCAGATATGCAGATGATACCACCCTTATGGCAGAAAGTGAAGAGGAACTAAAAAGCCTCTTGATGAAAGTAAAAGAGGAGAGTGAAAACGTTGGCTTGAAGCTCAACATTCAGAAAACAAAGATCATGGCATCTGGTCCCATCACTTCATGGGAAATAGATGGGAAAACAGTGGAAACAGTGTCAGACTTTATTTTTTTGGGACTCCAGAATCACTGCGGATGCTGATTGCAGTCATGAAATTAGAAGACGTTTACTCCTTGGAAGGAAAGTTATGACCAACAAAGGTCTGTCTAGTCAAGGCTATGGTCTTTCCAGTGGTCATGTATGGATGTGAGAGTTGGACTGTGAAGAAAGCTGAGCACTGAAGAATTGATGCTTTTGAACTGTGGTGTTGGAGAAGATTCTTGAGAGTCCCTTGTACTGCAAGGAGATCCAACCAGTCCATTCTAAAGGAGATCAATCCTGGATGTTCTTTGGAGGGACTGATGCTAAAGCTGAAGCTGCAATACTTTGGCCACCTCATGCGACGAGTTGACTCACTGGAAAAGACTCTGATGCTGGGAAGGGTTGGGGGCGGGAGGAGAAGGGGACGACAGAGAATGAGATGGCTGGATGGCATCACCGACTCTGTGGACATGAGTTTGAGTGAACTCCCGGAGTTGGTGATGGACAGGGAGGCCTGGCGTGCTGTGATTCATGGGTTTGCAAAGAGTCAGACACGACTGAGCGACTGAACTGAACTGAACACATATATATGGAATTTAGAAAGATGGTAATGATAACCCTGTATACGAGACAGAAAAAGAGACACAGATGTATAGAACAGTTTTTTGGATTCTGTGGGACAGGGCGAGGGTGGGATGATTTGGAAGAATGGCATTGAAACATGTATATTATCATATGTGAAACAAATCGCCAGTCCAGGTTCAATGTATCCAGGATACATCCAGGATGCTTGGGGCTGGTGCACTGGGATGACCCAGAGGGATGATATGCGGAGAGAGGTGGGAGGGGGATTCCAGATGGGAAACACATGTACACCTGGGGCGGATTCATGTCAATGTATGGCAAAACCAATACAATATTGTAAAGTAATTAGCCTTCAATTAAAACAAATAAATTTTAAAAATTAAATAAAATGTCAATACAACAAGCTTAATTCTGTTATACCTCACCATTCTGAAACTGAAAATTCAATGCTGGCATCAATTAGAAATAAAATTATCATAAAAAGATATTTTCTTGCACCCTGTCCTCCATCCAGTCTAAGCTTACGTTCTATTCCAAAAACCTGAAGTTTTCATCCTGGAATCAAAAATACTAATTTATTGCAAAATTGAGGAAGTCTCTTGGTTCTCTGTACTCAGCCTTTCCATCTGTTAAATGGAATTCCTGCCTTCTCCCCTCCCCCCTCCCCCCCGCCGCCCCACACATAATGTCAGAATTATGTGCTAGAAAGAACAAGCATTTTTAAATCAGACAGACCTGAGAGAGGCAGCTCTTATCTGCTCAGTGGCCATCAGCATATTCTTCATTTCCTTCGTGGTAAAATGGATAAAATTTCTACTTCATAAGGCTTTTCTGAGAATGAAAGAGATGTAAAGTTTTGGCTAAGTGTTCCATAAGTGCTTCTCTCTTCACCCTTCTGAAAGATGTTGTCAAGACTGAATCAATTATGAAATCCTAGAAAAGAATGATTTTTAAAATATTTACCATAGGGTGTAATTCATCTGATGTTCTTTCAAATAAAAGTAGGTAAAAAAAAGTATTTTGAAGAAAAAATTTCTAAGAATCAAAGTTTTTTTGTTTTTTTTTAATTAGGGAGAAAGCCTATTGAACATCCTTATTTCTGAAAGAGGATGCTAAGGATAAGAGAACTTGAGGACTTCCCTGGTGGTACAGTGGATAAGGGAGAAGGAAATAGCAACCCACTCCAGTATTCTTGCTTGGAAAATCACATGGATGGAGGAGCCTAGCAGCCTACATCCCATTGGAGTTGCAAAGAGCCGGACACGACTGAGTGACTCACGCATATAGTGGATAAGAACCCACCTGCTGATGCAGGGGACATGGGTTTAATCCCAGGTCTGAGAAGATTCCACATGCTGCAGAGCAACTAAAGCCTCTGTGCTGCAGCTACTGTGCTCCACACTGTAGAGCCTGGGAGCAGCAGCTACTGAAGCCTGTGCGCCTCGAGCCCAACTCCACAACAAGAGAAACCACTTCAATGGAAAACTGTGTAGCACAAAGAGTAGCCCCTGGTTGCCACAAGTAGAGAAAGCCCGCCTTTAGCAACAAAGACCCAGCACAACCAAAAACTAAATAAATTAAAAAAAGAAAAATAAAAAACTTTGTGAGGTGTATCACACCATTAATGACGGGGTGACAGTGGAGTGGGGACCTGGGCCTAGAGATACTGTCTTGTAACCCTTTTTTTTTTTAGTACCACACTAATTGCAGCAATATTTCTCACTGAGTTATCAAATTTAACTTGGCCCAGATATCTCTGAAGAAAAGAGTCACTGAGTCACATGGAAATAATTTTTCAATACTGCAATATTTTGTGTCTCTGTCCTGGATGCTGTGATTCAGAGATGAATAATAAACTGACTCTACAAGAAATTGATGCATTCTACCCACAACTCCTCTCTTTATCATGTCTGAAAGGCATAAACGCCAGCACAGAATTTAAAATCAACTGCTGAAAAGGCAGACTATTTCCTTCCTGCTTCTCTGATTTGTTCCTTCTCCTGATTCCTCTCCAAATTTTAGTTGGAATTGCCTCTGCTTACACAATTCAATAAATATTTCCTTAAATGAGGAACTGTTCCAAATATAATCCAGCTCCTTCTTCTGCCCTTAACCAAGATTAGGATCTCAAATATCCTGACTATTTCAACCTTCTGAACATATCTTTAAAATATTGACATGCTTATCTCAAGAAGAATATATTCCAAGCCCTAGGAACTATGCTCAATACCTTGTAATAAACTATAATGGAAGAGAATGTAAAAAAAAAAAAAAGGAATATAAATATTTGTATATATGTGTGTAACTGAATCACTTTATTGTATAGCTGAAACCAACACAACATTGTAAATCAACTATATTTCAATGCAGTTTTTAAATAAAGAAATTAAACTTTGAACCAAGAAAAGAGCAAGAGACCTATTAAAAGAAGAGAGATATTAGAGAGAGAACTACTCATATTAGGTAGTTCAGTCAACTAATTCCACAGAGGAGAAAATGAGGTCCTGAGAAAGAGACATACACAAGGTCACAGAACAAAATAGTGACAGAAGTAAAGTAGAATCCAGTTTGTTCCTTCCAAAAGAAAAAACAAAAGAATATATTCGAGGACTTCTTTCCACAAAACAGTTTCCAAAATGAAGAACTTTCAGGTTAGGACAAGTGGCAGTAGGGAAGACTTTCAAAACTCTAGAGTAATGAATCGTCATTGGTACCTTTTTGCTATAAACTCTCAGAATTGACATCTCAGAATCCTACAGGAAGAAAATGAACACTGAACACATGACGCTTCTGTATTTATGGCCTGTCACTGACTCAGATACTTGGAGTGGATTTTTTTAATTAAGTTCAATTAGCAAATCTATGTTGAATATATACTCTCAGCCAACTACTGTGCTAAGAGCTTTGAGAGGTATTTAAAAAAAGGCACAGCTGTCAAATAATTTGCTGCCCAACTGAATTTAAACCATACATATAGGGAGACAGAAACCCAAATGAATGCTAGAAGACAGAACGTCAGCAAACAAAGATCTACAGGAGCTAAAATAGTTGAGAAGACAGGTTTGACCAGAGAAAGGAGGGAATTCTTTCTTGAGAGAGTGGTAAAGTTGAGGTATAAGCATTACATAAATGTTAGAAATTTTAAAATGTGAACAAGTGACAAAAGACCAAACTTTTGAATGGTTCTGGTAGTCTGATTCAAGAACTGAAAAATGAGGAATTTCAGAAAAACAAGTAAAAAATTTTTTCTATATTTTTCAGATTAGAAGCAGCATACAAGTTATGGTTGATTAAGCAACTTTGTATTCATGGTTCTTTTTAATTCAGAATGAATTAGATACACAGAAACTTGGCTATGGTTCAGTCATTGACTGAATCACACTAAAATGAATTGGGCACCTAAGATGTGCCTTCTCTGTGCACAGTTACATTAGAACATCAAGCAGCCCTGTGTTGATGTCACCATATATACAAATAATGAAACTGACATTCGAGAGCATGAATCATTTGCCCACGCTGGTAGAACAGGGATTGAATCCCCAGGTGTTGGACTCCAAAACACTTTTTTCCACTCTTGATGCTGAAATTTGTCCAGTAGTTGCTGTGTAAACCGAGTGGGATGCATATTGAAATCTGTGGGAGAGTATTATATGGACATCAGATTTCTCCAAAATCCTGTATGGCTGAGGTCTGCACTCTCTACCTCATGCCCTCTATACACCAAGCCATGCTTAGTTGCTCATTCATGTCTGACTCTTTGCAACCCCATGGACTGTAGCCCACCAGGCTCCTCTGTCCATGGGGATTCTCCAGGCAAGAACACTGGAGTGGGTTGCCATGTCCTCCTCCAGGGGATCTTCCCAACCCAGGGATTGAACCCAGGTCTCCCACATTGCAGGTGGATTCTTTACCATTTGAGCCACCAGGGAAGCCAATACACTATTTACCGTGGCTTTATGCTTGTGATAATGTATGGTGTAGCATATTTAGTCAGAAATATTCCATGTGCCAGAATTCATAGCTGCACAACTGATTTTATCTACTGTGGATTTCAGAGCATTCACTGTTGTGACAAATAAGGCCCAGTTGACTTGAAGATACTAAATAAATAGATGACTGATTTGTTATTTAGTTGCTAAATTGTGTCCTATTCTTTCACAATTCCATGAACTGTTGTCCACCAGGCTCTTCTATTCATGGGATTTCCCAGGCAAGAATACTGGAGTGAATTGCCATTTCCTTCTCCACATATATATGATAGAAAATAAACAGACATGATACTAAATATGGTTTTAAACTTGGAATTTTATGAAGGCAACAAGTCTCTGTCAAGACTCGTAAATGTCTACTCTGTAAAGAATACTGTACAGAAGACCTTGATGGTGGGAAAGACTGAAGGCAAAAGAAGAAAGGGGTGGCAGAGGATGAGATGGTTGGATGGCATCACCAACTCAAATGGACATGAATCTGAGCAAACTTTGGGAGATGGTGAAGGGCATGGGAGCCAGGCATGCTGCAATCCATGGGATCGCAAAGAGTAGGACACGACTGAGCAACTCAACAACACTATACATAAATAAATACATATGTACATATAGAAATACATGTTTACATATATATATATTTACATATTATATGTACAATAAATTCTACAAGATACATATCAATCTCCAGATCATACTCTCTAAGGAACTAATAACTCTAATCAGGGTGGCCTAGGAAACAATTTGAATTAAAACTGTTTTTCTTCCATGACTTGAGGACCCTCTTCTATACCCCATATTGTCTTGTTCTGTGCTGTTTCTACATGTCCATTTTTTTGAAGTCCCTAACAAAGTCTTCATTGTTTGTCTATGTTTTACTGACTCGAGTATAGCCTTTAAGCAACAAGTCTATTGACCACTTTCCATGGAAGCCTTCCTGTGCTAGTTTCCTGCCTAAGCGCTAATCTTTGAGAAAGGCTGTGTCAGGTAGTAGGTCCCTGTCTAGCCTGAGTCCTTTCTGTGAGTGGTTTGTTGTCTCGTGTGTGTGTGTGTGTGTGTGTGTGTGAAGGGCGGGGGACAGTCCTCTCTAGCCTAACCAGTATTGTGTCAGTGTCTTGGCCATAAGAGAAGCATCTTAAGCACATTTTGATGGGAAGGATTACTTCCTGCTTGGAAACTGGACCAAAATAAATTTTCCATTATGCAGTATGGCATGATACTTCCTATTTAAAACCATTAAACACCACCCCAGAAGCCATAATGGAAGGGATTTGGTATTAAAGCCTATTTTGCCCAGTATCAAATGGATCACCAGAGAACTATATTTCACCTATCAACCTAACTGAAATAAGAGGGTCTTAATATTCCTGAGACTAAGCATCACCAAATCTCCTGGATTTCTTGGGCAGCCCTGGCAGAGGAGGGAGTGGGGAGGTATTTTTCTGTTTATAATTCAACTTATTTCCTTCATTTGACAAGCTACCACATACACACTCCACCAGTGAAGAACAATCAGCACATTCACTGCACTCAACACCTAACTGTAACGTGTTTATACAAAAATCAATGAGAAACTTCCTCTTCCAGTTTTCCATTTTTAATACAGGTCTTACACCATCCAATTGAGATTCTCTGGCTCAAGGCTTGGTTTGTTGGTTTTGGCACTGAGAACTTACATGAGTAAAGGCAGGTTTTGATTTTATATATGAAATGAATCCAAAATACAGCAAAAGGATGTTATCCTCCTCACTCATTTA
Organism: Moschus berezovskii; assembly: GCF_049115385.1. Taxonomy (NCBI): domain Eukaryota; kingdom Metazoa; phylum Chordata; class Mammalia; order Artiodactyla; family Moschidae; genus Moschus; species Moschus berezovskii. Next base: position 51,452,490 of record NC_142476.1, on the reverse strand, counting down.
GAAAACATTATTGATTGCCTTCTATGTACCAAGTATGTTAAGAACTTAAGTACTGATAGAAAAGGGCCAGTCCTTATCTTCAAATTTCTTGCTGCTTTTTGGTTTGGTTTTCACAGGTAGCTAGAGAAAGAGACAATATACAAAGCAACATGGGGAGAAGTATGTAGGAGGATAAGAACCAAACACCTGACCTCATTCAGGTTAAGGGCAAGTTTATAAAGGAGGCAATGACTAGGCTGGTACATCTAAAGAGACATTACCAGATGAAAAAACTTCATAATATCCCATTCCCCTAAGCTAAGTAAATTTGTATTAATTTACTAATATGTTACATACTGATAATTTGCTATGTTTATATATAGCATAATCTATACATATATATTATATATGCTATATAGTACAATGTATAAATATATATTCTGTGTGCATGTGTGTCTGTGTAGTTTGACGGCGTTTCAGGCACTTTACCTGACAATGGAGAAATCAGAAAGAATATGATAAGACCTCTGATCTTAAAAAATTCATTGTCTGGTAATTGCTGGTTTTCTGACATTTGAGTCTCCATGGAAAACATGTTTCAATTTCAAGACAAGTGTCACTTACTGCTTTTTCAGGGAATGACTTTATGTAACTTTCCCAGTCTCCTAAGTGAGAATTTCCAAGGCATCTGGAGTTGCTCAGGCCAAGATACTTGTCTATCTGGTTTGATGACTCCAGCCCTGACTAAATACAGTAGGATGTCCCACTATAAAGAGGAAAGCTCAGGCTGATACACCAATGGAAAAATACCTGAATCATAGACAATGCTGTGGAATGCTGCTTGATGAAATGGTGCCAGCTGAGGTAACAAGCAGTTTCCATTTGCTAAATAAAGAGTAAACATCCCCGAAGAGTTAGCTATGAGTATTTGGAAAGATAAGGCTTAAGTTATTTCAGGTCTGTCATCACCCAGCAAGCCTCAGGGAAATCTCTTTGGCTGAAAGTAGGGATGTTCTCCACCCAACACGTACACAGCCTCTTACATCCTCTCCTGGTTCCTCATCTCATGAATTCCTAGATTATGTCATGAACCAGCTGCTTGAGTGTCGATTTCTAATGTAAACCATAAAAAAGAAAATTATAAAGAACAAAACCAAGCAAAACCAAAACAGTCACAAAACTACTAAAATTCAAATCCAAATCTAATTCTAAAACCTATTTTTTTCATTCTGTCTTGATGCATCAATAAGTACCTGAACTTGACTTTAGTAGTGGAAAGATTTTACTGTGAGCAACAATTTACAATGTTAAGGATTCATATGTGCTTCATTTCTGAATATGATATCTACTAATATATCTTTTGAAGGAAAAGCTCTTACTGAATCGTCTTATCTTTTCCAAACAGGCACAATTTTTTGCTTTGTCTTCAATTTCAAATTCTTTCTTTTATTCCTTCTTAGTCTCAAAATGACTCAGGTTTCCAGATGGAGCTGGAGTTGAAATCAAATTTTAAATTAGGATAAAGATAGAACTTGCTATTTCCACACTATTTCCAGCCAAAAATTTCCTTAAGCAATTTTTCTTAGCAAAAAGAGAAAAAGGAGCCCTTTATACTTCAATACAAATACACACACACACACACACATATATAGCATACATTTATTTTTAATTTTATCTTTTGTATTAGCTGAAGGATGAGAGTAATAATAGAGTCAGACAGAGTATTAATTAAAAGAGAAATTTAGATCCAAGTCAAGTTGTGGGAACCCAAGGATGGGATAGTTGAGTTTCGATGTAGAAAACAGAAGTCCTTCTGGGCTCAAAGAGAAGATAGATAGGACCGTAATTGTGGTAAAGGTGACAGATGATTTCAACAATTATTAGAATCATTCATGAATATGCTGAAAACACAAAGACTGGTGTTCATATTCTTCTGGTAGTAACCATGTTGACAGCAAGCACAGCATCAAGAATAGCTGCCTTTGATTGAGCACCTTATGTCTTTTAAGTAGGAGTTGATCAGCCCATAATAACGACTTGACTATACTGATTTGAAGTCAACCAAGGTGAATGACACTTTTTAGGTTCAGAGTGGGAAATATGTAAATTCATCATCAAAATTGTATTTATTTGAACACATAAAGCTTGTGGTTTGCAAATGAATGGAGGGACAAGAAAACTAACATGGCATGGACTTCTGAAATGAACGAGCTAAGGAACGGAGAAATGGTTCCTGTCTTTCCAAGTCCAGCCTGCCTTTGTTTACTTCAGTCTCACACAATCACTTAAAGCTAGTGGACAGGGGGAGGCAAGAACTTTGCAGCTTATACTGGTCTGCAACATTTTGAGGTAGGAAAAAGCTTCAGGAGAGCACCTTGGTGAGACAGAAAGAGTTCAGTCAAGCTGTCAAGGCTTCCAGATTCTGGGTTTGATTCTTTTCACTTAGCTACCATATGTGACATAGAACATGTGAAAAAAAAAAAAAACTCTTTGGGCATTAGTTCATCTGTTTAAAAAAATTGTAAAGTGCATTCCAAACCCTAAAACCCTATAAAAATGTGACATACTTGGTAAGCTTTCATGCCTTTGCCACTCCATACTTTATGACTTATTTTTTCTGTTACACAGTTTCATGTGGGTTTCTGTACAGAATCCATCCATCACACACAGATACACACACACACACACACACACTATAGTTCTATTCATTTCCCACCACATAATAAAGTAGCCAAAATTCTTAAGTATTTATTTAGTTGCTATGTTCACACACAATGAAAATGGCAGAAAATTTGGACACTTTTGAATCTGAAGTTGAAACCAAGCATAACCCTGTTCCTCCCATGCTCGGCACTGACACCACCTAGCATAATGTAAAGGCCCGTTTGTGTGCCCTGCCTCCTCTTTGTAGAAAAGTTGAAATCTCCCAGGCTTCCTTGAGTCACAAAGGAGCAGGTTCAAGCAGTTAATTTGTAAAGGAGCTCTATTTAACTGGCTTAAAAAATGTAAGTGCTTACAAATCAACAAATTCTAAATACAAGAGAAACTAAGCTAAATAAATTTCAGGTTCATGTGAACTGGGAAATAGTGAATATTAAATTAATGCCTGATATGACTGTGTAAGTTTGTTAATCTAATTAGTATAGACATACCTTAGAATCATCAACCTTAAGTATAACACATCTTATTATGCCAAAGTTTCAGTTCAGTTCAGTTCAGTCACTCAGTCGTGTCCGATTCTTTGCGACCCCATGAATCACAGCACACCAGGCCTCCCTGTCCATCACCAACTCCCGGAGTTCACTCAAACTCATGTCCATCAAGTCGGTGATGCCATCCAGCCATCTCATTCTCTGTCGTCCCCATCTCCTCCCACCCCCAATCCCTCCTAGCATCAGACTCTCTTCCAGTTTAATATAAGCTAAATAAAATCTTGTTTTATCTGTTACAAATTTGTCAGCAAGGGAAAGTGACTTGATATGAAGAAATTTTAAGGAAAAAAAAATACAAATAAGAGCTTTAGGTGAACTTTTTGGGAATAGCTTTAGGAATGTCTGCTGCTGCTGCTGCTGCTGCTGCTGCTGCTGCTGCTGCTGCTAAGTCACTTCAGTCGTGTCCGACTCTGTGTGACCCCATAGACGGAAGCCCAACAGGCTCCCCCGTCTCTGGGATTCTCCAGGCAAGAACACTGGAGTGGGTTGCCATTTCCTTCTCCAATGTGTGAAAGTGAAAAGTGAAAGTGAGGTCAGTCAGTCACGTCTGACCCTTAGCGACCCCACAGACTGCAGCCTACCAGGCTCCTCCATCCATGGGATTTTCTAGGCAAGAGTCTAGGAATGTCTATTTAAGAATAATCTCTTCAAGTATTTGACAACTTAAAATTTAGAGCTGTGCTAAATAAAGTTACATGAAGGATGTTTATTGAAAAATGAAGCCATTGCTAAATAAAATAAGATACTGAAACATTAATCACTGGACACTGGCTTCCTTTTACAAAGAAAGAAAAATACATTAATAAATGTGTCCGGTGCTACACTAAATTGGTTAACATAAATCCAAATAATAATTTCTTAAAAGAAAATGTTCTTCTTATTTTCTGTAAGAAGAACATTTTTTAAGAAATTATTATTTGGATTTATGTTTACCAATTTGTAATATAGAGTGCTAATAAAGGATAGCTCACGGTTGCTTAAGGAAAGTAGGATGTATCTTTTCAGTGAAGAAGGCATGAGAAATGGGATCTATTATTAAGGGAAAAGGTAGGTTTTTGTGGGGTGATTTTTCAGATGGTAAAATAAAGTGATGGTACAGAAAGTGAAAAGGGACCCTTTTGTAGAAAAGGGACCCTAACAGTTTTGTGCATGGCCAGGATAGGCAAAATTTAAAATAAGTTTAATTGAGTAAATAAATTTTAAAAAATAAGGTGGTACAAAACTTGAATTTGGGCTTTTATCTCCATAAAGAGGACAAGATTTTTTTTAATATTGAATTGCCTTTGATAACAGATTTTAAGTTCTTTACCTTTTAAGTGATCTGCTCTGTATTTGCCTTTTAAATCTTGTATTATTACTTTACCTCCGTGGATAACCGTCTCATAGTGACCTGTGATCCTACCTGACTGAGTGTTCTAAGCCCTTTTAGTTATTTTTATGATAAAACTTCTCAAGTCAAATCATAATGAAGCTTCTTTGACATTTAGCTAACTTTGGGATGCTTCAGAGGGTCCCTGAAACATCACAAAGGGAAGTATTAAATTCAATAGATTGGCAGGTTAAATTACATGCTGTTATTGTTCTTCAGTCACTAAGTCATGTCTGACTCTGAGACCCCATCAACTGCAGCACACCAGACTTCCCTACCTTCTCCATCACTGGTCATAGCAAACACCCTCTTCCAACAATGCAAGAGACAACTCGACACATGGACATCACCAGATGGTCAATACTAAAATCAGATTGATTATATTCTTTACAGCCAAAGATAGAGATGCTCTATACAGTTAGAAAAAACAGGACCTTGAGCTGACTATAGCTCAGATCATCAGCTCCTGATTGTAAAATTCAGATTTAAATTGAAGACAGTAGGGAAAACCAATAGGCCTTTCAGGTATAACCTAAATCAAATCCCTTATGTTTACACATGGAGATGACAAATAGATTCAAGGGATTAGATCTTGTAGACAGAGTGTCTGAAGAACTATGGACAGAGTTTTGTAACATTTTACAGGGGGTGGTGACCAAAAGCATCCACAAGAAAAAGAAATGCAAGAAGGCAAAGTTGTTGTCTGAGGAGGCCTTACAAATAGCTGAGAAAAGAAGAGACGCGAAAGGCAAAAGAGAAAGGGAAAGATATACCCAACTGAATGCAGAGTTTCAAAGAACAGCAAGGAAAACAAAGCAAAGAAACAGAGAAAATGATAGAATGGGAAAGACTAGACATCTATTCAAGAAAATTGGAGATGCCAAGGGGCTATTTCATGCAAAGAAGGCCACAATAAAGGACAGAAATGGCAAAGGCCTAACAGAAGCAGAAGAGATGGAAAGAATACACAGAAGAACTATAAAATGGTCTTAATGATCTGGATAACCACAATGGTATGACCACTCACCTAGATTTAGACATCCTGCAATATGAAGTCAAGTGAGCCTCAGGAAGCATTAACACAAACAAAGCTAGGGAAGGTGATGGAATTTCAGCTGAGCTATTTCAAATCTTAAAAGATGATGCATCTGCAGACAAATGGATAAGAAAGCTTTGGTACATATACACAATGGAGTATTATTCAGCCATTAAAAAGAATACATTTGAATCAGTTCTAATGAGGTGGATGAAACTGGAGCCTATTATACAGAGTGAAGTAAGCCAGAAAGAAAAACACCAATACAGCATACTAACGCATATATATGGAATTTAGAAAGATGCAAATGACAACCCTGTATACGAGACAGCAAAAGAGACACAGATGTATAGATCAGTCTTTGGGACTCTGTGGGAGAGGGTGAGGGTGGGATGATTTGGGAGAATGGCATTGAAACACGTATGTTGTCATATGTGAAATGAATCACTAGTTCAGGGTCAATGCATGTTATAGGATGCTCGGGGCTGGCATGCGGTGATGACCCAGAGGGAGGATAAAGGGAGGAGGGAGGTGGGAGGGAGGTTCAGGAGGGGGAACTTATGTAAACCCGGGGCGAATTCATATCAATGTATGGCAAAACCAACCAATATAATATTGTAAAATAATTTGCCTCCAATAAAAAATTAATTAATTAAAAAAAAATAAATAAATAAATAAATCTTCAAGGAGATAAAATTTCAAGCTTTAAAAAAAAAAAAGATGATGCAGTGAAAGTGCTGCACTCAATATGCCAGGAAATTTGGAAAACTCATCAATGACAACAGGACTGGAAAAGGTCAGTTTTCAATCTAATCACAAAGAAATTAAATGCCAAAGAATATTAGAGACTACCATACAATTGCACTCAACTCACATGCTAGCAAGATTATGCTCAAAATCCTTTAAGTTAGGCTTCAGCAGTACATGAACCAAGAACTTCCAGATGTATAAGCTGGATTTAGAAACATCAGAGGAACCAAAGATCAAATTTCCAACATTTGTTGGTTCATAGAAAAAGCAAGGGAAGTCCAAAAAAAAAATCTACTTCTGTTTCATTGACTACACTAAAGCCTTTGTGTGAATCAAACTGTGTAAATTACATGGGAAGTATCAAATGAGTAATAAATCTTCTTAGGTTATGTCATATGGTAAATATTATTACTAAAATAGATTCTCTAAAAATTATATGGAACTCCTAACATTCTGGTATGTCCTGCTAAAATGTCGATCATAATTCTAGTTATTATCTGCAAGTGTTTTATGTCACAGCAATAACCAAGTTACTTTGTCAATTGTATTGTAATCAGATTTTAAACATGCCTTAAACTTTTTGTCATTATAGAACATTCATGGTTTCACTCTAATGCCTTTGAAAAATGCTTTCTCTTCAAGAAGATTTAAAGAAGGACTTTCAGATAAATACAAGTATCTGACCTTCAGATTGTAATTCTGAACTAGGTAAGATATCAGAGAATTCTAGTAGAAAACCTGATGATTTCATAAGATATAAACAAAAGGATTAAATGAACTTTATCATTTTATGGTTTCTGCAAGAATACAGAAGAACTGTACAAAAAATGACCCAGATAACCATGATGGTGTGGTCACTCACCCAGAACCAGATATTCTGGAATACGAAGTCAAGTGGGCCTTAGGAAGCATTGCTGCCAATAAAGTTAGTGGAGTGATGGAATTCCAGCAGAACTATTTCAAATCCTAAAACAGGATGCTATTGAAGTACTTCACTCAATATGTCAGCAAATTTGGAAAACCAAGCAGTGGCCACAGGACTGGAAAAGGTCAGTCTTCATTCCATTTCCCAAGAAGGGAAGTACTAAAGAACATTCAAACCACCAGACAATTGCACTCATCTACCACACTAGTAAGGTTATACACAAAATCCTTCATGCTAGGCATCAACATTACTTGAACGAAGAACTTCCAGATGCTCAAGCTAGGCTTAGAAAAGGCCAAAGGAACCAGAATTGCCAACATTCGCTGAATCATAGAGAAAGCAAGGGAACTCCAGAAAAACATCTATCTCTGTTTTCATTGATTACACTAAAGCTTTTGACTGTGTGGATCATAACAAACTGTGGAAAATTCTTAAAGAAATGGGAATAACAGACCATCTTACCTGTCTCCTGAGAAACCTGTATGCAAGTCAAGAAGCAACAGTTAGAACATAGTATGAACAACTAACTGGCTCAGGACTGAGAAAGGAGTTCAAGGCTCTTTACTGTCACCCTGTTTATTTTAAATGCAGAGCACATAATGTAAAATGCTGGGCTGGAAGAGCAAAATTGCTGGGAGAGATATCAACAACCTCAGATATGCAGATGATACCACTCTAATGGCAGAAAACAAAGAGAAAATGAAGAACCTCTTAATGAGGGTGAAGGAGGAGAGCAAAAAAGCTAACTTAAAACTCAATATTAAGAAAACTAAAATCATAGCCCTCTGATGTCCCCTCGCAATAACTAGTAGATCTGATCACATGGACCACAGCCGAATGTGGTCCACTGGAGAAGGGAATGGCAAACCACTTCAGTATACTTGCCTTGAGAACCCCAGGAAAAGTATCAAAGGGCAAAATGATAGGCTACTGAATGAGGAATTCCCCAGGTCGATAGGTGCCCAGTATGCTACTGGAGCTCAGTGGAGAAATAATTCTAGAAGGAATAAAGGGATGGAGAAAAAGCAAAACCAAAACCAATACCCAGTTGTGGATGTGACCGGATAGAAGCAAGGTCTGGTGCTGTAAAGAGCAATATTGCATAGGAACCTGGACTGTTAGGTCCATGAATCAAGGCAAATTGGAAGTGGTCAAACAGGAGATGGCAAGAGTGAACATAGACATTCTAGGAATCAGTGAATTAAAATGGACTGGAATGGGTGAATTTAACTCAGATGACCATTATATCTACTACTGTGGGCAGGAATCCCTTAGAAGAAATGGAGTAGCCATCATGGTCAACAAAAGAGTCTGAAATGCAGTACTTGGATGCAATCTTAAAAACGAAGGAATGATTTCTGTTCATTTCCAAGGCAAACCATTCAATATTACAGTAATCCAGGCCTATGCCCCAACCAGTAACGCTGAAGAAGCCGAAGTTGAATGGTTCTATGAAGACCTACAAGACCTTTTAGAACTAACACCCAAAAAAGATGTCCTTTTCATTATAGGGGACTGGAATGCAAAAGTAGGAAGTCAAGAAACACCTGGAGTAACAGGCAAATTTGGCCTTGAAGCACGGAATGAAGCAGGGCAAAGGCTAATAGCAAACACCCTCTTCCAACAACACAAGACTCTACACATGGACATCACCAGATGGTCAACACTGAAATCAGATTGATTATATTCTTGGCAACCAAAGATGGAGAAGCTGTATATAGTTAGCAAAAACAAGACCAGGAGCTGACTGTGGCTCAGATCATGAACTCCTTATTGCCAAATTCAGACTTAAATTGAAGAAAGTAGGGAAAACCACTAGACCATTCAGATATGACCTCAATCAAATCCCTTATGATTATACAGTGGAAGTGAGAAATAGATTTAAGGGACTAGATCTGATTGATAGAGTGCCTGATGAATTCTGGATGGAGGTTCGTGACATTGTACAGGAGACAGGGACCAAGACCATCCCCGTGGAAAAGAAATGCAAAACAGCAAAATGGCTGTCTGAGGAGGCCTTACAAATAGCTGTGAAAAGAAGAGAGGTGAAAAGCAAAGGAGAAAAGGAAAGATATAAGCATCTGAATGCAGAGTTCCAAAGAATAGCAAGGAGAGATAAGAAAGCCTTCCTCAGTGATCAATGCAAAGAAATAGAGGAAAACAACAGAATAGGAAAAACAGGAGACCTCTTCAAGAAAATTAGAGATTCCAAGGGAACATTTCATGCAAAGATGGGCTCGATAAAGGACAGAAATGGTATGGACCTAACAGAAGCAGAAGATATTAAGAAGAGGTGGCAGGAATACACAGAAGAACTGTACAAAAAAGATCTTCACGACCAAGATAGTCACGATAACGTGATCACTGACCTAGAGCCAGACATCTTGGAATATGAAGTCAAGTGGGCCTTAGAAAGCATCACCACAAACAAAGCTAGTGGAGCTGATCAAATTCCAGATGCGCTATTTCAAGTCTTGAAAGATGATGCTGTGAAAGTGCTGCACTCAATATGCCAGCAGATATGGAAAACTCAGCAGTGGCCACAGGACTGGAAAAGGTCAGTCTTCATTCCAATCCCAAAGAAAGGCAATGCCAAAGAATGCTCAAACTACCGCACAATTGCACTCATCTCACATGCTAGTAAAGTCATGCTCAAAATTCTCCAAGCCAGGCTTCAGCAATATGTGAAACGGGAACTCCCAGATGTTCAAGCAGGTTTTAGAAAGGGCAGAGGCACCAGAGATCAAATTGCCAATATCCGCTGGATCATGGAGAAAGCAAGAGAGTTCCAGAAAAACATCTATTTCTTCTTCATTGACTATGCCAAAGCCTTTGACTGTGTAGATCACAATAAACTGTGGAACATTCTGAAAGAGATGGGAATACCAGACCACCTGACCTGCCTCCTGAGAAACCTGTATGCAGGTCAGGAAGCAACAGTCAGAACTGTACATGGAACAACAGACTGGTTCCAAATAGGAAAATGAGTACGTCAAGGTTGTATATTGCTACCTTTGCTTATTTAACTTATATGCAGAGTACATCATGAGGAATGCTGGGCTGGAAGAAGCACAAGCTGGAATCAAGATTGCCAGGAGAAATATCAATAACCTCAAATATGCAGATGACACTACCCTTATGGCAGAAAGTGAAGAGGAACTCAAAAGCCTCTTGATGAAAGTTAAAGAGGAGAGTGAAAAGGTTGGCTTGAAGCTCAACATTCAGAAAATAAAGATCATGGCGTCTGGTCCCATCACTTCATGGGAAATAGATGGAAAAACAGTGGAAACAGTATCAGACTTTATTTTTTGGGGCTCCAAAATCACTGCAGATGCTGATTGCAGCCATGAAATTAAAAGACACTTACTCCTTGGAAGGAAAGTTATGACCAACCTTGATAGTATATTAAAAAGCAGAGACATCACTTTGCCAACAAAGGTCCGTCTAGCCAAGGCTATGGTTTTTCCCGTGGTCATGTATGGATGTGAGAGTTGGACTTTGAAGAAAGCTGATCGCCGAAGAATTGATGCTTTTGAACTGTGGTGTAGGAGAAGACTCTTGAGAGTCCCTTTTACTGCAAGGAGATCCAACCAGTCCATTCTAAAGGAGATCAATCCTGGGTGTTCATTGGAAGGACTGATGCTAAAGCTGAAACTGCAATACTTTGGCCACCTCATGTGAAGAGTTGACTCACTGGAAAAGAGTCTGATGCTAGGAAAGGTTGGGGGCAGGAGGAGAAGGGGACGACAGAGAATGAGATGGCTGGATGGCATCACCGACTCTGTGGACATGAGTTTGAGTGAACTCCCGGAGTTGGTGATGGACAGGGAGGCCTGGCGTGCTGTGATTCATGGGGTCGCGGAGAGTCAGACACGACTGAGCAACTGAACTGAACTGAACTGAAAATCATAGCATCCAGTCCCATTACTTCATGGCAAATAGAAGGGTAAAAGGTGGAAGCAGTGACATATTTCCTCTTCTTGGGCTTAAGATCACAACAGATGGTGACTACAGTCATGAAATTAGAAGATGATCACTTTTTGGCAGGAAAGCTATGACAAAACTAGACAGTGTGTTAAAAAAGCAAAGACATCACTTTGCTGACAAAGTTCCGTATGGTTAAGGCTATATGGTCTTTCCAGTAGTCATGTATGGACATGAGAGTTAGACTATAAAGAAAGCTGAGCACCGAAGAATTGATGCTTTTGAACTGTGGTGTTGGAGAAGACTCTTAAGAGTCCCTTGGACAGCAAGGAGATCCAACCAATCTATCCTAAAGGAAATCAGTCCTAAATATTCATTGGAAAGGATTGATGTTGAATCTGAAACTCCAATACTTTGGCCACCTTATGCGAAGAACTGACTCATTTTAAGACCCTGATGCTGGGAAAGATTGAAGGCAGGAGAAGGGGACGACAGAGGATGAGGTGGTTGGATGCCATCACCAGTTCAATGGACTTGAACTTGGGCAAACTCTGGGAAATGGTGAGGGACAGGAAAGCCTGGTGCGCTGCAGTCCATGGGATCACAAAGAGTTACTAGTGACTGAAAAACACCAACATCTGAAAAATTACTGATTTAAATTTGTGTTTTCCAACTGTAACGGAAACCTTCCCCTCAAAGTAACTATACAGTAATTTGGAAAATTATATATTTGTAAGCAAAACTGAAACATTTCTCTTTTCCTCTCTGTCTGCTCTTTCTACAGACAGGGAATGCTTAGGTTCCCAACAGCTTATTAGGTAAATTAGGAAGGCTATCTCACTTACAAGTACATACAATTTCAAGGTACTTTGGGGACCTTAAAAAGGGAGGAATTCACCTAGATCTGGAAAGCAAAATCTATTACAAGCCCTTGGTGTGGCTTTCCCAGACCTAAGAGGTCTTTTAAAATTTCAATTTGAGACTCCTTATAAAAGTTTCAGCAAGCAAAGAGCCTATATAATCAATTGTGTGTGTGTATGCTTGGTTGTGTACGACTCTTTGTGACCCCATGGACCTTAGACTGCCAGTCTTCTCTGTCCACTGAATTTTTCAGGCAAGAATACTGGAGTGGGTTGACATTTCCTCCTCCAGGGGATCTTCCTAACACAAGGATCTAACCTGAGTCTGCTGCATCTCTCGCATTGCCATGCAGATTATTTACCACCGTGCTACCTGGGAAGCCACAAGATCAAATACAGTTATATAAACCTTCAGGCCAAGTTTATTGAAACCAGATGTAAATTTGGTTCTCTCTCTTTGTTAAGAGAACACAGTTTTCTTGGAAGGCTGCTTTTAATAACAGACTATGCAAATTTCTTTGCCTTTAAGTGATTTATATTTGTTAAAATTCTCTGCTATTTTGGTAAGGTAAATAGGTATTATTTCAAAATGAAGTTTATCACACACGTAGATAAAGCTCATTCTACTTCCACAAAGATTAACCCCCTATGGCTTCCCTAGTGGCTCAGTGGTAAAGAATCCCTCTGCCATGCCAGAGATGCTGAAGACACAGGTTTGATCCCTGGGTCAGGAAGATCTCATGCAGAAGCATAGGGTAAAATAGGCCAAATAAGCCCATTCAGCACAACTGTTGACCTTGTGCTCTAGGGCTTGGAGCTTCAACCACTGAACCTAAAAACCAAAAGTACTGAGGCCTGAACACCCTACAGCCTGTGCTCTGCAACAAGAGAAGGCACCACAATGAAGAGCCCATGTCCTAGAGCTAGAAAGTGGCCCCCACTCAGTGCAACTAGAGGAAAACCCATGCAGGAATGAAGAACAGCAAAGACAAAATAAATTTTTTTAAAAAAGTCAAAATAGAGTAGCTGTGGTTCAGACATCCAAGGAAATAATTAGGTGACAATAGAGGTGTGATCTCTGACAAGTCCTTGTATTGTTAAGAACTTCAGTTTTCTGACCTCTGTCAGATTTGGGATGCCAAAAGCCATTCTCAAAACAATGGCTCCTGGCACCTGCTGACAACAATTTTATTTTTAAAGCTCTCCTCTTATAACTCTGCTCAGTTGGTAAAGAACCCGCCTGCAATGCAGGAGACACCAGTTTGATTTCTGGGTCAGGAAGATCTGCTGGAGCAGTGATAGACTACCCACTCCAGTATTCTTGGGCTTTCCTTGTGGCTTAACTGGTAAAGAATCTGCCTGCAATGGGGGAGACCTGCGTTCAATCCGTGGGTTGGGAAGCTCCCCTGGAGAAGGGAAAAGCTACCCACTCCAGTATTCTGGCCTGGAGAATTCCATGGACTATATATCCATGGAGTCACAAAGAGTTGGACACATCTAAGGGACTTTCATTTTCACTTTTCTTATAACTCTTATATGTTTAGACAATGAAGTTGCTAAAACCATACGTTAATAAAGAGAGAAAACCCTTGTATAACAACCAATAGCCACATTAATGAGTAAAACCTACATGGATGAGCCGAGACAATTGAGTACTGGGGTACAGGTCACCCGAGAGTATCAAGTCTACATTAGGATACATGCTTATTTTTCTAACAAGGGTGATCTCCCTTGTCTATTTGTATTCAGGTTGTCACTACAGCGACTACTTCTATTAATAACTGAGTCAAGATGGACTCATTCCACTGAACAGGATAACCCAGAAACTGACCCTATATTGTCACAACAAAATTGTTATCCAACAAACTTGGTTCTTATTCCCGCTTCAACAACCAGTTACAATAATTCTCATACTGATATTTGTATGATATATAGTTCTGTATGAGATCAGTGATGATAATGGTGCAACTCTAGATATGGGAAGAAGCAAAAGATGGAATACTTCCATGAACTACAAGAATTTAATAAAGACAGGTAATCCAGAGAATTTTGGATACTGTTTTATGACCAGGTCCAGTAACAGCACATTGAGTGGCCTGTCAACAAAAATCTTCACCACACCTGGAAATAAGCATTCCCAGCACCAAGGAACATAGGGTCATGAAAAGCCCTGAAACCATGGCCAAAGTTCTGACCCTGAAGGGCTCCCACCAACTGAAAATTAGCACTTGCCATGTACCTCTACAAAGATTAAATCATGGCCACTACAACTGCACACTATTCACACACTCTGATAGGAGTTCAGGTTAGACATCAAGAATGAGGCACTCTGTACTCTGGAAATGTGATAGAGTAGGCCTTCAGGTATGTAGACACTTTCAAGAGAAGACTTTATGAGCCCCGATTCTTGCATTTTCTCATACCTCGAGAAACCCTAACATCATTGACAGTGACACTTCTTTTGGCTAAGAAGGGGAAAATTATAATCGAGAGTGAAAATAGAGTAGCTGTGGTTCAGACATCCAAGGAAGTAACTAGGTGACAGTATGGTGCGATTTCAGAAAAGTCCTTGTATTGTAAAGAAATTGAAATCTCTAATATGTGTCAGTTTGGGATGCCAACAGCCATTCTCAAGACAATGGCTCCAAGCACCTCGTGACTGCAACCTTATCTTTAAATGTCTCCTCTTGTAACTGTTATAAGTTTAGACAATGAAATTGCTTTAAATCATATGATAATAAAGAGAGAAAACACTTGTATAATGACCAATAGCCAAATTAAAGGTTATAAACTACTTGGATAAGCCTAGAGAACTGAGTTTCTGGGTACAAATCTTCAGAAAGTGTTCAGTTCAGTTCAGTCACTCCCTCGTGTCTGACTCTTCGCGACACCATGAATCACAGCAGGCCAATCCTCCCTGTCCATCACCAACTCCCGGAGTTCACTCAAACTCATGTCCATCGAGTCGGTGATGCTATCCAGCCATCTCATTCTCTGTCGTCCCCTTCTCCTCCTGCCCCCAATCCCTCCCAGCATCAGAGTCTTTTCCAGTGAGTCAACTCTTCGCATGAGGTGGCCAAAGTATTGGAGTTTCATCGTTAGCATCAGTCCTTCCAAAGAACACCCAGGACTGATCTCCTTTAGAATTGACTGGTTGGATCTCCTTGCAGTCCAAGGGACTCTCAAGAATCTTCTCTAACACCACAGTTCAAAAGCATCAATTCTTCAGCAATCAGCTTTCTTCACAGTACAACTCTCACATCCATACATGACCACTGGAAAAACCATAGGAAAAGGAGTGTGTCAAGGCTGTATATTGTCACCCTGCTTATTTAACTTATATGCAGAGTACATCATGAGGAACGCTGGGCTGGAAGAAGCATAAACTGGAATCAAGACTGCCGGGAGAAATATCAATAACCTCAGATATGCAGATGACACCACCCTTATGGCAGAAAGTGAAGAGGAACTAAAGAGCCTCTTGGTGAAAATGAAAGAGGAGAGTGAAAAAGTTGGCTTGAAGCTCAACATTCAGAAAACTAAGATCATGGCATCTGGTCCCATCACTTCATGGGACATAGATGGAGGAACAGTGGAAACAGTGTCAGATTTTATTTTGGGGGGCTCCAAAATCACTGCGGATGCTGATTGCAGCCATGAAATTAAAAGACGCTTACTCCTTGGAAGGAAGGTTATGACCTACCTAGATAGCATATTAAAAAGCAGAGACATTACTTTGCCAACAAAGGTCCATCAGAAAGTGTTAAGTCTATGTTAGGATACATGCATAGTTTTGTAAGAAGGATTAAGACCTACCTTGTCTATTAATATTCAGGTTGTCTCTTTGCCAACTACTTCTGATTGAGGCCAAAACGCTCCCTTCCTTTACCCAGAATATCACAAGTACTGACCCTATTTGGACCACAGTAAAACTAGATCTCAAACATAAGTTGGTTCTTACTCCTGCTTTGACCCCAGTTATAATAAATCTTTTACTGCTCTTTGGATGATATGTGGTTCCATATGAGATCAATGAGAGTTACAGTGTAACTCTAGATACAGGAAGAAGAAACAAGATGTAATACTTCCATGGACCACAAGATATTAATAAAGACATGTAGTCCAGAGAAATTTGGATATTGTTTTATGGCCAGATCTAGTAACAGCACATTGTGTAGCCTGTCAACAAAAATCTTTGTCACATCTGTGGCAATGAATGTTCCCCACACTGATGGAAAAATGGACATGAGAAGCTCCCACACTATAGCAAGTTGATGACCCTGAAGGGCCTCTGCCAGCTGAAAATTGGCACTTACTATTTACCTCTACAAACATTTAATCATGATCAATGTAGCTGCTCACTTTCAACATCGTCCGAAAGGAGTTCAGACTGGACGTCAGGAATGAGGCTCTCTGTGCCCTGAAAATCAGACAGAGCATGCCTTCAGACAAGAAGGTAGACAAGAAGACATTATGACCCCTAATTCTGGCATCTTCTCACACCATGAAAAACACTAATTTCATTGACACTGACACTTGATTTTACTATGGGAAAATTACAATCAAGAGTCAAAATAGGCCTTCCCTGGTGGCTCAGTAGTAAAATAATCCACTTGCCAATGCAGGAGACACTCGTTCTTTGTCTGATCCTGGAAGATTCCACATTCCCTGGAGCAAAATAAGCCCATTCACAACTGTTGAGCCTGTGCTCAATGGCTCGAAACTTCAACTTCTGAGGCCAAATTCCACAAATACTGAAGCCTAAATGCCCTACAGTCTGTGCTCCACAATGACAGAAGCCACCTCAATGACAAGCCTGGGCACTGGAACTAGAAAGTAGCCCCCACTCGCTACAACTAGAGAAAAACGCATGGAGAAATAAACAGTTCAGCCAAAAAAAAGTTAATAAAATTTAAGAAAAGGGTCATAATAGAGTAGCTGTGGTTCTGACATCCAAGGAAATAACTAGGTGACAATAGGGATGTGAGCTCTGACTACTCCTTGTGTTGTTAACAATTTCAGTTTTCTGAGCTCTGTCAGATATGATATGCTGAAGTGACTCACAAAACAATGGATGCTAGTGCCTGGTGAAAACAACTTTATTTTTAAGGGTCTCCTTTTCCAAGCATTATATATTTAGATGATGAAATTGCTAAAACCATATGTAAATAAATAAAAAAAGCACTTGTATAATGACAAATAGGCACATTACTGGTTAAAATCTACTTGGATAAGCCGAGACAATTTAGTACAGGGTATGAGATGCCTGACAGTGTCAAGTCTACATTAGGATACATGCTTATTTTTCTAATAAGGTTGATCTCTCTTGTCTATTAACATCAACTAGTCATTCGGCAACTGCTTCTATCAATAACTGAGTTCAGATGGCCTCATTCCATTGGACAGGAACACTCATGCACTGATCCTCTATAATCAAAATTATTATCCAGTGTAACTTGGTTCTTATTCTGCTTTGAGCCCTAGTTACAGTAACTCTCTTACTGATCTTGTAGCATGATATGTAGTTCTGTATGAGATCAGTGATGGTAACAGTGCGACTGTAGAGAAGAAGCAACAAGATGGAATGCTTCCCTGGACCTGTAGACTTTAATAAAGATGGATGGTCCAGAGACTTTTGGATACAGTTTCATGGTCAGGACCAAGAGCATCCCATGATGACCTGTCAATGGAATTCTTCCCCAAACCTGGGAATGAGCATTCCCAGAACTGAAGGACAAAATGGTCATGAAAAGCCTTCAAACCATAGCCAAATAAGAGACCCTGCAGGGCTCCTGCGAACTGAAAAATAGCAATAGCCATCTACCTTTACAAAGATGAAATCATGGCCACTGCAGCTACTCAACTTCAACACCCCCTGAGAGGAGTTCAGTGTGGATACCAAGGAGTGAAGAGCTCTGTGATCTGAAATTCTGACAGAGCAGGCCAAGAGATAGACAATCTCAGGAGAAGACTTTCTGACCCCTGATTCTTGCCTTTTCTCATATACCAGTCAGTTCAGTTCAGTCGCTCAGTCATGTCCAACTTTTCGACCCCATGAATCGCAGCATGCCAGGCCTCCCTGTCCATTACCAACTCCCAGAGTTCACTCAAACTCATGTCCATCGAGTCAGTGATGCCATCCAGCCATCTCATCCTCTGTCGTTCCCTGCTCCTCCTGCCCCCAAACGCCCCCAGCATCATGGTCTTTTCCAATGAGTCAACTCTTCGCATGAGGTGGCCAAAGTATTGGACTTTCAGCTTTAGCATCAGTCCCTCCAATGAACACCCAGAAATGCTCTCCTTTAGAATGGACTGGTTGGACATCCTTACAGTCCAAGGGACTCTCAAGAGTCTTCTCCAATACCACAGTTCAAAAGCATCAATTCTTTGGTGCTCAGCTTTCTTCACAGTTCAACTCTCATATCCATACATGACCACTGGAAAAACCATAGCCTTGACTAGACAGACCTTTGTTGGCAAAGTAATATCTCTGCTTTTTAATATGCTATCTAGGTTGGTCATAACTTTCCTTCCAAGGAGTAAGCGTCTTTTAATTTCCTGGCTGCAATCACCATCTGCAGTGATTTTGGAGCCCCAAAAAATAAAGTCTGACACAGTTTCCACTGTCTCCCCATCTATTTCCCAAGAAGTGATGGGACCAGATGCCATGATCTTAGTTTTCTGAATCTTGAGCTTTAAGCCAACTTTTTCACTCTCCTCTTTCACTTTCATCAAGAGGCTTTTTATTTTTATTTTTTAAATTTTAATTGGAGGCTAATTACTTTACAATATTGTATTGGTTTTGCCATACATTGACATGAATCTGCCCCGGGTGTACATGTGTTCCCCATCTTGAACCCCCCTCCCACCTCCCTCCCCATATTGTCCCTCTGGGTCATCCCAGTGCACCAGCCCCAAGTATCCTGTATTATGCATCGAACCTGGACTGTCGATTCATTTCGCATATGATAATATACATGTTTCAATGCCATTCTCCCAAATCACCCCACCCTCGCCCTCTCCCAGAGAGTCCAAGAGACTGTTCTATACATCTGTGTCTCTTTTGCTGTCTCATATACAGAGTTATCGTTACCATCTTTCTAAATTCCATATATATGCGTTGGTATACTGTATTGGTGTTTTTCTTTCTGGCTTACTTCACTCTGTATAATAGGCTTCAGTTTCATCCACCTCATTAGAACTAATTCAAATGTATTATTTTTAATGGCTGAGAAATACTCCATTGTGTATATGTACCACAGCTTTCTTATCCATTCATTTGCTGATGGACATCTAGGTTGCTTCCATGTCCTGGCTATTATAAACAGTGCTGCGATGAACATTGGGGTACATGTGTCTCTTTCAGTTCTGGGTTCCTCAGTGTGTATGCCCAGAAGTGGGTTTGCTGGGTCATATGGCAGTTCTATTTCCAGTTTTTTAAGGAATCTCCAAACTGTTCTCCAAAGTGGCTGTACTAGTTTGCATTCCCACCAACGGCGTAAGAGGGTTCCCTTTTCTCCACACCCTCTCCAGCATTTATTGTTTGTAGACTTTTGGATAGCAGTCATTCTGACTGACGTGAAATGGTACCTCATTGTGGCTGTGATTTGCATTTCTCTGATTATAAGTGACGTTGAGCATCTTTTCACGTGTTGGTTAGTCATCTGTATGTCTTCTTTGGAGAAAGGTCTGTTTAGTTCCTTGGCCCATTTTTTTATTGGGTCATTTATTTTTCTGGAATTGGGCTGCAGGAGTTGCTTGTATATTTTTGAGATTAATTCTTTGCCTGTTGCTTAATTTGCTATTATTTTCTCCCATTCTGAAGGTTGTCTTTTCACCTTGCTTATAGTTTCCTTTGTTGTGTAGAAGCTTTTAATTTTAATTAGGTCCCATTTGTTTATTTTGCTTTTATCTCCAATATTCTGGGAGGTGGGTCATGGAGGATCCTGCTGTGATTTATGTCGGAGAGTGTTTTGCCTATGTTCTCCTCTAGGAGTTTTATAGTTTCTGGTCTTACATTTAGATCTTTAATACTTTTTTAGTTTATTTCTGTGTATGGTGTTAGAAAGTGTTCTAGTTTCATTCTTTTACAAGTGACTGACCAATTTTCCCAGCACCACTTGTTAAAGTGATTGTCTTTTCTTCATTGTATATTTTTGCCTCCTTTGTCAAAGATAAGGTGCCCATAGGTGTGTGGATTTATCTCTGGGCTTTCTATTTTGTTCCATTGATCTATATTTCTGTCTTTGTGCCAGTAACATACTATCTTGATGACTGTGGCTTTGTAGTAGAGCCTGAAGTCTGGCATGTTGATTCCTCCAGTTCTTTCTTCTTTCTCAAGATTGCTTTGGCTATTCGAGGTTTCTTGTATTTCCATACAAATTGTGAAATTATTTGTTCCAGCTCTGTGAAAAATACTATTGGCAGCTTGATAGGGATTGTATTGAATCTATAGATTACTCTGGGTAGTATACTCATTTTCACTGTATTGATTCTTAAAATCCATGAACATTGTATATTTCTCCATCTTTTAGTGTCCTCTTTGATTTCTTTCACCAATGTTTTATAGTTTTCTATATATAGGTCTTTTGTTTCTTTCAGTTCAGTCACTCAGTCGTGTCCGACTCTTTGTGACCCCATGAATCACACCATGCCAGGCTTCCCTGTCCATCACCAACTCCCAGAGTTCACTCAAACTCATGTCCATCGAGTCAGTGATGCCATCCAGCCATCTCATTCTCTGTCATCCCCTTCTCCTCCTGCCCCCAGTCCCTCCCAGCATCAGAGTCTTTTCCAGTGAGTCAACTCGTCGCATGAGGTGGCCAAAGTATTAGAGTTTCAGCTTGAACATAAGTCCTTCTAATGAACACCCAGGACTGATCTCCTTTAGAATGGACTGGTTGGATCTCCTTGCAGTCCAAGGGACTCTCGAGAGTCTTCTCCAACACCACAGTTCAAAAGCATCAATTCTTCAGCAATTAGCTTTCTTCACAGGTAGAATTATGCCTAAGTACTTTATTCTTTTCATTGCAATGGTGAATGGAATCATTTCCTTAATTTCTCTATTTTCTCATTATTAGTGTATAGGAATGCAAGGGATTTCTGTGTGTTGATTTTATATCCTGCAACTTTACTATATTCATTGATTAGCTCTAGTAATTTTCTGGTGGAGTCTTAGGGTTTTCTATATAAAGGATCATGTCATCTGCAAACAGTGAGAGTTTTATTTCTTCTTTTCCAATTTGGATTCCTTTTATATATTTTTCTGCTCTGATTGCTGTGGCCAAAATTTCCAACACTATGTTGAATAGTAGTGGTGAGAGTGGGCAACCTTGTCTTATCAAGAGGCTTTTGAGTTCCTCTTCACTTTCTGCCATAAGGGTGGTGTCATCTGTATATCTGAGGTTATTGATATTTCTCCGGGCAATCTTGATTCCAGCTCGTGCTTCCTCCAGCCCAGCGTTCCTCATGATGTATTCTGCATAGAAGTTAAATAAGCAGGGTGACAATAAACAGCCGTGACGTACTCCTTTTCCTATTTGGAACCAGCCTGTTGTTCCATGTCCAGTTCTAACTGGTGCTTCCTGACCTGCATATAAGTTTCTCAAGAGGCAGGTCAGGTGGTCTGGTATTTCCATCTCTTTCAGAATTTTCCACAGTTTATTGTGATCCACATAGTCAAAGGCTTTGGAATAGTCAATAAAGCAGAAGTAGATGTTTTTCTGGAACTCTCTTGCTTTTTCGATGATCCAGCAGATGTTGGCAATTTGATCTCTGGTTCTTCTGCCTTTTCTAAAACCAGCTTGAACATTTGGAAGTTCACAGTTCACATATTGCTGAAGCCTGGCTTGGAGAATTTTGAGCATGACTTTACTAGCGTGTGAGATGAGTGCAACTGTGCAGTAGTTTGAGCATTCTTTGGCATTGCCTTTCTTTGGGATTGGAATGAAAACTGACCTTTTCCAGTCCTGTGGCCACTGCTCAGTTTTCCAAATTTGCTGGCATATTGAGTGCAGCGCTTTCACAGCATCATCTTTCAAGATTTGAATAGCTCCACTGGAATTCCATCACCTCTACTAGCTTTGTTCATAGTGATGCTTTCTAAGGCCCACTGGACTTCACATCCCAGGATGTCTGGCTCTAGTTGAGTGATCACACCATAGTGATTATCTGGGTCGTGAAGATCTTTTTTGTACAGTTCTTCTGTGTATTCTTGCCACCTCTTCTTAATATCTTCTGCTTCTGTTAGGTCCATACCATTTCTTTCCTTTATTGAGCCCATCTTTGCATGAAATGTTCCCTTGGTATCTCTAATATTATTGAAGAGATCGCTTTCTTTCCCATTCTGTTGTTTTTCTCTATTTCTTTGCACTGATCGCTGAGGAAGGCTTTCTTATCTCTCCTTGCTATTCTTTGGAACTCTGCATTCAGATGCTTATAGCTTTCCTTTTCTCCTTTGCTTTTTGCTTCTCTTCTTTTCACAGCTATTTGTAAGGCCTCCTCAGACAGCCATTTTGCTTTTCTGCATTTCTTTTCCATGGGGATTCTTGATCCCTGTCTCCTATACAATGTCACAAACCTCTGTCCATAGTTCTTCAGGCACTGTCTATCAGATCTAGCCCCTTAATTCTATTTCTCACTTCCACTGTATAATCATAAAGGATTTGATTTAGGTCATACCTGAATGATCTAGTGGTTTTCCCTACTTTTTTAAATTTAAGTCTGAATTTGGCACTTAAAAAACCCTAAAGAGAGTATCAGAAAGTTACTAGAGCTAATCAATGAATTTAGCAAAGTTTCAGGATACAAATTCAATACACAGAAATCACTTGCATTTTTATATACTAACAATGAAAAATCAGAAACAGCAATTAAGGAATCAATCCCATTCACCACTGCAACAAAAAGAAATAAATATCTAGGACTAAACTTACCTAAGGAGACAAAAGAACTGTACACAGAAAATTATAAGACACTAATGAAAGAAATCAAAAATGACACAAACAGATGGAGATACAGTCCATGTTCCTGGGTAGGAAGAATAAATATTGTGAAAAATGACTATACTACCAAAAGCAATCTACAGATTTAATGCAATCCCTATCAAATTATCAAAGGCATTTTTCATAGAACTAAAACAAAAAGTTTTACAATTCATATGGAAACACAAAAGACCCTGAATAGCCAAAGTAGTCTTGAGAAAGAAGAATGGAGTTGGAGGATACAATCTTCCTGACTTCAGATTATAGTACAAAGCTACAGTCATCAAGACAGTATGGTACTGGCACAACAACAGAAATACAGACCAATGGAACAAGATAGAAAGCCCAGAAATAAACCCATGCACCTATGGGTACCTTATTTTTGACAAAGGAGGCAAGAATATATAATGGGGCAAAGACAGCCTCTTCAATAAATGGTGCTGGGAAAACTGGACAGTCACATGTAAAAGTATGAAATTATAACACTTCCTAACACCATACACAAAGATAAACTCAAAATGGATTAAAGACCTAAATATAAGACAATATACTATAAAACTCTTAGAGGAAAACATAGGTAGAACACTCCATGACATAAATCAAAGCAAGATCCTCCATGACCCACCTCCTAGAGTAATGGAAATAAAAACAAAAGTAAACAAGTGGGACCTGGTTAAAGTTAAAAGCTTTTGCACAGCAAAGGAAACTATAAGCAATGTGAAAAGACAGCCCTCAGAATGGGAGAAAATAATAGCAAATGAAACAAGTGACAAAGTATTAATTTCCAAAATATACAAGCAGCTCATACAAGTCAACAAGAGAAAAACAAACAACCCAATCAAAGAGTGGGAAAAAGACCTATGTAAACATTTCTCCAAAGAAGACCTACAGATGGCTAACAAACACAAGAAAAGATGCTCAACATCGCTCATTATTAGAGACATCCGAATCAAAACTACAATGAGATATCACCTATACTCGTCAGAATGGCCATCATCAAAAAATCTACAAACAATAAACGGTGGAGAGGGTGTGGAGAAAAGGGAACCCTCTTGCACTGTTGGTGGGATACAGCCACTATGGAAGACGGTATGGAGAGTCCTTTAAAAACTAGGAATAAAACCACCATATGACCCAGCAATCCCACTCCTAGGCATATACCCTGAGGAAACCAAAATTGAAAGAGACACATGTTTGCCATTGTTCACTGCAGCACTATTTACAGTAGCTAGAACATGGAAGCAACCCAGATGTCCATAGACAGATGAATGGATAAAGAAGTTGTAATATATATACACATTGGAATATTACCCAGCCATAAAAATGAATGCATTTGAGTCAGTTCTAATGAGGTGAATGAACCCAGAACCTATTATACAGAGTGAAGTGAGTCAGAAAGAGAAAGATAAATACTGTATTCTAACACATATATACAGAATGTACAAAAATGATAACTGAAGAATTTACTTATAGGGCAACAATGGAGAAACAATCATAGAGAAAAGACTTATGGACATGAGGAGAGGAGAGGAGAGGGTGAGATGTATGGAAAGAGTAACATGGAAACTTACATTAGCATATGTAAAATAGGTAGCCAATGGGAACTTGCTGTATGGCTCAGGAAACTCAAACAGGGGCTCTATATGAACCTAGAGGGGTGGGATTGGGAGGCAGATGGGAGGGAGGTTCAAGAGGAGATATTTGTATACTTATGGCTGATTTATGTTGAGGTTTGACAGAAAACAGCAAACTTCTGTAAAGAAATTATCCTTCAATAAAAAATAAATTAATTAAAAAAACAAAAATAATGGCTGCTAGCATCTGGTGACTACAACCTTATTTTTAAAGCTCTCCTCTTCTAACTCTTATAGATTAGACGATGAAATTAAATTTTATGTTAACAAACAGAAAAAACATTTGCGTAATGACCTATATAGCCGCAATATGGGGAACATAAACTTGGATAAGCCTAGACAGCTGTGTTCTGGGGTACAAGTTGCCTGGCAGCGCCATGTCAACATTAAGATACGAGCTTATTTTTCTAATAAGGATGATTACCCTTTGCTTTTAGTATTCAGGTTGATACTGCAGCAACTAATTCTATTAATAACTGAATCCAGATGGCCTTATTTCATTGGACAGGAACACCCATGTACTGACCCTCTAGTATCCACAATCAAAATGTTATTCAATGTCACTTGCTTCTTATTCCTGCTTTGACCCCTTAATAACAGTAATTCTCTTATTGATCCTTGTATTTTGTGTAGTTCTGTATGAGATCAATGAAGATAACAGTGTAACTCTATATATTGGAAAAAGAAACAACATAGAATACTTCACTGGACAGCAAGAGCTTACTTAAGACAAACAGTTCAGATAATTGTGAATACTGTTTTATAGAAAGGTTCAGGAATAGCCCATTGAGAGATCTGTCAATGAAAACATTCCCCAGACCCTGGAATGAGCATTCCCAGCACCGAATGACTAAATGGTTATGAAAATCCTCCAAACCATAATCAAATATATGACCCTGAAGTGGCTGTGCTGAATGAAAATTGGCACTTGTCTTGTACCTCTACAAAGATTAAATTATGGTCACTTCACCTGCTTACCTTCAACAACCCCTGAAAGGAGTTCTGGGTGGACATCAGGAGTGACTCATGCTGTGATCTGAAATTCTAACAGAGTAGACCAAGAGACAGATAATTTCTGCAGACAATTTTCTGAGTCCTGATTCTTGCATTTTCCCATAGTTAGAGAAACACTGATTTACTTGACAGTGACAATTCTTTGGGCTATGAAGGGGAAAATTATAATAAAAAGTT
Organism: Moschus berezovskii; assembly: GCF_049115385.1. Classification (NCBI taxonomy): domain Eukaryota; kingdom Metazoa; phylum Chordata; class Mammalia; order Artiodactyla; family Moschidae; genus Moschus; species Moschus berezovskii. The sequence continues at coordinate 51,426,628 of NC_142476.1, read as the reverse complement.
AAAATAGGCCTTCCCTGGTGGCTCAGTAGTAAAAGTTTCCACCTGCCAATGTAGAAGATATGAGCTCTTTGCCTGATCTCCAAAGATCTCATATCCCCTGGAGCAAAATAAGCCTGTTTGCCACATATATGGAGCATGTGCTTTAATGCTCGGAGCTTGAGAGTCTAACCCCAAATGCCACAAATACCAAGGCCTCAACACCTTACAGCCTCTGCTCAGCAACAAGAGAAGCAATCACAATGAAGTCCACACACTGGAAATAGAAAGCAGCCCCCTCCTCACTGCAACTGGATAAAAACCTGTGCAGGAATGAAGAACAACTCAGCCCAAAAACATTAATAAAATCATTTTAAAAAGAGTCTTAATAGAGTAGCTGTGGATCAGATATCCAAGGAAATATCTAGGTCAAAATAGAGGTGTGATCTCTGACAAGCTGTTATATTATGAAGAATTACAGTTTTCTGAGTTCTGTCAGATTTGAGATGATAATATTCATTCTCAACACAATGGCTACTAGCACCTGGTGACAACAATCTTATTTTAAAAGCTCTCCTCTTGAAACTCATATGTTTAGACCATAAACTTGTTATAACCATATGTTACTAAAGACAGAAATATGTAATTATCAATAGCACCAAATTGTTCAAACCTACTTGGATAAACCTAGACTTCTGAGTACCGGGGTACCAGTTGCCTGACATTCTCAAGTCTGACATTATGACATGCTTATTTTTAGAACAAGTACAATCTCCCTGGTCTATTAATACTCAAGATGTCACTTCTCAACTATTTCTATTAATAACTGAGTCCAGATGGCCTATTCCACTGGACAAGAACACCTACTCACTGACCCTTTACTGTCCACAATCAAAAATGTTACGCAATGTAACTTGCTTCTTATTCTTGCTTTGACCCCGAGTCACAATAATTCTCTAACTGATCATAGTAAGTTATGTAGTTCTGTATGTGATCGATGACGATAATGGTGCAAGTCTAGATAGGGCAAGAATCAACAAGAAAGAATACCTCCCTGAACCACAAGAGTTCAATAAAGACAGGTAGTACAGAGAATTTTGGAAATTGTTTATGGAAAGGTCCAGGAACAGCCCATTGAGCGACCTGTCAATGAAAATATTCCCCAAAGATTAAATCATGGCCAGGGCAGCTCCCACCTGAAGGAACCCCTGAAAGAAGCTCTGGATAGATGTTAGGAGGGAGGCACTCTGTGATCTGGAATTTTGACAGAGCAGGCCAAAACAGACAATTTCTAGAAAAGTCTTTATGAGCCCTGAATCTTCCATCTTCTCATACCTAGAGAAACATTAATTTCATCCACAGTAAAGGGAAAATTCATATTGAGAGTCAAAATATGCCTTCACTGGTGGCTCAATATTTTAAAAATCTGTCTGCCAGTCCAGGAGACACCAGTTCCATGCCTGGTCAGGGATGATCCCATGTTCCGCGGAGCAAACTAAGCGCGTTCACCACAATTGTGGAGCCTATGATCTAGGGCTTAAAGCTTCAACTTCTGAGCCCAAATGCCACAAATACTGAAGCCTGAACTTCCTACAGCCTGTGCTCTGCAACAAGAGAAATGACCACAATGAGAATTCCATGAACTGGAACTAGAAATTAGCCCCCACTTGCTGCAACTAGTGAAATACCTGTGTAGGAGTAAAGAACAGTTCAGCAGAAAAAATTAATACAATTTTCTAAGAAAGACTCATAGTAGAGTAGCTCAGGTGCAGACATCAAAGGGAATATCTAGGCGACAATAGGGATGTGATCTCTGACAAGTCCTTGTATTGTGAAGAATTTCAGTTTTCTGAACTATGTCAGATTTGAGATCCAAAAGTTACTCTCAACACAATGACTGCAGGCACCTAGTGACATCAACCTTATTTTAAAGGTCTCCTCTTGGAACTGTTATATGTTTGGATAATGAAATGACTATAACCATACGTTAATAAAGTGAGAAAACTCTTCTGTAATTACCAATAGCACAAAATTGTTGAAACCTACTTGGATTAAAATAGACTTCTGAATACCAGGATACAAGTCACTTGACACTGTCAAGTCTACATTAGGATACATGCTTATTTTATTTTAATAAAGGTATGATCTCCCTGGTCTATTAATATTCAACTTGTCAATCCTCACTACTTCTTTTAATGACTGAGTCCAGATGGCTTCATTCCACTGGATAGGAACACCCATGCACTGACCCTCTATGGTCCACAATCAAAATCATTTTGCAAAGTAACTTGCTTCTCGTTCCTGATTTGACCCAGGGTACAATCATTCTCTTACTGATCACTGAAAGTTATGTCATTCTGTATGTGATCAATGACAATAACACTGTCACTCTAGATAAGGGAAGAAGAGATAAGAAAGAATACTTTCCTAAACCATGAAAGTTCAATAAAGATAGGTAGTACAGAGAATTCTGGATATTGTTTATGAAAAGGTCCTGGAACAGCCCATTGAGTGAACTGTCAATGAAAATATTCCCCAAACCCTGGAATGAGCATTCCCAGCACCGAATGACTAAATGGTCATGAAAATCTTCCAAATCATAGTCAAATATATGACCCTGAAGGATCTGTGCCACCTGAAAATTGGCACTTTCCATGTACCTCTATAAAGATTAGGTCATAGCCACTGCAACTGCTTCAACACCCCCTGAAAGGAGTTCTGGGTGGACAACAGGAGTGAGTCACTTTGTGATCTGGAATTCTGATACAGCAGACAAGAGATACATAATTTTTGGATAAGACTTTATGAGCCCTGATTCTTGCATCTTCTCATAGCTAGAGAAACACTGATTTCCTTGACAGTGACACTTCTTTTGTCTACAAAGGGGAAAACTATAATCAAAAGTCAAATAGGTCTTCCCTGCTGGCTCAGTAGCAAAAGAATCCACTTGCCAGTGTGATAGGAGTTCTTGCTTGAACTGGGAAGATCCCACATTCCATGGAGCAAAATAAGCCCATTCACCACAATTGTGGAATCTGTGCTCTAGAGCTTGGAGCTTCAACATCTAATACCAAATGCCACAAATACTGAGGCGTCAACGCTCTGCAGCCTGTGCTCAGCAACAAGAGAAACCACCATAATTAAGCTGGTGCACAGGAACTAGGAAGTAGCCCTAACTGGCTGTAACTAAAGAAAACAATGGTGCAGGAATGAAGAGCACTCATCCCAGAAAAATTAATAAAATTTTCTTAGAAAAGAGTCATAATAGAGTCACTGTGGACCAGACATCCAAGGATATAACTAGGTGACAATAGGGGTGTGATCTCTGACAAGTACTTGTATTGTAAAGAATTTCAGCTTTCTGAGCTCTGTCAAATTTGAGGTGATAACAGATTTGAGAATGATCTCAACACAATGGTTGGTGACAACAACCTTATTTTTAAAGGTCTCCTCTTGAAACTCTTATATGTTTAGACAGTGAAATTTCAATATGTGCATGCTCAGTCGATTCAGTCGTGTCCGACTCTTCGTGACCCCCATGGACTGTAGCCCAACAGACTCCTCTGTGCATGGAATTCTCCAGGCAAGAATATTGGAGTGTTATGCCATTCCCTTCTCCCAGGAGTCTTCCCCACCTAGGGATCAAACCTGCGTCTCCTACATCTCCTGCATTGCAGGTGGATTCTTTCCTGCTGAGCCACCAGGGAAACCTGAAATAGTAATAACCAAATCACTGCAGATGGTGATTGCTGCCATGAAATTAAAAGACGTTTACTCCTTGGAAGGAAAGTTATGACCAACCTAGAGAGCATATTAAAGAGCAGAGACATTACTTTGCCAACAAAAGTCCATCTAGTCAAGGCTATGGTTTTTCCAGTAGTCATGTATGGATGTGAGAATTGGACTATAAAGAAAGCTGAGCACCGAAGAATTGATGTTTTTGAACTGTGGTGTTGGAGAAGACTCTTGAGAGTCCTTTGGACTGCAAGGAGATCCAACCAGTCCATCCTAAAGGATATCAGTCCTGAGTGTTCTGAAACACCCAGAGCACATCAGATTTGGAAGGACTAAGGTTGAAGCTGAAACTCCAATACTTTGGCCACCTGAGGCAAAGAGTTGACTCATTTGAAAAGACCCTGATGCTGGGAAAGATTGAGGGCAGGAGGAGAAGGGGATGACAGAGGATGAGATGGTTGGATGGCATCACTGACTCAATGGATATGGGTTTGTGATGGACAGGGAGGCCTGGTGTGCTGCGGTTCATGGGGTCACAAAGAGTTGGACACGACTGAGCGACTGAACTGAAATATTAGTAAGGGCAGAAAATACTTGCATAATGACTAGTACCCCTTTCATGGTGAAAATCTACTTTGGTAAGCCTAGACACCTGAGTACCAAGGTACAAGTCACCTGACAGTATCAAATCTACATTAGGATGCAAGCTTAGTTTTCTAACAAGGAGGATTTCCCTGGTCTATTAATATTCAAGTTGTCAGTCTTCAACAAACTCTATTAAGAACTGACTCCAGATGGCCTAATTCCATTGGATAGGTACAATGAGCACTGACCCTCTACTGTCCACAATCAAAACTGTTATGCAATGCAACTTGCTTCTTATTCCTTGACTCCAGGTCAATAATTCCCTTACTGATCATTGCAAGTTATGTAGTTCTGTATGTGATGGATGACGATAACAGTGTAACTCTAGATATGGGAAGGAGCAACAAGATCGCATATTTCCCTGGACCAGAGGAGTTTAATAAAGACAGGTCATCCAGAGTATTTTGGATACTCTTTTATGGAAAGGTCCAGGAACAGCCCATTGAGTGATTTGTCAATGAAGACCTTCCCCAAACCCAAGAATGAGCGTTCCCAGCACTGAACAACTGAATGGTCATGAAAAGCCTCCAAATTATACTCAAACATTTGCCCCTGAAGGGGCTGTGATGACTGAAAATTGGCACTTGTCATGTGTCTACAAAGATTAAATTCTGGCCTCTGCAACTACTCACCTTCAACACCCCCTGAAAGGAGTTCTGATTGGGCATTAGATTGAGGCACTCTGATCTGGGATCCTGACAGAGCAGGCCAAGACAAAGACAATTTCTAGACAAGTCTTTATGAGCCTGATTCTTCCAGCTTCTCATTCCTGGAGAAACACTACAAATGTTTTCATTGACAGTAACACTTTTTTTGGCAATGAAGGGTAAATTCATATTAAGAGTCAAAATATGCCTTCACTGATGGCTCAGTATTTAAAGTGTCTGTCTGCCAATCCAGGAGACACCAGTTCCATGCCTGGTCAGGGATGATCCCACGTTCCGCAGAGCAAACTAAGCATGTTCACCACAACTGCGGAGCCTATGATCTAGGACTCAAAGCCTCAACTTCTTAGGCCAAATAAAGCCTGAACTTCCTACAGCCTGTGCTCTGCAACAGGAGAAGCCACCACAAGGAGAAAGTCCATGCACTGGAACTAGAAATTAGCCCCCACCTGCTGCAACTAGTGGAAAAATCCATGCAGGAATAAAGAATGGCATAGCACAAAAAAATTAATAAAATTTTCTAAGAGTCATAGTCGAGTAGCTCAGGTTCAGACGTCCAAGGAATTATCTAAGTGACAAAACGGGTGTGAGCTCTACAAGTCCGTGTGTTGTTAAGAATTTCAGATTTCTGAGCTCTGTCAGATTTGATATGCTAACAGGCATTCTCAACACAATGGCTGCAGGCAACTAGTGACATCAACTTTATTTTAAAAGGTCTCTGCTTGGATCTATTATATGTTGGAATAATGAAATTACTATAACCATATGTTAATAAAAAGGGAAAACTCTTGTCTATCAATAACACAAAATTGTTAAAATCTACTTGGAAAAAGTTAGACTTCTGAGTACCAGGGTACAAGTCGCTGGACAGTTTCAAGTCTATAATAAGATACATGCTTATTTGACTAACAAGGATTATCTCCCTAATCTCATAATATTCAACTTGTCAATCCTCAAATACTTCTATTAATAATTGAGGCCAGATGGCCTCATTCCAGTGGACAGAGAACCCACACATTGACCACAATCAAAATTGTTATGCAACAGAACTTGCTTCTCATTCCTGCTTTGACCCCTAGTACAATAATTCTGTTACTAATGGTTGCAAAATATGTCATTCTGTTGGTGATCAATTCAGTTCACTTCAGTTCAGTCGCTCAGTTGTGTCCGACTCTTTGCGACACCATGAATCACAGCACGCCAGGCCTCCCTGTCCATCACCAACTCCCAGAGATCACTCAAACTCATGTCCATCGAGTTGGTGATGCCATCCAGCCATCTCATTCTCTGTCATCCCCTTCTCCTCCTGCCCCCAATCCCTCCCAACATCAGAGTCTTTTCCAGTGAGTCAACTCGTCACATGAGGTGGCCAAAGTATTGGAGTTTCAGCTTGAGCATCAGTCCTTCCAATGAACACCCAGGACTGATCTCCTTTAGAATGGACTGGTTGGATCTCCTTGCAGTACAAGGGACTCTCAAGAGTCTTCTCCAGCACCATACTTCAAAAGCATCAATTCTTCGGCGCTCAGCTTTCTTCACAGTCCAACTCTCACATCCATACATAACCACTGAAAAACCATAGCCTTGACTAGACGGACCTTTGTTGGTAAAGTAATGTCTCTGCTTTTTAATATGCTATCTAGGTTGGTCATAACTTTCCTTCCAAGGAGTAAGTGTTTTTCAATTTCACAGCTGCAATCAGCATCCACAGTGATTTTGGAACCCAAAAAAATAGTCTGACACTCTTTTCACTGTTTCTCCATCTATTTCCCACGAAGTGATGGGACCAGATGTCATGATCATAGTTTTCTGAATGTTGAGCTTCAAGCCAACATTTTCACTTTCCTCTTTCACTTTCATCAAGAGGCTCTTTAGTTCCTCTTCACTTTCTGCCATAATGGTGGTGTCATCTGCATATCTGAGTTTATTGATATTTCTCCCAGCAATCTTGATTCCAGCTTGTGCTTCTTCCAGTCCAGCGTTCCTCATGATGTACTCTGCATAGAAGTTAAATAAGCAGGGTGACAATATACAACCTTGATGTACTCCTTTTCCTTTTGGAACCAGTCTGTTGTTCCATGTCTAGTTCTAACTGGTGCTTCCTGACCTGCATACAGGTTTCTCAAGAGGCAGGTCAGGTGGTCTGGGATTCCCATCTCTTGAAGAATGTTCCACAGCTTATTGTGATCCACACAGTCAAAGGCTTTGGCATAGTCAATAAAGCAGAAATAGATGCTTTTCTGGAACTCTCTTGCTTTTTCCATGATCCAACAGATGTTGGCAATTTGATCTCTGGTTCCTCTGCCTTTTCTAAAACCAGCTTAAGCATCTGGAAGTTCATGGTTCACATATTGCTAAAGCCTGGCTTGGAGAATTTTGAGCATGACTTTACTAGCGTGTGAGATGAGTGCAACTGTGCAGTAGTTTGAGCATTCTTTGGCATTGCCTTTCTTTGGGATTGGAATGACCTTTTCCAGTCCTGTGGCCACTGCTGAGTTTTCCAAATTTGCTGGCATATTGAGTGCAGCCACTTTCACAGTATCATCTTTCAGGATTTGAAATAGCTCAACTGGAATTCCATCACTTCCACTAGCTTTGTTCATAGTGATACTTTCTAAGGCCCACTTGACTTCACATTCCAAGATGTCTGGTTCTAGGTGAGTGATCACACCATTGTGATTATCTTGGTCATGAAGATCTTTTTTGTACAGTTCTTCTGTGTATTGTTACCACCTCTTCTTAATATCCTCTGCTTCTGTTAGGTCCCTACCATTTCTGTCCTTTATCGAGCCCATCTTTGCATGAAATGTTCCCTTGGTATCTCTAATTTTCTTGAAGAGATCTCTTGTCTTTCCCATTCTGTTGTTTTCCTCTATTTCTTTGCATGGATCACTGAGGAAAGCTTTCTTATCTCTCCTTGCTATTCTTTGGAACTCTGCATTCAGATGCTTATATCTTTCCTTTTCTCCTTTGCTTTCGCTTCTCTTTTCACAGCTATTTGTAAGGCCTCCTCAGACAGCCATTTTGCTTTTTTGCATTTCTTTTCCACGGGGATGGTCTTGGTCCCTGTCTCCTGTACAATGTCATGAACCTCCGTCCAGAGTTCATCACGTACTCTATCTATCAGATCTAGTCTCTTAAATCTATTTCTCACTTCCACTGTACAATCATAAGGGATTTGATTGAGGTCATATCTGAATGGTCTAGTGGTTTTCCGTACTTTCTTCAATTTAAGTCTGAATTTGGCAATAAGGAGTTCATGATCTGAGCCACAGTCAGCTCCTGGTCTTGTTTTTGCTAAGTGTATAAATGATGATAATGGTGTAACTCTAGATAGGGTAACGAGCAACAAGAAAGAATCCCTCCATGAACCACAAGAGTTCAATATACACAGGCAGTCTTGGGGATTTTGCATACTATTTATGGAAAGGTCCTGGAACAGACCATGGAGTGACCTGTCAATGAAAATACCCCCAAAACCCTGGAGTGAGCATTCCCAGCACCAAATGACTAAAATGGTCATGAAAATCCTCCAAACCATAGTCAAATATATGACCTTGAAGGGGCTGTGCCACCTGAAAATTGGCACTTGCCACATACCTCTACAAAGATTAAATCATGGCCACTGGAACTGCTCACCTTCAACACCCCCTGAAAGGAGTTCTGGGTGGACATCAGGAGTGAGCCACTCTGTGATGTGGAATTCTGACAGAGCAGGCCAAGAGATAGATAATATCTGGAGAAGACTCTGAGTCCTGATTCTTGCATCCTCTCATAGCTAGAGAAACGCTTTGACAGTGACATTTATTTGGCTATGAAGGGGAAAATTACAATCAAAAGACAAAATAGAACTTCCCTGGTGATTCAGTTGTAAAAGAATCTGTCAATTTAGGAGATAGGAGTTATTGCCTGATCTGGGAAGATCTCACATTCCCTGGAGCAAAATAAGCCCGTTTACCACAAATGTTGAGCCTGTGCTCTAAGGTTCGGAGCTTCAACGTCTGACCCCAAATGCCACAAATAATAAGCCCTCAACACACTACCGCCTGTGCTCCACAAGAGAAGCCACCACAATGAAACCCACACACTGGAACTAGAAAGTAGCCCTATAACTAGAGAAAAACCAGTGTAGGAATGAAGAACAGATCAGCCCACCTAAAAAAATTATTAATATTTTCTTAGAAAAGAGTTATAATAGAGTCACTGTGGATCAGACAGCCAAGGAAATAACTACAAGAGAATAGGGTTGTGATTCTGACAAACTCTTGTATTGTGAAGAATTTCAGCTTTCTGAACTCTGGAAGATTTGAGATGATAACAGCCATTCTCAACACAATGGTTGCTAGCACCTGGTGACAACAACCTTATTTTTAAAGGTCTCCTCTTGGAACTTTTGTATTTTTAGACTATGAAATTTCTATAACCATATATTAAGGAACAGAAAAATCCCTTGTGCAATAGCCCCATTAATGGTTAAACCTACTTGAATGACATTAGACTTCTGAGTACTGGGTACAAATGCCTGAAACTGTCCACTCTACATTAGGATACAAGCTTATTTTACTAACAAGTATGATCTTCATAGTCTATTAATATTCAAGACGTCACTCAACAACTTCTATTAATAACTGAGTCCAGATGGCCTCATTCCATATGATAGGAACACCCATGCACTAACCCTTTATTGTCTACAGTCAAAATTGTATTGCAACATTACTTGCCTCTTATTCCTGCTTTGACCCCTAGTTACAATAATTCTCTTACTGATCAGTACAAGTTATGTAGTTCTGCATGTGATCAACAATGAGAACACTGTAACTCTATATATGGGAAGATGCAACAAGATGGAATATTTCCCTGGAATACAAGAGTTTAATAAAGACAGGGACTCCAGAGAATTTTCAATACTGCTTTATGGAAATGTCCAGGAACAGCCCATTGAGTTATCTGTCATTGAAAATCTTCCCCAAGTCCTGGAATGAGCATTCCCAGCACCAAGGTAAAAAATGATCATGAAAATCATCCATAGTCCATAAATGATCCTGACGTGGCTGTGCCAACTGAAAATTGGCACTTGCCATGTACCTCTACAAAGATTAAGTTATGGCCACTGCAGTTTTTACCTTCAAAAACCCCTGAAAGGAGTAGTGGCTGGACATCACAAGTGAGGCATTCTGTGATTTTGAATTCTGACTGAACAGGCCAAGAAATAGACAATTTCTGGAAAAGACTTTAGGAGACCTGATTCTTGCACCTTCTCACACCTAGAGAAACACTAATTTCCTTGACAGTGACACTTCTTTTGGTTATGAAGGGGAAATTTTTTAAAAAATCAAAATAGGCTGGTGGCTTTTCAAAATTCCCTGGTGGTTCAGTTGTAAAAGAATCTGCCTGTCAATGCAGGAGATATGAGTTCTTTGCCTGTCTCTGAAGATCCTACATTCCCTGGAGTAAAGTAAACCGTTCACCACAACTGTTGTGTGGAACCTGTGCTCTAGGGCTCAGAGCTTCAATTTCTGAGCCCAAATGCCACAAATACTGAGGCCTGAATATCCTACAACCTGTGCTTTACACCAAAAGAAGCCACCATAATGAGAATCTCACACACTGGAACTGGAAAGTAGCCCCCACTCACTGCAACTAGAGAAAAACCAGTGCAGGAATGAAGAGCAGCTCAGCCAAAAACATTAATAAAATTTTCTTAGGAAAGAGTCGCAAAAGAGTAGCTGTGGTTCAGACATCCAAGGAAATAACTTAGGTGACAAAAGGGGTGTGATCTGACATGTCCTTATTGTCAGAAAAGAAATTTAGTTTTCTGAGTTCTGTCAGATTTGACATGCTAACAGTCATTCTCAAATAATGGCTCTTAGCACCTGGTGACAATAACCTTATTTCTAAAGGTCTCCTCTTGTAACTCTTATGTTTAGACAATGAAATTGCTATAACCATATGTTAATAAAGAAATAACACTTGTGTAATGACCAATACCCCATTAATGGTTAAAACCTACTTCTATAAGCATAGATACCTGAGTTCTGGGGTACAAGTCACCTGACAGTGTCAAGTCTACATTAGGATCCACACTTATTTTTCTAACAAGGAGGATTTCCCTGGTCTAAAATCACTGCAGATGCTGATTGCAGCCATGAAATTAAAAGACACTTACTCCTTGGAAGGAAAGTTATGACCAACCTAGATAGCATATTAAAAAGCAGAGACATTACTTTGCCAACAAAGGTCCGTCTAGTCAAGGCTATGGTTTTTCCCGTGGTCATGTATGGATGTGAGAGTTGTATGGACTGTGAAGAAAGCTGAGCGCCGAAGAATTGATGCTTTTGAAGTATGGTGCTGGAGAAGACTCTTGAGAGTCCCTTGGACTGCAAGGAGATCCAACCAGTCCATTCTAAAGGAGATCAGTCCTGGGTGTTCATTGGAAGGACTGATGCTCAAGCTGAAACTCCAATACTTTGGCCACCTCATGCGACGAGTTGACTCACTGGAAAAGACTCTGATGTTGGGAGGGATTTGGGGGCGGGAGGAGAAGGGGACGACAGAGAATGAGATGGCTGGGTGGCATCACTGACTCAATTGACATGAGTTTGAGTGAACTCTGGGAGTTGGTGATGGACAGGGAGGCCTGGCATGCTGTGATTCATGGGGTCGCAAAGAGTCGGACACGACTGAGCGATTGAACTGAACTGAACTGAATAACATTAAAGTTGTCACTCCTCAACAACTTCTATTAAGAACTGATTGCAGATGGCCTCATTCCATGGGACAAGAACACCCACTCTCTGACCCTCTATTGTCCACAAACAAAATGGTTATGCAACAGAACTTGCTTCTTATTCCTGCTTTGACTCCTAATTTCAATAATTCTCTTACTGGTCTTTACATGATATGTAATTCCGTATGAGATCAATGATGATACTAGTGTAACTGTAGATATGGAAAAAAGCAACAAGATGGAATACTTCCTGGACCACAAGAGTTTAATCAAGACAGGGAATCCAGAGAATTTTGGATATTCCTTTATGGAAAGGTTCAGGAACAGCCCATTTAATTAGCCTGTCAATGAAAATCTTCCCCAAACCCAAGAATGAGCATTCCTAGCACCAAACAACTAAATGGTCATGAAAAGCCTCCAAGCCATAGTCAAATATATGACCCTGAAGGGTCTGTGCTGCCTGAAAATAGGCACTTGCCATGTACCTCTACAAAGATTAAATCATGGCCACTGCAGCTGCTCACCTTCAACAACCCCTGAAAGGAGTCTGGGTGGACGTCAGGATGGAGGCATTTTGTGATGTGGAATTCTGACAGAGCAGGCCAAGAGATAGCTAATCTCTGGAGAAGACTTTATGAGACCTGATTCTTAACATCTTGTCATACTTAGAAAAACACTAATTTCATTGACAGTTACACTTTTTTGGCAATCAAGGGCAAATTAAAATCAAGAGTCAAAATAAGACTTCCCTGGTGGCTCAGTATTTAAAAAAATCTGTCTGCCAATCCAGGAGACACCAGTTCCATGCCTGATCTGGGAAGACCCCACATTCTGCTAAGCAAAGTAAGTGCATTCACCACAGATGTAGAACCTTGCTCTAGGGCTTGGAACTTCCACTTCTGAGCCCAAATGCCACAAATACTGAAGCCTGAATGCCCTACAGCCTGATTCACAACAAGAGATGCCACCATAATGGGAAGCCCATGAACTGGAACTAAAAAGTAGACCGTACTCGCTGCAACTTAGAAAAAGCCGTGCAGGAATGAAGAACAGCTTGGTCCAAAAAATTAATAAAAAAAAATTTTAATGGTCACAAATAAATATCACAATAACATCATGTTGTGATGTTAGTAGTAATCAATTCCGTTCCATTCCGTTCCGTTCCGTCGCTCAGTCGTGTCTGACTCTATGAGACCCCGTGGACTGTAGCCTACCAGGCTTCTCCGTCCATGGGATTCTCCAGGCAAGAATACTGGAGTGGGTTACCATCTCCTTCTCCAGGGGATCTTCCCAACCCAGGGATCAATTACATAATAGTAATTGATATGTAAAAGGTTTAGTGTTATAAAAAATATGAATGCTAATTTTCCTCGGATTTTCAAATATGAAAGTTTTTCAGTAGATACTTTGGAAATTTTTTTAAATGGCAAAGAATGTAGACCTCACAAAAGTGTACAAACCCTTAGAAGGAACAATAATTGAAATCCTTTAATAAATATACTTTCTTTAAAATAACAGTATATAACAGTAGAAATATTTGAAAATCCAGAAAAATACAATAGTTAAAATCACACATAACCTAAACATAACCACTGTTAACATGTAGATTTTATTCCTACTCTTTTTTTCTGTATCTGTGAAACAAGACTAACAGTCCAAACACAACAATTTACACACAAAGAAAGATTTATATTTACAATAAATATTGCTGGAATTTGCCCTTTCTTGTAATTTCACCCACTTACCCACTACTACCCCACACACCTATACATGCAAGCGGTGTCAATTGGAAGAGTGGTGGTACAAATGTTACCTGCTTTCTTTCCATCTCACATTCCCTGGGCCTTGGCCCACCAGTTCAGCATGAAGATAGAGAGGACACATGTGGAGCTGGGAGGAGGGGAAACTGACCAGGTCATTAGTGGAACTCTGGTATTACTTTGTTGGGCTATAATCCCTTTGAGTTACCTGCTAATGGTTGGAATATGTATTAGTTTCCTATTGCTGCCATTATAAATGACTGCTATTTATACTAATAATATACAATATTATTACCTGTGCCCCAAACTGGACATGATGGTTGAGTGTGAGAAGAGGGCTTGTTTAGAAGGTGTGTAAGCTCTAACTAGACTTCCTTTTGATACACTGCAAGTTTCTACAGCTGAGAAAGAAACTGCCTAAGGGTTATATGAGGAGTGCTGTTCTGCTGCTGTCAAGGTCTAGTTATTACAAGTTACAGTTCTTCTTCTTTGTACTTGAGAAAGCATCTCAGTATGTTCTGGTTTCCTGCTTAGGGGAAGCTTTTAACCCCAAATAGGCTATTACAAGTCTTAGCTTATGACAGGAATCTGGTTACCAGCAGTACCAATATCAGAGAGGTCAGTATTAGACAAAAAGTCACCCTTCAGTTTTTCCCTTTCTTAATCTTGAGTTAGCCAATTCTTAGCATCCTCTAAAATTTAACCAACCACAACTTCCTAGAGAAATCATCCCTTGACCTTTTCACCTTAGTTAAGTGCCTCTTCCATTTGTTCCCAAACCTCATCATATTTATCCACATTTTAGCTCTTACCACCCCACATTATAACCATCTGCTCCCTTATACATCTTCTCCTTTGGAATGTAGGACTCTAGAGGTGATTTTTTTAATCTCTTTACATCCAGAAGCTCCCCAAGGTTAGGGTCACAGACAATGCTTAACAAATATTGGATGGATTAGTGGATGGGTAGATGAATAGCTCTACTAACATTAGACCATCACAGAGTAGCACCCAGACTAGACTCTGATCCTAAGGCTTGATTTTGTAAGTACTATGTTCATCCCATTCTACCTCCACGAAACAGAATCCGCTATCACTAGGGCTAAATCTATGCTGAAATGTCCACTTCCCATTTTGCTTAATCGTTTTTCCCCTCAGCCCGGTGACACCGATAACAACATTTTTGTTTTACAAGCTAAGATCTGGTGATCTCATGGCTGGCAGTAATGCCCATGGCTGGCCTCTCTAGCCTTTAAGATACTCATTGCCAAGAAAAGGAAGCAGAGCAGTGCCTGTGTTCATCATGTTGCCTAAAGTTTGTTATATAAACAGCATGACTCACATTGGTCTTGTCCAAACTGTACACTCTTCCTATGATTTATAATTAAAAGGATCTTAGTAGACACCCTGTAGACACTGACTGATTACACTGTACATCTGTTTCCTGATGTATATCAAACCATGTTGTAATGTGAATGTTGCCACAAAACCACATCCTTGTTAAAGAAGTAAACACAGAGTAGATTCTTACCAAGAGGGATGACCATGATCAACTCTTCCATAATGGAACGAGCATCTGGCATGACTTCCAAGCAACTCCTGAGTTTGTTGTCAGCTTGTAATTGTAGTGTTGCTCACTCCTTCCTTTTACCTACCTGGGGTGTTGTACCTTTTTCCATAATAGTATTTATGTCTCTATATGAAACTGCAGGTCTCTGAGGGGCTTGGACAGTGTTTATATCTACAGTGTCTTGCATGGTGTGGATGTTCAGCAAATGTGCATGGGAAGAGCAAGTGAATAAGTAAGTGAAAGAATATATTGATCCTCTTTGAGTTAAATATTACATATATCTGAATTACCTTTCCAACTATGAATGAGCATGCCCACGAGCTTTTACATATTCTGTCCTTTATGCTTTAATGGCCAAAAACATATTGAGGGGGTGATAGGCCTGGATTATAAGGTAAGTGCATTCTCTGGTTTTGGATCAGAACAACATTAACTGGATCTTTCTATAGTCAGATCCAACGTCTTGATCTCCTTAGAATCATTTCTGTGCTTGATTCTTTTAAATCTGACTGATAAAGTATATAAACATGAGTTTACAAATTTGGATTTAGATAAAAACATGAAAATACATTTTCAAGGCAGAAATCTCTAATACCCTTAAATGGAAGATTTAATACAAAAGGAAGTTTAAAAAACAAAGCTAGTTAAATGGAATTCATATGATGAAAAAAGGGGAAATTCTGGCCTTCAATTTCTTAGCCATAAAAGCATCACTTGAATCTGCAACAGTAAATAAAAGGTGACAGAAACATGGTTAGAAGCTACACATTTTAAGAAATGAGAAAAACCAGCTAGAATATAATATTTTGCAGGAATATTTTCCTTCTGTTAAACTCTTCAAATATAATTTCATAAAACCTGAATGTTTCAGCCCTTTGTTAAGTTCTTTGGTGAACTATCATTCAATTTTCACTATTTTGAAACCCAGAGTTATTATTCCATACAGTTTCTCTATTCAGGTGAACTCTCTGTTGCCACATGCAATACTGTTTCTACACCATCATTCTATCATTCAAAGTTCAATTATCTTGTCTTAGTTATTATCTTATTTGACATCTTCATAGACTTTAACATTATTAACCAAATTCAAAACTCTCTTGGTTTCTAGGCTACCATTCACTCTGGTTCTCTGTTTGCCTTTGTCTCATCTTCATAGATTCCTTCTTGATTTCTCTTTAAAACTAGGGTTCACTGGGATTCAGTCCTAAAGTCTCTTTTCAGATTACAAGATGTCTCTAAAGAAAGTAATGTCAAGCAAGATGGCAGACTAGAAAGCTCCAAGCTCTCATTCTCCTGCACAACCAAGTAGACAAATATAGACTGATAAGAAATAGTTTTGTTGGATCTCTAGAAATGAGTCAAATATCTACAGCAATCGAGGAAAGACTCAAAAGTTATACACTTAACACAGAAAATTTTGTGGTATTTTGCTAACTCTTTGTCCCATCCTCTCCCCTTCACAGTGCAGTGCATTCAGAAGGCCGTCACCTCAATCCCTCTCTCCTCTCCTGGGACAGAATTCTAAAAGTAGAACTTGTTGCAATGTTCTGAGAGTTCCTGAAAGATAGGTTTCTATCTTACCTAACATAAATCTCAGAGAGAAACAGAAGCATAGTTGGATATCAAGTTGAAGGCTACTGAAAGCGGTAGCAGGCACCTTAGTGAACAAGTGATTGAGAGGACTGCAAACTCACAGACGGCAGAGGACGAGAGATTATGAGCAAAGTAACACAGCAGAAGGCCTAGGACTCCAAGAGGAAGCAGAGCTGTCTTAGGGAAATTCACACATTTTAAAAAGTCACGTAAAAAGGCAGTTTGACAGCTTCTATATAAAAATTAAACATACTCTTACCATATTACACAGAAATTGCACCCCTTGATATTTATCCAAAGGAATTGAAAACATATGCACCCCAAAACCTGCATGTGGATGTTCCAATACTTGGAAGCAACCAAGACGTCCTTCAAGAGGAGAATAGGTAAATAAACTCTTGTACATCCAGACAATGGAATTTCATCCAGCACTAGAAAGAAACTATCAAACCATGCAAACACATGGAGAAACTGTAAATGCATATTACTAAGTGAAAGAAGTCTAGCTTTAAAAAGCTATGTACTATATGATCTCAAGTAAATAACATGGTGAAAAAGGTAAAACTACAGACACCCTAAAAACATCAGTGGTTGTCAGGGAGGCTGTGGAATGGAGGTAAAAACAGGCAAAGCACAGAGGATTCTCAGGGCAGCAAAAATAAAATACATTACCATCATGGGTATATGTCATTATACATTTATCCAGATCCATAGACCATCCAACACCAAGAATAAAACCTAAGGTAGACTCTGAGTAATTACGTTGTGTCAATGTAGGGTCATCTTCATTTTATTTTTTTTTTCACCCTTCATTTCAAAATTTGTCATTCTGCAAATCTGTTTGCAGAGCAGCAATGGAGGGGCAGACAAGGAGAACAGACATGGACAAGGGTGGGAGAGCATAAGGAGAGGGTGAGATAAATGGAGAAGAGTAGCATGGATGCATATACACTAACATATGTAAATACACAGCCAATGGGAATTTGCTCTGTGACTCAGGGAACTCAAACTGGGGCTCTGTGATAACCTAGAGGGGTGGGAATGAGCAAGAGATGGGAGGGGGATTCTAGAGGGAGGGGATATACGTACACCTAAGGTTAATTCAACCTGGTTTTAGAAAAGGCAGAGGAACCAGAGATCAAATTGCCAACATCTGCTGGATCATGAAAAAAGCAAGAGAGTTCCAGAAAAACATCTATTTCTGCTTTGTTGACTATGCTAAAGCCTTTGACTGTGTGGATCACAATAAGCTGTGGAAAATTCTGAAAGAGATGGGAATACCAGACCACCTGACCTGCCTCTTGAGAAACCTATATGCAGGTCAGGAAGCAACAGTTAGAACTGGACATGAAACAACAGACTGGTTCCAAATAGGAAAAGGAGTACGTCAAGGCTGTATATTGTCAGCCTGCTTATCTACCTTATATGCAGAGTACATCATGAGGATGGAAGAAGCACAAGCTGGAATCAAGATTGCTGGGAGAAATATCAATAAACTCAGATATGCAGATGACACCACCATTATGGCAGAAAGTAACTAAAGAACTAAAGAGCCTCTTGATGAAAGTGAAAGAGGAGAGTGAACAAGTTGGCTTAAAGCTCAACATTCAGAAAACTAAGATCATGGCATCTGGTCCCATCACTTCATGGGAAATAGATGGGAAACAGTGGAAACAGTGTCAGACTTTATTTTGGGGGGCTCCAAAATCACTGCAGATGGTGACTGCAGCCATGAAATTAAAAGACACTTACTCCTTAGAAGGAAAGCTATGACCAACCTAGATAGCATATTAAAAAGCAGAGACATTACTTTGCCAACCAAGGTCCGTCTAGTCAAGGCTATGGTTTTTTCAGTGGTTATGTATGGATGTGAGAGTTGGACTGTGAAGAAAGCTGATCGCCGAAGAATTGATGCTTTTGAAGTGTGGTGCTGGAGAAGACTCTTGAGAGTCCCTTGGACTGCAAGGAGATCCAACCAGTCCATTCTAAAGGAGATCAGTCCTGGGTGTTCATTGGAAGGACTGATGCTAAAGCTGAAAGTCCAATACTTTGGCCACCTCATGCGAAGAGTTGACTCACTGGAAAAGACCCTGATGCTGGGAGGGTTTGGGGGCAGGAGGAGAAGGGGTCGATAGAGAATGAGATGGCTGGATGGCATCACCGACTCTGTGGACATGAGTTTGAGTGAACTCCGGGAGTTGGTGATGGACAGGGAGGCCTGGCGTGCGGTGATTCATGGGGTCGCAAAGAGTCGGACACGACTGAGTGACTGAACTAACTAGAGCAGAGAGAAGAGAGAAGCAAAATAAAGAATAAAAAAGCAATAGAGAAAAATGAAACCAAGAGTTGGTTCATTTTTAAAAAATTAACAAAACTGATAAATTGTTATCTTGGTTGACTGGGAAAACAAAAAGACTCACATAACTAAAATTAGAAATGAAGGATCAGACATTTCTACCAATTTTATAAATAATATAAAGGATAATGAGAGTGTACTATGAACAACTGTACATAAATAAATTGAATAACCTAGGTGAAATGGACAAAAATCTAGAAACACACAGTTTAATGTGGAAATAGAAAAATATAAGCAAACTGGTAACTAGTAAAGAGATTGAATCAATAGTCAAAACCCTCTCCAAAACAAAAGCTAAGTACCAAATTACCTCACTGGTGAATTCTATCAGACATTTAAATGATGAACACCATCCCCCTCAAACTCTTCCAGAAAACTGAAGAAGAGGAAACATTTCCAACTCATTTAAACAGGGAAGCATTGCCTTGCTGATTATCAGAGCGAGGCAAATTCACTACAAGACTACAGACTCATACTCCTGATGAGTAGCAACGTAAAAGTCCTCAACAAAACACTAGCAAACAGAATTCACCAGTTATTAAAATAATTATATATTCTGATCAAGTGGTATTTCTTCCTGGAATGTAAGAATGATTCCAATATGAAAAGCAATCAATGCAATACAGGATGAAGGGGGAAAAGCACATGATCATTACAACTGATACAGAAAAAGCATTTGACAAAATTCAACCCTTTCATGATAAAAACACTCACACTAGGAGCAGAAGAAAACTGCCTCAACATCATAAAATTCATATACGAAAGGTCCTTGCTAATATCAAACTCAACAGTGAAAGAATGAAAGTGTTTTATCTAAGACCAAGAACAAAACAAGGTCATCCATTTTCACTACTTTTATTCAACAAAATACTGGAATTTGGAATACAAGCCAAAGCAATTAAGGAAGAAAAATATAAAGGGCATTCAAATTGGAAAGAAAGTAGTAAAATTATCTGTTCTCAGACAACATGATCTTATCTTACAGAAATCTTTAAAGATTATGCACACACATACTAACTTGTAGAATAAATAAATTTTAACAAATAGTTCTGATAGAAGAAAACAAAATTGCAGGACACAGAATCAATACACAAAAATCATTTGCATTTCCATACACTAACAGAGAACAATTCTAAAAGGAAATAAGGAAAATAATTCCATGTAATGACATCTAAAAGAATAAAATACTTGGAATAAACATAACCAAGGAGATAAAAGACTTGTACACTGAAAACTACAAAATGTTACTTAGAGATATTAAAGAAGATGCTAACAAATGGAAAGACATTCAATATTCATGAACTGGAAATTTAATATTGTTCAGATCTGAAAACTACTGAAAGAGATCTACAGATTCAATACAATTTGTATCAAAATCCAAATGATGGGGTTTTTTTTTTAATTTTATTTTTGCAGAAATAGAACAATGTATCTTAAATTCATTTAGAACTTCAAGGGACCCAGAATGGATAAAACACTCTTGAAAAGGAACAAATTTGGAGGTCAGACACTTCCTATTTCAAAATTTATTACACAGCTATGGACATCAAAACAGTGTTGTATTGGCACTGTATATACAGAGTAATGGAATAAACTAGAGAGCCCAGAAATAAACCTTAGCATATGTGATCAAATGATTTTTAATAAAGGTGCTAAGTCGGCACAATTGTGAAATGAGTCTCTTCAACAAATGGGGTTGGGAAAACTGGACATTCACATTTGAAATAAGGAAGTTGGATCCTTATCCTATACTGCCGGGCTACGAGTCTCATTGGGCCTACTGGTCACTGAGTATCTCTATTTCCCTCAAAAGGTACACACACTCAGTCCTTCACATTCTTATCTCTGCTGGAAACCTTCTCCCTCCTCTAAGAAACATCCTTACCTCCTTTAAGCCCAAATTAGATAAAAATTTCTCACCCTTGAAGTCTTCCCTGATGTTCCTAGGAATATACTGACACTTCCTGCTCCAGACTTCTATAACTCTCTTCTCTTGTCTTCATTCCAACACATCAGTGAGGCCTGGTAGTTCTCTGTATGCATGTGCATCTCTCCCATGACCCTGTGAGCACCTGGTAACACAGAATGTGAACACCATATATTCCCAGAGCTCATTATATCACTGAACACACAATAAGTGCTCAGAGATCTTAATTCGCTGATTGGAAGACCTGAGAGAAGAAAAGTGATTTGTAGAAATAAAGAGCCGTGTTACTATAACAGGCCTAGTTGACTTAATATCTGCAGTTCCTGTTTAGCACTAGCAAAGTTTCTCGCTTTATAAAACACAAGTACTAGATAGTGACCCTCTGAAAGAGGGGAAGTGGATTATGGTGCCACCATGACCTGGGATAATATTTGGCACCTGGTAGACGGTCAGTGTGGAAGAAAAGAAGAGAAGTGAATGAGGGCACGAGGAAAGAAGAAAAGGAGGAAGAAGGGGAGGAAAGGAAGAAATTTCAGAAATATGTCTCTAGAGTCTATAACCTACTAAATCAAAGGATCCAGATGCCTAATCATCATGGAATTGGGCTTTCACTCAAGCGGGGAGCCCAAGAACATATTAAATTTATTCTTTAGATGGAAAAACTGACTGGTCCAAGCCTCCACAATCAGAAAGCAGTAGAGTCAAAATTCAACTTGACTATCTCCAAAGACTGTGCTGTGTTCCTTTTTCATAACAACTGGACTACATACCTACCCATGATTTCTTCATCATTCACTGGCTTATATTTAGTTAACATGTGCCTGGTGGCTCAGCCAGTAAAGAATCTGCCTGCAATGCAGGAGATCCAGGTTCAGTCCCTGGGTCAGGAAGATCCCCTGGAGAAGAGAATGGCTACCCACTTCAGTATTCTTGCCTGGAGAATTCCATGGACAGAGGAACCTGGTAGGCTCCAGTCCATGCAGTTGCAAAGAGTCAGACATGACTGAGCAACTAATACTTAAAAGGAACTTACTCTATGCTAGGCACTTCTCTAAGTGCTCTGTAAGCATTAAATCACTGAATCTTATGATGGGGAGGTATCATTACTGGTCACATTTTCAGATGAAGAAACTGACAGAATATAAGGTCTCACTTTATAGGTGAGAAAATTGAAACAAAGAAATTAGTTTTCCCAGAATCAGACTATTAGTGGTAAAGCAGGACCCAATGCCAATAGTATGAATTTAAAAGTCTATGTATTGAGTCTTTAAACCATCTCTATTTTTGTTTCAAAAATAACCCATTGGTAAACTGAATTGTACTTCCCACTGTTAGTCAAGAGATTGATAATAACACTGAGATTATAACCTAGGATTAATTGTCCTGCTTGCTTGGGTCTATTATATCTGCTTTTTAAAAATCTGTTCTATGGTCAGAAACAATCTTGATTTTTCCATTTTGAAAATTATTTCTATACTACTTCTAAATTATAGGGTAAATCAGATGAGAAAGTATGGAAGAAGCCACATGGATTACTTTCTTACTCCAGAAAAAAATTCATAAAGATATGCCCATGTTTTTAAGTGACAAACACAGAGATGCCAAGTGAATTTAGTTCTCATTCTAACTCCAATCAATTGGTACTGGCTTCTTGGAGCTGTATGTTGAACAGGTTCTAAAACCATGTTCTGCTACAAATAAGTATGGTGGTAATGGCTTAGTTGCTAAATTATGTCCGACTTTTGCAACAGCATGGATTATAACCTGCCCGGCTCATCTGTCCATGGGATTTCCCAGGCAAGAATTCTTGAGTGGGCTGCCATTTTCTTCACCAAAAGAAAGTTTAATTTTCAAATTATTCAGAAAACCATAAATAACTTTATGACTTCCCAGTGGCTTTCTTCCTCCTCTGTATAAAGGGCCTTTAAGCTCCAGCTGCAAAGATGCACTTTTTCCAGTCAGCAACTCTCCATAAACAGATTTAAACTCAGCAAAGTATTTAAGGATTAAAAACTCAAAGTGGTCTATCTTAAAGAAATAAACTAATCTTGAAGGATAAAAATCATTTTAATTTTCATAGTTTGATGAAACAAGGATTATGTTTATCTGTTTTGTACATAAGCAAAATAAGGCACATAGAAGTCAAATGGATTGACAAGCGGTCATGTAGCTTCCTGTAAGGAGCAAGAGGAAGAGCTGAAATTGGAACCCTAGTATGACTGTGGACAAAGGCCATCCTACTTTCAGTTCAAGAGTCATTAGGATACCAAACAGAAAAGATGGGCGTTAACAGATAGAGGATGGTATTTGAGCAATGTGTTTGGCTCTAAACTCTGACAGCCATTGCAAAAGGGAAGCAAATGTGTTAAGTGAGGAAGTTTTCATTTCCTTGTATTTAAGACACCAAATCATCTGAAAGAAAGAAAAAAGAAGGAAAACATTTCCTGGACCCATCTCTATGAGTGACGTGTAGATAACATCTGACGATAACTTCTACTGTTTTTACATATGACTTTAAAATGCTGTCCAAAGCAACCACTCACTGCAGCAAAGGGTGGATGGAGTGACTGGGGCTGTCAATCCACCCGCCTCCCCAGCTTCCAGCCTGTCCTGCTGCCCCAGGCCCCAGATGAGGGTATACGGTTGGAGC
Source organism: Moschus berezovskii (assembly GCF_049115385.1). Classification (NCBI taxonomy): domain Eukaryota; kingdom Metazoa; phylum Chordata; class Mammalia; order Artiodactyla; family Moschidae; genus Moschus; species Moschus berezovskii. The sequence goes on along the minus strand of NC_142476.1, from coordinate 51,403,024 downwards.
GGGAGCTGGCACTGGATGCCAATGAGTGGCCATGCCAAAGGAGCCAGAGCCAGGAGGAGCCGCCTCAGGCTGAGGGAGGTTTACAGGTGTAGAAACTATACCCCAGTTATCACAAAACCTGACTCCCAGAACATGATGAATGTTAATGACCTCAAACTCAGGATGTCCAAAGCTGGACAAGAACACCTGCTACACTTTGGGAATGAGCTAGAAAAAAGCCCAACAGGTAGAACTTTATGCAGAGCTCCAGGCCATGAATTTTAAGGAGCTGAACTTCTTTTACCAAAAGGTGACTGATAGATTTAATCATTCTTCCCAGCCAGAGAAAGTGGATGCTCGAATGGAACCTGTCCCTTGAGAGGTGTTGGAAAGGGATACCGGGGATCCAGATCAGCTGCAGGCCTGGGAAACTAAAGGACAAGGACTTTTCCAGATTTCTTGGAATAAAGTGGCAGTTCTTCTAGCTGGTGGGCAGGGGACAAGACCTAGTGCCGCATGCCCCTGCAGGATGTATGATGTTGGTTTGCCATCCTGAAAGACACTTTTTCAGATTCAATCAGAGTGTATCCTGAGGCTTCAATAGTTAGCTGAAAAATATCATGGCAACAAATGCATCTTTTCGAGGTATATAATAACCAGTGACAGAACAATGGAATCCACAAAGTTTATGGTGTATGAAACATTAGGGGAAGATGAGTTTTCCCCACTGAAGGACAAAGAGTCAGAATGGACAACTCTACTACTGAAAGGCATGTTTTGATGTCTCTCCATCATTGTTGGGTCTTCAGTGCAAGAGGTCATGTCATAGATGAAGGTGGCTCTCGCCTCCCAGCAATTCCCCACTTGAAGGGTGCCAATGATGCACCAATCCAATGTGAGATCTCTCCTCTAATTTCCTATCCTGCAGAAGGACTAAAAATTTATATGACAGAGGGAGAATTCCATGCACCTTTAATCACTGATGAGAATGGATTCCATGAAGAATGGTATATGAGCCAGATACCAAGTTCTCACATAATAAGAATACCTTTTATTTTTGGTTGACTGATCATAGGACCTCATCTGAAATACTCAAGTTTGAATATCCATAGGCTTTCATTTTGCTTGTTGAATTCTCACAACTACTCCATATTCCCTAAGATCCAGATGACTGAACTTCAGAAAACATTTTTATGATTCTCAACTGACTGAAGGTCTTATTTATAGTTTTCAATTGTATAACTTTTTTTCTAAGCTCAGGAAAATATTGGCCATCTAAGAAATTCCCTACAGCTTAAGTATAGTCAGGGTGTTTTAACATCACTTTATTTGGAGCTGAAAGCATTTGCTTTGGAAGTTGTACATAGCAAAAATATGTGATTGTACATGTTGAAAGGTTTCCATGGTACTATAAGTTTATTTTACCAAAAATAAAGAAAAAATAATAAAATGCCCAAATGTACGAAATGGCTCTTTATAAAGGCAGAAGAATAATGCATAAAATGTCAGATGAAAGCCATTCTGTTGAAGTTGATAGTGGGATCCAAGTGAATTAGTTCCCAGGAAAAAATGAAAGAATCTACACTTTGATAAAAGCCAGAAAATTTGAAGGCCTACTCTTGTGCTGACAAATCGCACTAGGTCATTTTGGATATAGATATGCCTCATGGTGAGTGAGAAATATAAAAATGGGAGAACTGTATTTTGTTCATCTTCTCACATCTGAAAGACAATGAGGTAAGCAAACAAATATACTGTAGCCTAGTGATCATTTCTAAGCTAGACTTTTAACTAATAGGGATCTATTTCCTCTTATGGGAAAGTGTAAGTATGGCTTCCAAAGCCACAGACTTTCTAGTTGGCTTTTAAATGTTTTTCTGAATCATAACTAGCTTAAATGGAAAAAAGAAAAAAGAAATAGACAATTTCCAAGCACTCACAAGCCTGAGTAAATAAATTTCACACTAACTGAAGGAAGTGAAAGCTTTTTTAATTCCTGTTTTTAACTATAAGAAATATTTTTCCTTTCTGAGTGGTTGATGGGATACCCAATTTCCAGAACTGTGACAAGACTTGATAAAGTCATCTGACTAACAGTGCTACTGCGTGCAAGTGGAAACTGCTGTATGGACCACAGAAATCAAACATTCATGAGTTTTTGGTACCAGCTCTAGAAAATCAGGTGACACCAGACACTCTTTGCAGTACACAATATAAGGGATCTTCCCCTTACATCGCATATCAGTGCCCCATTTCCTATATTTATTAACAAGGAATGAATTATTTACATGTTTAATTGCCCTAGAGAATAAGAGGTTCAGGCAGTAACCTAGAAGGCAGTAAAAGAGAAAGCGAGAGAAGTCACTCTTGTAAATAAAGCACATAGGATTTCCCATGTGATGAGATGGCATGCCAAGAAATTACTGCATATTTATCTGTAGAAAGGACTCAACTACAGATTTTCTAAAGTTTTCACTGAGTTACTGGGTTGTTGTTTTTTTTTCCCCCACAAAGGTAAACAGTATGCTATCAGAAAAACATGAACTGTTTGGTTCAAAATAGTGTTTTTATTGTCTTCAGATAAATACTCAAGAGTGAAATTACTGGATCATACGGTAGCTCTGTTTTTCATTTTCTGAGGCACTCCCACACTGTTTTCCATAGTGGCTGCACCAATTTACATTCCTACCAGAAGTGCATGATTGTTGGTGATCTGTAGGTCTTCTTTGGGAAATGTATATTCAGGTTCTTGGCCCATTTTTTAATCAGATTATTTGAGGTTGTTGTTTTTTTACGTTGAGTTATATGATTTCCTTATATATTGTGAATATTATCTCTTATCAAACAAGGCATTTACAAATATTTTCTCCCATTCAGTAGGTTGTTGTTTTTGTTCTGTTGATAGTTTCCTTCACTGTGCAAAAGATTTTAGGTTTGATTAGATCCCATTTGTTCACATTAGCTTTTGATTTCTTTGCCTTAGGAGAACAGATCCAAAAAAAAAACTGCCATGATTTATGTTCGAGAGTGTTCCACCCATGTTTTCTTCAACAATGACACAAGAAGTTTGTAATCAAATTGGGGAAATGTAACTTATAAGAGCACCATTTTCAGACATGTCTCTGAGCTTTCACATGACTGATTATTTTCTCCTTCTTTAAAAACTCTTCTCTTAGCTTCTGTCCTTTTTCACATCTTCTTTTCATACGCTTTATTATTTAAGGTGGGTTTCTCTTTCCGAGCCATGCCTACAATATTGGCATTCATTGCTATTTGGTCTACAGTCCTTTTCTCTTCCCTTCTGGCCACTCTTTGCAGCCAGAGATGGAGAAGTTCTATATAGTCAGCAAAAACAAGTCTGGGAGCTGACTATGGCTCAGATCATGAACTCCTTATTGCCAAATTCAGACTTAAATTGAAGAAAGTAGGGGAAACCATTAGACTATTCAGATATGACCTAAATCAAATCCCTTATGATTATACAGTGGAAGTGACAAATAGATTCAAAGGATTAGATCTGATAGAGTGCCTGAAGAACTATGGACAGAGGTTCGTGATACTGTACAGGAGGCAGTGATCAAGACCATCCCCAAGAAAAAGAAATGCAAAAAAGCAAAGTGGTTGTCTGAGGAGGCTTTACAAATAACTGACAAAAGAAGAGAAGCTAAAGGCAAAGGAGAAAAGGAAAGATATACCCATTTGAATGCAGAGTTTCAAAGAATAGAAAGGAGAGATAAGAAAGCCTTCCTCGGTGATCAATGCAAAGAAATAGAGGAAAACAGTAGAATGGGAAAGACTAGAGATCTCTTCAAGAAAATTAGAGATACCAAGGAAAATTTTCATGCAAAGATGGGCTCAATAAAGGACAGAAATGGTATGGACCTAGTAAAAACAGAAGATATTAAAAGAAGAGGTGGCAAAAATACACAGAAGACTATACGAAAAAGATCTACATGACCCAGAAAGCCATGATGGTATGATCACTCACCTAGAGCCAGACATCCTGGAATGTGAAGTCAAGTGGGCCTTAGGAAGCAGCACTACAAACAAAGCTAGTGGAGGTAACAGAATGCCAGTTAAGCTATTTCAAATCCTAAAAGATGATGCTGTGAAAGTGCTGCACTCATTTGTGTCCGACTCTTTGGGACCCCATGGACTACAGCATGCCAGGCCTCCCTGTCCAACAACAACTCCTGGAGCTTACTCAAACTCATGTCCTTTCAGTTGGTGATGCCATCCAACCCTCTCATCCTCTGTCATCCCCTTTTCTTCCCGCTCTCAATCTTTCCCAGCATCAGGGTCTTTTCCAATGAGTCAGCTCTTCGTAACAGGTGGCCAAAGTATTGGAGTTTCAGCTTCACATCAGTCCTTCCAATGAATATTCAGGACTGATTTTCTTTAGGATGGACCACCTGGATCTCCTTGCAGTCCAGGGGACTCTTAAGAGTCTTCTCCAACACCCCAATTCCAAAGCATCAATTCTTCAGCACTCAGCTTTCTTTATAGTCCAACTCTCACATCCATACATGTCTACTGGAAAAACCATAGCTTTGACTAGATGGAATTTTGTTGGCAAAGTAATGTCTCTGCTTTTAAAAAATAAAAAAAATAAATTTTAAAAATAAATACATAAACTGAACCAATATAGGTGAATGTCCTTGGCCCTAAAGGCTATAATGAACTTTGATGAAACCAAATAAGAGTGGCAGCACTGCCATTGGTCTTGGAGCTCATCGTGTTTGAATTTAGTACTGATACAGATAAGACTTAACAGAATACTTTGTACATTGATCTAAAGTATTTAAAGTCAATTCATGGTGGAAATCCCATTAAAGTTCAATTTAGAAAAGATGTTTAAAAAAAATGCTGTCTAAGTTGGTCATAACTTTCCTCCCAAGGAGTATGTATCTTTTAATTTCATGGTTGCAGTTACCATCTGCAGTGATTTTGGGGCCCCACAAAATAAAGTCTGCCACTGTTTCTATTGTTTCTCCATCTATTGGCTGTGAATTGAGACCAGATGCCATGACCTTAGTTTTCTGAGTGTTGAGTTTTAAGCCACCTTTTTCAATCTCCTCTTTCACTTTCATCAAGAGGCTCTTTAGTTCTTCTTCACTTTCTGCCATAAAGGTGGTATCATCTACATATCTGAGGTTACTGGTATTTCTCCTGGCAATCTTGATTCCAGCTGGTGATTCCTCCAGCCCAGCGTTTTTCATGATGTACTCTGCATATACATTAAGTAAGTCGGGTGACAATACACAGCCTAGACGTACTCCATTTCCTATTTGGAAGCAGTCTATTGATCCATGTCCAGTTCTAACTGTTGCTTCCTGACCTGCATACATATTTCTCCAGAGGCAGATCAGGTGGTCTGGTCCTTCCATCTCTTTCAGAATCCTCCACAGTTTATTGTGATTCATACAGTCAAAGACTTTGGCATAGGCAATAAAGCAACAGTAGTTGTTTTTCTGGAACTCTCTTGCTTTTTCAATGATCCAACAGATGTTGGTAATTTGATCTCTGGTTCCTCTTCCTTTTCTAAATCCAGCTTGAACATCTGGAATTTCACAGTTCACAAATTGTTGAAACCTGGCTTATAGAATTTTGAGCATTACTTTACTAGCATGTGAGATGAGTGCAATTGTGCAGTAGTTTGAGCATTCTTTGGCATTGCCTTTCTTTGGGATTGGAATGAAAACTGACCTTTTTCCAGTCTTGTGGCCACTGCTGAGTTTTCCAAATTTGCTGGCATATTGAGTGCAGCACTTTCACAGCATCATCTTTTAGGATTTGAAATAGCTCAACTGGAATTCCGTCACCTCCACTAGCTTTGTTAGTAGTAATGTTTCCTAAGACCCACTTGATTCCACATTCCAGGATGTCTGGCTCTCGGTGAGTGATCACACCATCGTGATTATCTGGGTCGTGAACATCTTTTTTCAGTGCTGCACTCAATATGCCAGCAAATCTGGAAAATGCAGCAGTGGCCACAGGACTGGAAAAGGTCAGTTTTCATTCCAATCCCAAAGAAAGGAAATTTCAAAGAATGTTCAAACTACTGCACAATTGCACTCATCTCACATATAGCAAATTAATGCTCAAAATTCTCCAAGCCAGGCTTCAACACTGCATGAACCGTGAACTTCCAGATATTCAAGCTGGATTTAAAAGAAGCAGAGAAACCACAGATCAAATTGCCAACATCCACTGGATCGTCGAAAAAGCAAGACAGTTCCAGAAAAACATCTACTTTATTGACTTTGCCAAGGCATTTGACCATGTGGATCACAATAAACTGTGGAAAATTCTTAGACAGGTGGGAATACCAGACCACCTGACCTGCCTCCTAAGAAATCTAATTGCAGGTCAAGAAGCAACAGTTAGAACTGGACATGGAACAATAGACTGGTTCCAAAAAGGAAAAGGAGTACATCAAGGCTCTATATTGTCACCCGGATTATTTAACTTATATGCAGAGTACATCATGAGAAACAATGGGCTGGAAGATGTACAAGTTGGAATCAAGATTGCTGGGAGAAATATCAATAACCTCAGATATGCAGATGACTCCACACTTATGGCAGAAAGAGAAGAAGAACTAAAGAGTCTCTTGATGAAAATGAAAGAGAAGAACGAAGAAGCTGGCTTAAAGCTCAAAACTCAGAAAACTAGATCATGGCATATGGTCCCATCACTTCATGGCAAATAGATGGGGAAACAATGGAAACAGTGAGAGACTTTATTTTGTGGGGCTCCAAAATCACTGCAGATGGTGACTGCAGCCATGAAATTAAAAGATGCTTGCTCCTTGGGAGAAAAGCTATGACCAACCTAGATAGCATATTAAAAAGCTTTACCAACAAAGATTTGTCTAGTTAAAGCTATGGTTTTTCCAGTAGACATGTATGGATGTGAGAGTTTGACTATAAAGAAAGCTGAGCACTGAAGAACTGATGCTTTTGAACTGCAGTGTTGGAGAAGATTCTTGAGAGTCCCTTGGACTGCAAGGAGATCCAACCAGTCCATCCTAAATAAAATCAGTCCTGAATATTCATTGGAACGACTAATGCTAAAGCTGAAACTCCAATACTTTGGCCACCTGATGCAAAGAACTGACTCATTGGAAAAGACCCTGATGCTGGGAAAGATTGAAGGCAAGAGGAGAAGGGGACAACAGAGGATGAAATGATTGGATGGCATCACCAACGCAATGGACATGAGTTTGAGTAAGTTCCAGGAATTGGTGATGGACAGGGAAGCCTGGCGTGCTGCAGTCCATGGGGTCGCAAAGAGTTGGACACGACTGAGCAACTGAACTGAACTGAACTGATGGCCACTCTCACTAGGTTAGTAGGCTTTGTTATCCACTCTAAGGACGTCAATTAACACCTGTTTGATGAGGAATCTCAACTCTGTGTCTCTAGACAGATATCACTGGAGCTCCAAACGTACATATCCAACTTTCTTCTGATTAATCTGGAAATCCGATTAATCAGCGTGTCCAAAGTTGAATTCATTTGATGTCCATTCAGCTATTTTCTTCCTTTCAGATTCTTTATCCCAGTGAATTCATCGCTCCACACCCAATGCACTCAGAAGTCAATTCTATTTGCCTCTTTCTTCCTCATTACCTCATCCCTCTCCATTCATATTTTGAATAACCCGAGTCCATCTCGTTTTCTTTGGCCCCATCATCGTTACCCAAATTACCATGGCAGTAACCTCTGGTCTTTCTTTCCTCCAATTTATTCTCCACACTGCAATGACCAATATCTTACATAAAGAGGAAAGAGAGAGTGCCAGAGTGTGTGCAAGCCAGAGCTTTGGGTATGTATATATTTTAAATTTGAGTGATGGAGCGTTGCTCAGTCATGTCCAACTCTTTGTAACCCAGTGGACTATACAGTCCATGGAATTCTCCAGGTCAGAATATTAGAGTGAGTAGCTGTTCCCTTCTCCAGGGGATCTTCCCAGCCCAGGGATTGAACCCAGAACTGCAGGCAGATTCTTTACCAGCTTTCCCTGGCACAGCCACCAGGGAAGTCCTTTTTAAATTTACTTACTTTTACTTATTTTAAATTATTATTTATTTTACTTATTTTAAATTTATTTATATAAGTCTCTGAGTGAATTTTCCTGTACACTCAGGGGAAAGCAAACAAAATACCTCTCAAGATGGACAAATTTGTAAGACTATGGCAGAATGTCAAACTCCCAATTGGGAAAGCAATAAGAGGTTTTCTGCAAAGATGTTCAAAGGACATGAATGGAGAGAAATGGAGGCTGGAGAGAAAGAGGAAGACATGGAGGGACATCTATCCAAGGGGCATAAAGTTCTAAAAAATATGTATGGATAAATGCTTAGACATAAAGTGCTCTACTGGAGGCATTAAACACTGCTCTCAAGTTTTCCAATGTTCAGTGCTTGCAAAGGGGAATTAAATATTATGATAACAAGTGCAAGTATTGCTGAGAAAACAGATGTCAGGCCTCTTGGCCCTTCACTGAAATCCATCAAGCCTGCCCTAATCTACTGTGAGTAGTATGTCCCCTCATTTTTATTGCTTAGGCTTTTATGGGCTCAGAATCCAGAATTACTTAAATTACACATAATCCACCTGGAGCAGAGCCAGACCAGAAAAATGGCTTCTTCCTCTGGCACAAAGACTTGAAGGCCCCACTCCAGTACTTTCTGTTTTTTATTTCTCAGGAAGAGCTTTGCACAGCTAAAGGACCATTTATTCTTGAAGTAGAGCATTGTTAACCACAATACCACTCTGGAATGTTCACATTAGCTCATAAGGATGTGACTGTGGGTTTTCTTTCATGGGCTGATGTTAACTTATAACCCAAGAGTTGGACCACAAATACCAATAAAAACATAGTCCTATTTCCTCCCTTCCTTTCCTACAAGGACACCAAACTTTCTGCCAAAGCTTTTCCTCCATATCAATTTTGAAGTTTCAAGCCAATGGTATAGCTTCCACACAAACAAAGAGTGGCAGACTCCAAGCCCTCTAGGCCACTCCAGAAGCACATTGTCCTGGGCTACAATATCATCACCTCCAACCTTACTAATTTCTCTCAAGAGAACTATCAGCCACTAATCTGGGATTCATAAAATATTTCCCTCATTACTTAGCATTTGAGGATACAAACCAATTAGTGATGTTACAGGACTCTGGCCTTTTGGGAAAACAATCAACTCCCCAAGAAATGTATAGAAGGAAACCCCACCAAAGGCAGAGAGGTTTACCCATTCAAATGGAAATGTAGGATCTTAAATATTTTGAACATGCTAGTGCAACTGAGAATCCTTGGAAAGAAATATGACTAACAGACCAGACAAGAATATGACTCCAGGGCAGCGCTGTGGCTAAACAAGAGGGCATTTCAGAATTAGGTTTCCTACACTGTGACAATTGCACTCATCTCACACGCTAGTAAAATCATGCTCAAAATTCTCCAAGCCAGGCTTCAGCAATATGTGAACCGTGAACTTCCAGATGTTCAAGTAGGTTTTAGAAAAGGCAGAGGCACCAGAGATCAAATTGCCAACATCTGCTGGATCATGGAGAAAGCAAGAGAGTTCCAGAAAAACATCTATTTCTGCTTTATTGACTATGCCAAAGCCTTTGACTGTGTGGATCACAATAAACTGTGGAAAATTCTGAAAGAGATGGGAATACCAGACCACCTGACCTGCCTCTTGAGAAACCTGTATGCAGGTCAGGAAGCACCAGTTAGAACTGGACATGGAACAACAGGCTGGTTCCAAATAGGAAAAGGAGTACATCAAGGTTGTATATTGTCACCCTGTTTATTTAACTTATATGCAGAGTACATCATGAAGAACGCTGGGCTGGAAGAAGCACAAGCTGGAATCAAGATTGCTGGGAGAAATATCAATAACCTCAGATATGCAGATGACACTACCCTTATGGCAGAAAGTGAAGAGGAACTCAAAGGCCTCTTGATGAAAGTGAAAGAGGAGAGTGAAAAGTTTGGCTTGAAGCTCAACATTCAGAAAACGAAGATCATGGCATCTGGTCCCATCACTTCATGGGAAATAGATGGGGAAACAGTGGAAACAGTGTCAGACTTTATTTTTTGGGGCTCCAAAATCACTGCAGATGCTGATTGCAGCCAGGAAATTAAAAGACGCTTACTCCTTGGAAGGAAAGTTATGACCAGCCTAGATAGCATAATAAAAAGCAGAGACATTACTTTGCCAACCAAGGTCCATCTAGTCAAGGCTATGGTTTTTCCAGTGGTCATGTATGGATGTGAGAGTTGGACTGTGAAGAAAGCTGATCGCCGAAGAATTGATGCTTTTGAACTGTGGTGCTGGAGAAGACTCTTGAGAGTCCCTTTGGCTGCAAGGAGATCCAACCAGTCCATTCTAAAGGAGATCAGTCCTGGGTGTTCATTGGAAGGACTGATGCTCAAGCTGAAACTCCAATACTTTGGCCACCTCATGCGACGAGTTGACTCACTGGAAAAGACTCTGATGCTGGGAGGGATTGGGGGTGGGAGGAGAAGGGGACGACAGAGAATGAGATGGATGGATGGCATCACCAACTCGATGGACATGAGTTTGAGTGAACTCCAGGAGTTGGTGATGGACAGGGAGGCCTGGCGTGCTGTGATTCATGGGGTCGCAGAGAGTCGGACACGACTGAGCAACTGAACTGAACTGAACTGACACTGTGAGAAGGGCTTCCCCGGTAGCTCAGTCAGTAAAGAATCTGCCTGCAGTACAGAAGACCTGGTTCCACCCCTAGATTGGGAAGATCCCCTGGAGAAGGAAATGGCGAACCACTCCAATATTCCTGCCTGGAAAATTCCCATGTACAGAGGAGCCTGATGGGCTGCAGTCTATGGGGTTGCAAAGAGTCGGGCACGACTGAGTTCCTAACAGACACTCTGGGAGGAAGCATGGCAAACAGAATGTGTATTAGAGAGTGGAGGGACTGAGGGGAGAGGCTGCGAATGGGCCCAGGAGGAGAATCAGGGAATGAAAGAAAACAAGATTCCTCAGCACAGGGCCAAACTAACTGTCTTGCATGACTGGGCTTGTGACCAAGCATCTTTGAGAATAATTTGACCATGGTATCCTTTCATGCAAAATTTTGTGGAGACTATTTTTCTTAGAAATTAAGGGAAAAGGCAGGGGGGATAAAAGGTCAAGGCTTAAGCAATTTCAGTCCCTCTATCAGGAGAGTATGTGGGGAGAGGTCTTGGTATACTGTGGTCTGGGAGAAAAAACAAAAATGTTGTGGAACAAGAAGACAGCACAAGGAAAGGCAACCCTACTTGCTCCCATCTTTCCTTTCTGGGGCATGAGAAAGAGGCAAGAGATGAAGTTTTTCTATTAATAATTCACATCCAGAATTTCACTTCCAGTTTGATGGTTTTTTGGTGAAGAAGCATCCTCTGGACCATTCAGTTGACAACACCACATATTTTTTGTCACCTGATTTTGTGCTAGGTGCTAGAGATACAATAGAATATCAGGAGAGCCATCTTTAAGTCAACAGTCTATCAGGGACTCTGCTTGAAGAAAATTGGTGAATAAAATTCAGTTTCCATGTTACTCTCTCCATACATCTCACCTTCTCCTTCCTTCCCCACCACCCCGTGTCCATAAATCTGTTCTTTATATCTGCGTCCCTATTACTACCCTGCAAATAATTCTGGAAACTTACATTACCATATCTAAAATAGATAGTCAATGGGAATTTGCTGTATGATTCCGCAAACTCAAACAGGGGCCCTGTAACAATCTAGAGGGATGGGATGGGAAGTGAGATAGGAGAGAGGGGACATGGGTGTACCTATGGCTGATTCATGTTGATGTTTGGCAGAAAAAAATAAAATCCTGTAAAGCAGTTATCCTTTAACTAAAAAATAAATAAATTAAAAAAAAAAAAAAGTTAGTGTCACCTTTCTTGGAGTGCTCCACCTAATAGGGAAGCTTTTTTTCCCAAGATACCCTGATCTAGCTGCAGGGATCACTGCATTCCAACCTCTAGGGAATTTAGTTAATGACTCAGATGGTCTGTCAGTTGAGAATGATTTTTTGGGATGGGGAGCGCTCCAGGTCAGTGAAATGTTGTTAGCTGGTAGTTCTAAGATGTAGGGCCCAGGAGCAAGTCCAAAACCAGCTCAAATAGGGTTATGGCCTAAACTTGTGAAAATGTCCTTTTCTCCACCCTGTGACCTTCTCATTGCTTTTTATCATCACTGTTACTGTTTCTCATGACTGGAAAGAAGTTGCTTCACTCTACAGGTTTAGCTTTATATTATTAAATGACAAACTTTCAGCGAAGTTAAACTCACGTAGAGACTAAAAAGGGAACTTGAGGGATTACCACCAAAGATGCTTTTGGGGTTGAAAGTCTTCAAAGTGCTTTCCCTGCAACTTTCTCACTGCTCCCTTTCTTGGAGTGTCAGGGGTTCTAATCTCAGGCAAAGGAGCAATGATTGCTTCATTTTTAAGATAGCCCTGTCCTATACAGCACTCTAGGGTCCCTTCCTTTGTCCATGGTGAGCCCACCAATGTTTTCTGACTCAGCTCAAATGCACAACCTGCTAAGTTTTTCCAAACATCTCCTGAAAAAAACAGGTATTCTAGTGTACCAGTTTTTCACACCATTACTGACCCATTTGTCATGCTGAATTTGAATTGTTTATGCACATTATCTAGCTTATTAAAGTATGAGGACCCCAGAGAAAGAGACTCCTCTTATTTCCTTTTGAGAAATTTCCCTCTTCTCCCTCATAGAACATGGGAACTTCCCTGGTGGCTCAGACGGTAAAGCATCTGTCTACAATGCAGGAGACCCAGGTTCGAGCCCTGGGTTGGGAAGATCCCATGGAGAAGGAAATGGCAATCTACTCTAGTACTATTGCCTGGAAAATCCCATGGACAGAGGAGTCTGGTAGGCTACAGTCTATGGGGTCAAAAAGAGTTGGACCCGACTGAGTGACTTCACTTCACTTCACTTCCCTCATAGAACATAACAGAAGTTCGGTAAGTTTTGTAAAATAAATCAATGAACAAATAATAATGTTTTACTTAGAGTACTTTACAATTTTACTTACAATAATAATATACATTTGGATGGCACTTTAGTGCTTACACAGTGTATTTAGATACGTACTCTATTTGATCCTCAAAATACTATTAGGTAAGGTAGATATTATTCGAACCTCATTTTCACAGCTGCCAACAGCCTGAAGAGAAGCCGTCTCCACTTCATCCAAACCTAGTAAGAGAAGGAAAGGGGACATCAACCCAGATTTTTTTATTTCATATATAGGACTCATGCCATCACACTTGGCACTCTGCAATAAGAGGGAATATTTGAACAAGAGAACTTTACTCAGACTCATTCCAGAGTAGAAATAACTGATTTCAATCTGGACACAAAGAAAGTGGTCTTAACACTTCCCAGGAAGATAAGGAAGCTCCTTTTTGTTTGGCTAAAGCATTTTATAATTTTGAATTTAAAGATTTTTGAGCAGCTATATCTAAGACAACAAAGAAAAGGCCTGTGGAGATGAAAAAGGACATACAGAAATAGAATCTGGAATGTCCTTAGAAGGCTTTGGATGAGGGAATTATTTGGAACGGATTAAAGACAATGAGATGGTACTAGTGGTAAAGAACCCATTTGCTAATGCAGGAGACATAATGAAATGTGGGTTCAATCCCTGAGTTGGGAAGATCCCCCGGAGAAGGAAATGGCAACCTACTCCAGTACTCCTGCCTGGAGAATCCCACGGACAGAGGAGCCTGGTGGGCTACAGCCCACAGGGTCACAAAGAGTTGGACACAACTGAAGCAACTTAGCATGCACGCAAAGGCAATGACACAATTAGGCAAGGAAAAAGAAATAAAAGGCATCCAAATTGGAAAGAAAGAAGTTAAATGTTGTCTGTTCAAAGATGAGGCTATCTTATGTATAGAAAAATCTAAAGACGCATACACATCCCTACCTGTTAAGAGCTAATAAACAAATTCAGGAAAGTTCCAGAATACCAATTTGACACACAAAAATCAGTTATAATTTTATACACTAACAATGAAAAATCCAAAAAGGAAATTAACAGTTCTACTTACAATAGCATCAAAATTTGTTTTAAATCTACAAATGAATTTAACTAAGGAGGCAAAAGATTTGCACATTAAATACTGCAAAACATTACTCAAAGAAGTTAAAGAATACACAAATAAATGCAAAGACATCCCATGTTTATGAATTAGAAGATTTAATTTTGTTAAGATGACAATACTACCCAAACGACCTACAGATTCCATGCAATCCCTATCAAAATCCCAATGGTGGGATTTTTGCATAAATAGAAAAACCCATCTTAAAATTTCTATGGAATCTCAAGGAACTCAGAATAACCAAAAAACAATCTTGAAAATAAAAACAAAGTTGAGGAATTCATATTTCCTGGTTTCAAAACTTACTGCAAAAGTATAGTCATCAAAATTTTATGGTACTAGTATAAGGACAGAAGCGTAGACAAAAGAACAGAAGAGAGTCCAAAATTAAACCTTTTCACAGTCTCTTGATTTTTAACAAGGATACTAAGACCATTCAATGGAAAAAGGACAGCCTTTCCAATGAACAGTGCTAGGAAAGTTGAATATCCATGCGAATAACAAGGAAGTTGGATGCTTACTTTACCATGTACAAAAATTAATTCAAATGGATCAAACACCTAAACATAAGAAATAAAACCCTTAGAGGAAAATACTGGGGAAAATCTTCCTGACACTCAGTTTAGCAATGATTTCTTGGATATGACACCGAAAAGTCCAGATAAGAAAGAAAATAGATAAACTGATCTACATCAAAATTATAAACTGCTCTGTATCAAAGGATGCTGTCAGTAGAGTGAAAAGGTAACTCATGGAATAGGAGAAAATATTTACAAAGCATATATCTAATAAAGGATCAATATCCAGAATATATAAAGAATTCCCATGATCTGACCAAAAAAAAAAAAAACCAATCCAAAAATGGGCAAAGGGCTTAAATAGACATTTCTTCAAAGAGGATATATGAATGGCCAATAAGCATATGAAAAGATATTCAGTATCACTAGCCATTAGGAAATGTAAATCAAAACAACAATGAGGTACCACCACATGTCCATTCAGTTCAGTTCAGTCGCTCAGTCGTGTCTCTTTGCGACCCCATGAATCACAGCACGCCAGGCCTCCCTGTCCATTAGGATACCAATTATCCAACAAAGAGGGAGGAGAATAAAAAGGATTGGCAAGTGCTGGGCTACACCCCACAGCCCTACAAGCCCTATACTTGCCCATCCTCAAGACCAAAGAGCGAGCTTGGAGTCAGCAACAGAACCATCAATGGTTTAACATATAGGAGGAGCTTGTGTGTGTAAAGCAAGGTCCTGGAGCAAAACCCCACCATGTATGGCAGGCAGCAGGGACAAGACAAGGCAGCAGGCTTTGCTTCCAGGGGCAGGGGGTAGTTACCAGTAGGAAATGACATCAAGTTAGCTCACTGGTTACTAGGAAAACCAGAAGACGGGTACTCTTATCACCCTTTTGATAAGCTATCCTGGTGACTAAAGTTACACCAATCATCAGCTGGGACCTGGTGCAAGTACATAGGAAGGTCAGTCGTGTGAGTAGGGTGTAGGTGAAGAAGGCACTGGTCCAACCAGGGTTGTACAGAGAACATGAGAACAGCCATCTTGGGTGACCTGATCATATACTCCACCCCTACATACATTGCCTGACCCTTATAATCTTGGTCTGCCCCTTTTCTTTGATATCCCTATGGTCAGGTATGTAGGGGGGCACTGCAACCAGGTGTCACATATACAATACAGACAACAGCAGCCCAAGAGTATCAAAATAAGGTACCTAGTGCACTAAAAAACAGTCATTTGCCAATACCTGGGCTAATTTTGGAGCCAAGAACTTTCCAAGTGAATGGAGAGGAAGTCAAGGGCAGCAGCAATCTGAGTAGTTGTAAGGAAGGTAAGGCCACCCCCAGTTTTCACACACTCAGAGCCACCCCTACGAGGAAGAGAAGGCCTCAGCTCTAAGAGGAACATTCTAGTGACCTAGCAAGGAGTCAATAGTCACAGTACAAGTCTGTCACCCCTGTTATTTGGGATTAGGCGTATGATGCATTATGCATTTCTGAACAAAATCCCACTTGTGTGTCCAGCTGCCAGCCTATTCCATTCCACACAGCATTGCTCAGGGGGGCTGACGGGAATCCACCCTGACAAGGTGTACGATAATATTTGTGGATGGGGTGCTTCTGACATATTGGCATGCAGGACAGGGAGATGGTAAGAGTCTTCCCTCCCATTGTCAATCCTCCTGACCTGGTCCCATTAGTCAGAAGGAAGACAGAAGCCCAGAGGAAGACAACAGCAGCATCACGCTGTAGACCCAGCAATTAGATTCATTTCATAGCAAGGCCATTGTTGCTGCTCGGTCTTAAAATAGACTTCCTCCGCTCAGGCTAGGGATGAAATGTAAGACATCTGACAGACACAATACAGGGGAGATGAGATAGTTAAGCAAAATACAAGCAGCAACCACATTCAGAGACAGTATCACATCTGCCTGTGTTTTTACACCCTGGTGTGCAATACGGTTCAGAAATCAAGTTTTCAGTAATACAGGAGCATGTCTAAAAATTACATCTACAATGGCCACTTGAATGTCTGAACCACAGCTATTCCATTTGAGATTCAAACACACTCCCCTCTTCGAAGAATGGCCAAAGCAGACACACAATGCATGTCTGATGGGTCACCAAACATGCCACTCTGGTCAAAAAAGTTTAAGTTAACCGTGCATATGCCAGAATGACTTCTCCATACTTTAATATGTGCACGTTTTTCCATTATTTTCCCTTTGATTACAAATCTTTCGATATATCAAAGTATATGTCTCTCGAAACCAGGGTGAATGTTGCCTGCCCTGTGTCTAGATCATGTCCTCCAGTAATAGTCCCTTTTATACTTGCTAGTTATCCATACTGGGGGAGAGTGGAGAACTGATCAGATATTGTGAACACATTTAGAGGTATGTTAATGAAGAAACATTTCAGAGACTATTCATTATACCAAATTGTTAGGAAAAAAAAACCTCAGTGCTTTTAGTAGCAGACTTCAAGCAAGTAGTGTTACACAGCATGAGTAGGTATACTCTGTGACAACTTCACTAGTGAATTCTCTTTCCATCCTAAATATCAGGGCAGAAGTATGACTAACATAGTAACTTTCACAAATACAGACCTCAATTAGCATAACTAGAATTTAATACCCATTAAAACACATTTTTCTCTCTAAAATTATTCTCATCTTTACCAAACACAAGCAAATCAAGACTAATTTTTGTTTGCAAAATAAATCTGGTCAATTGACCACACGGACTCCTCCAAACTGGCTGTGGAGCAACTCAGGAGGAGTCAGACTGAATTCCCCAAAGGTCTCTTAAGACCAGGAAAGCCGGGCTTCCTGATAATCCAGTGGTTAAGAATTTGCCTGCCAATGCAGGATACACTGGTTCAATCTCTGATCCAGGAAGATCCCACATGCCACAGGGCAACTAAGCCAACTAAGCCCATGGTCCCTAGAGCCTAAGATCTGCAACAAGAGAAGCCACCACAATGAGAAGCCCGGACACACAACTAGAGAGTTGCCCCCACTTACCACAGCTTAAGAAAGCATACGTGCAGCAAAGATGGCCCAATACAGCCAAAAATATAAGACCAGGAAAACCATGTCCACATTGGTGGATTTCTCCCTTCTGCTGCTGCTGCTGCTGCTGCTGCTAAGTCGCTTCAGTCATGTCCGACTCTGCGCGACCCCATAGACAGCAGCCGACCAGGCTCTGCCGTCCCTGGGATTCTCCAGGCAAGAACACTGGAGTGGGTTGCCATTTCCTTCTCCATTCTCCTTTCTAGAGATCCCCAAAATGTTGAACTTCCTGCACATGTCTGCAGACAGTCTTTTTCATTCACCCGATCAGACTGCTTGGAACTCAAAGGCCTCCAATTTCTGAAGGCACCAAGCAGAGAGAGAAGAAAAATGTTTCAATTCTATCCACAGGTGTAGTTAACCAAATTTCTGTAAGTCACAACTAACTTGAGGGGAAAGGCTTCCCTATATCTGGAAAACAAAGATCAATACCAGTAATATTCCACATAAAAATCATAACCATATTCACCAGTTCACTCAGTAGCCAATCTTTTTGTTAACTTTTCTTATTGAAGTATAATTTAAAATGTTATGTTAATGTATGAGATACAGAATTTTAAATATATTTGTGGAGGGTATGATTAATACAAATTAAACATAAATTTCGGAGAAGGCAATGGCAAGCCACTCCAGTACTCTTGCCTGGAAAATCCCATGGATGGAGGAGCCTGGTAGGCTGCAGTCCGTGGGGTCGCTAAGGGTCGGACACGACTGAGCGACTTCACTTTCACTTTTCACTTTCACACATTGGAGAAGGAAATGGCAACCCACTCCAGTGTTCTTGCCAGGAGAATCCCAGGGACGGGGGAGCCTGGTGGGCTTCCGTCTATGGGGTCACACAGAGTTGGACACGACTGAAGTGACTTAGCAGCAGCAGCAGCAAACATAAATTTATTATATTTAAGTTATTAATGACATCATTCAAGATGCTTCAGCATCTTGGGACTGATGGTGAAGCTGAAATTACAGTACTTCGGCCACCTGATGCAAAGAACTGACTTACTGGAAAAGACCCTGATGCTGGGAAAGATTGAAGGCAGAAGGGGATGACAGAGGATGAGATGGTTGGATGGCATCCCCGACTCAATGGACATGAGTTTCAGCAAGCTCCGGGAGTTGGTAATGGACAGGGAAGCCTGGTGTGCTGCAGTCCATGGGTTTGCAAAGAGTCGGACATGACTGAGCAACTGAACTGATTCAAGTTGCACCTATTAATTTTTTCTGCACTTGATAAAACATTCTCAGAAATGTTAATGTCTCACTGTGATTATGTTTTTTTTCCTTTATATTTCTTCTGGTTTTTGCTTTATGTATCTTTGTTTCTTTGTTATTAAGGTATTTAATAGTTCATGATGTCAATCTTCTCTGTGAATTGTACCTTTTATCATTAAAGTATTCATCTTTGTTTCATTTAAAATAAATAAAAATAAAATGATGTTAGTTTCGTGTGTACAAAGTGATTTGGTTACACACAGTATAATTTTTTCATCCTCTTTTTCATTATAGGTTATTACAAAATATAGTTCTCTGTGCTATACAGCAGGTCATTGTTATATATTTTATATATAGTAGTTGCTGCTGCTAAGTCACTTCAGTCGTGTCCGACTCTGTGTGACCCTATCATAGACGGAAGCCTACCAGGCTCCCCCATCCCTGGGATTCTCCAGGCAAGAACACTGGAGTGGGTTGCCATTTCCTTCTCCAATGTGTGAAAGTGAAAAGTGAAAGTGAAGTCACTCAGTCGTGTCCGACCCTTAGCGACCCCACGGACTGCAGCCTACCAGGCTCCTCCATCCATGGGATTCTCCAGGCTAGAGTACTGGAGTGGCTTGCCATTGCCTTCTCCGATATATAGTAGTATGTATATGTTAATCTCAAACCTCTAATTTGTTTCCACCTGCCAACAATTCCCTTTGGTAATCATGCATTTGTTGTCCATGTTTGTGAGTCTATTTCTCTTTTATAAATAATCTATTTCTTTTTTTAGATTTCACATATAAGCAATATCATGATATTTGTCTTTCTGGGTCTGACTTCACTTAATATGATAATCTTTAGGTCCATCCATGTTGCTACAAGTGGCATTATTTCGCTCTTCTTTTGGCTGAGTAATATGCAATTACACACACATACACGACATCTTCTTTATCCATTCCACTATCAATGCACATTTAGGTTGCTTCCATGTCTTTGCTATTGTAAATAGTGCCTCCATGAACACTGGGGTACATGTATATTTTTGAGTAAGAATTTTCTGTGTATATATGCCTTGGAATGGGATTACAGGATCATAAAGTAACTATTTTTAGTGTTTTAAGGACCGTCCAAAGTGTTTTCCATAGTAGGTGTACCAATTTACATTTCCACCAAGAAGGTAGGAGAGTTCCTTGTTCTCCACACCCTCTCCAGAAGTTATTATTTGGAGAAATTTTGTTGATGGCTATTCTGATTGATGAGGTGATACCTCACTGTAGTTTTGGCTTGCATTTCTCAAGTAACTAATGATCTTGAACACCTTTTCATGTGCCTCTTGATCATCTGCATTGTCTTCTTTGGAGAAATGTCTATTGAGGTCTTCTGTCAATTTTTCCATTGTTGTTCAGTCACTAAGTTATGTCCTACTCTTTGCGACCCCATGGACTGCAGCATGCCAGGCTTCCCTGTCTTTCACTGTCTCCCAGAGTTTGCTCAGATTTATATCCATTGAGTCAGTGAAGCTGTCTAACCATCTCATTATCTGCTGCCCTCTTCGCCTTTTGATTTCAAATTTTCCCAGCATTATGATCTTTTCCAATGAGTTGACTCTTCATATCAGGTGGCCGAAGTATTAGACCTTCATCTTCAATCTTTGTTTTTTGATATTAAGCTATAAGAGATACTTGTATATTTATAAATTAATCCCTTGACAGTAGCATCATTTGCAAATATTCTCCTATTCCTTAGGTTATCTTTTCATTTTGTCTATGGTTTCTTTTGCTGCGCAAAAACTTGTAAATTTAAATAGATCCCATTTGTTTATTTCTGCTTTTATTTCTATTACTGTAGCTGATGGACAAAAAAAAAAAATATGGCTGTAATTTATGTCAAAGAGTGTTCTGCCTAAGTTAACATTTTATGAAGTTGAAACAGTGTGGGGAAAGGGGCAGGACACAAAAGCTAGATAATTAAGAAGGGGCAACACTGCTGTTCGAATGCAGTAAAGACTGGTTAACACCAGCTAAAACCAAAGTGGCTGTGAGAATAGTCTGATCATTGACTTTAGCTTAGTGTATCTTCATTATGATACTAAGAATCACACCGTCTTACACAATCCCACTTGGGAGGTAGATCATAAAATGCCCATAAGTGGGCAATGGCCAAATTCCTGGGAAATTCCAACACTATCCTAAAACAGCAGAAATATTCCTCCCACACATTAGCCTTCCCCTTCATGGATCATAGCCTTGTTGTTGTGACAGGGCTTGCACAACTCAATGAAGCTATGAGCCATGCCATGAAGGGCCACCAAAGATGGACCAGTCATAATGAAGAGTTCTGACAAAATGGGGACCACTGGAGGAGGGAATGTAAACCACTCTGGTATTCTTGCATGAGAACCCCATGAACTGTATAAAAAGGCAAAAAGATATGACACCAAAAGATAAACTCCCCAGGTAGGAAGGTGTCCAATATGCTACTGGGGGAGAGCAGAGGACAATTACTAATAGCTCCAGAAAGAATGAAGCAGCTGGGCCAAAGCAGAAATTATTTTCAGCATGGATGTGTCTGGTCATGAAAGTAAAATCCAATGCTGTAAAGAACAGTTTGCATACAAACCTGGAATGTTAGGTCCATGAATCAAGGTAAATTGGACACGGTCAAGCAGGAGATGGCAAGAGTGAACATCGACATCTTAGGAATCAGTGAACTAAAATCGACAGGAATAGGTGAATTTAATTCAGATGACCATTATATCTACTTCCGTGGGCAAGAATCCCTTAGAAGAAATGGGGTAGCCCTCATAATCAACAAGAGTCCAAATGAAGTACTTGGGTGCAAGATCAAAAATGACATTATGATCTCGGTTTGTTTCCAAGACAAACCATTCAACATCATAGTAATCCATGTCTATGCCCCACCACTGATGCTGAAGAAGCTAAAGTTGAATGATTCTTGACATCCTAAAACTAACACCAAAAAAAAAGATGTCCTTTTCATCATAGAAGATTTAAATGCAAAAGTAGGAAGTCAAGAAATATCTAGAGTAAAGACAAGGTTGGCCTTGGAGTACAAAATGAAGCAGGGAGAAGGCTAACAGAATTCTGCCAAGAGAATGTACTGTTCATAACAAACACCCTTTTCCAACAACACAAGAGATGACTTTACACATAGATATCATCAAATGTTCAATATCAAAATCAGATTGATTATACTCTTTGCAGCAGAAAATGGAGAAGCTCTATACAGTCAACAAAAATAAGACCTTGAGTTGACTGTGGCTGAGATCATCAGGTTCTTATTACAAAATTCAGGTTTAAACTAAAGAAAGTGGGGAAAACCACTAGGACAGTGCAACCTAAATCAAATCCCCTATACAGTGGAGGTGATGAATAGATTCAAGGGATTAGATCTAGTAAACAGAGTGCCTGAAGAACTATGGACAGAGTTTGTAACATTGTATAGGAGGCAGTGACCAAAATCATCCCAAAGAGAGAGATTCAAGAAGGCAAAGTGGTTGTCTAAAGAGGCTTTACAAATAGCTGAGGAAAGAAGAGAAAAGAAAAGCGAGGGAGAAAGGGAAAGATATACCCAACTGAATGCAGAGTTCCAGAGAAGAGCAAAGAGAGACAAGAAGGCCTTCTTCAATGAATAATGCAAAGAAATAGAGGAAAACAACAGAAGGGGAAAGACTAGAGATCTCTTCAAGAAAATTGGAGGTATCAAAGGAACATTTCATGCAAAGATGGGCAAAATAAAGGACAGCAACAGTAAAGACCTAACAGAGGCAGAAGACATCAAGAAGAAATCTCAAGAATACACAGAAGAACTGTACAAAACATATCTTAATGACCAGGATAACCACAAGGTTGTGGTCACTCACCTAGAGCCAGACATCCTGGAGTGTGAAGTTAAGTGGGCCTTAGGAAGTACTGCTGCCAGTAAGGCTAGTGGAGTTCCAGCAGAATGGAATTGCAGCAGAGCTATTTAAAATCCTAAAAGATGATACTGTTAAAAGTGCTGCACTCAATATGTCAGCAAATTTGGAAAACCGAGCAGTGGCCACAGGACTGGAAAAGGTCAATCTTCATCCTAATTCCCAAGAAGGGCAGTACTAATGAAAGTTCAAACTACCAGACAATTGCACTCACTTCCCATGTTAGTAATATTATGCTCAAAATCCTTCAAGTTAGGCTTTAGCAGTACATGAACCAAGAACTTCCAGATGTACAAGTTGGAAAGTTTAGAAAAGGCAGAGGAACCAGAGATCAAATTGCCAACATCCTTGGGATCATAGAAAAAACAAGAAAATTCCAGAAAAATATATATTTCTGCTTCATTGACAATACTAAAGCTTTTGACTGTGTGGATCATAACAAACTGTGGAAAACTCTTAAAGAGACAGAAATGTCAGACCATCTTACATGTCTCCTGAGAAGCCTGTATGCGGGTCAAGAAGCAAGTTAGAACCTTATATGGAACAACAGAGTGATTCAAAATTGAGAAAGGAGTATGACAAGGCTGCTACATGCAGAGCACATTATGTGAAATGCTAGGTTGGATGACTTACAAGCTGGAATCAAGATTGCTGGGAGAAATATCAATAACCTCAGATATGCAGATGATACCACTCTAATGGCAGAAAGTGAAGACAAACTAAAGAGCCTTTTGATGGCAGTGAAAGAGGAGAGTGAAAAAGCTGGCTTAAAACTCAATATTAAAAAGAAAAAACTGAGATCATGGCATCCAGTTTCATCACTTTATGGCAAACAGAAGGGGAAAATGTGGAAGAAGTGACAGATTTCCTCTTCTTGGGCTCTAAAATCATTGCAGATGGTGACTGCAGTCATTAAATTAGAAGACGATTGCTTCTTGAAAGGAAACCTATGACAACTCTAGCCAATATATTAAAAAGCAAAGACCTCACTTTGCCGGCAAAGGTCTGTATAGTCAAGTCTATGGTCTTTTCAGAAGTCATGTACAGATGTGAGAGTTGAACCATGAAGAAGGCAGATGCTTTCAAACTGTGGTGCTGGAGAAGAACTTTGAGAGTCCCTTGTACAGCAAAGAAGATCAAAGCAGTCAATCTTAAAAGAAATCAACCCTGAATACTCATTGGAAGGACTGAAGCTGAAGCTCCAATATTTGGCCACCTGATGTGAACAGCCAACTCATTGGAAAAGACCCCGATGCTGGGAAAGACTGAAGGCAGAAGGAGAAGAGGGTGACAGAGGATGGGATGGTTGGATGGCATCACCGATTCAATGGACATGAACTCGGGCAAACTCTGGGAGATGGTGAAGGACAGAGAGGCCTAGCGTGTTACAGTCCTTGGGGTCGCAAAGAGTCAGATATGACTTGGTGACTGAATAACGAACAACAACATTAGAATATGAAATTACCTAACACATAAAAATCCATGACTCCATGACCTGGGCCAGCTCTCACTCTGAGTTTCTTCACATTGTGCCTATTGCGTCTGTATCTTTCTAAATAATCTCACATTTTGTTTTTCTTTGGCTTGCTCTTGAATTATTTTGTACCTGAAGCCAAGAACCCTCATTTGGCAATATATTCTAAGGATTCCTATAGGTCCCAGGATGTGACATTTCCCACTTCAGCAACATCTTTTGTGGCAGCCACAGCACAGACCTCAAAGGGCATAATCTCTATCTACCCATCAGGCTACAGCTCCCCACCTCCATGGAGAGTTGCTGGGACAAAGCGTCCCAAGATGTTGCTGACTTTAAAAAAAATGCACAATATGATAGTCATGAGTTAAATTTATGTGGGGGAAAATGAGGACTGCAGCCTGGTGGTTAGATACCTCTGAGAAACTGCTCCAATTAGGTAGGAAGAAAAGATGGTATATATGTGATTTTGGTAAAGGGGGAGTGCATGCCATCAAGCATACATTTTTTTGTAGAAAGTTTCTGCCAGTCTCATGAAGCTTCTATTTGTCACAAGAAACAGTCATCACCATGAAAGATTTTAGTGCTTTTCTAGAATAGATATGAAGAGATACAAGAATTGAGCTTATAAAATTGTCTCCTGAGAATATCCAACTATCTGGAGACCTGTCCTTCCAGTTTTTCCCAGAGTGCCTCATTTCTACTCTCCATCCTTAACTCCTTCAGGGAGTGCTGAAAGTTATGCAGTATATAATTTAATCATTGTAGAGACAGATGGCAAGCACCCATGGCAAGTGCCAATTTGTAGTTGACACTGTGAAGACCAAGTAGCCCCTTAGCTGACAGCTGATACTACCCACAGGATCTAGCAGAAACCAGCTGCTTGGCCTTGAAGGAACCCACTGAATCCCCGGGTCTTCACTGGTTCTCTCTCATCCTTTCCCATCTTCAGATTATACCACTCCATTTCTTTTGAGCGAAGAAGATCCATGAGACAACCATCCAGACTTTCAAATTAAGACCACAGCAAATAATTGGCAACTTGATTGGGAGACTTCCCCCCCCCATGGCTCCTTGAGCCCAATTATTCCCCCTCATACTTTTTCCCAGTCTCAGTCCAATTCCAGGGCTGAGAACTGTGTTAGGGTGCTCAGGTAGGAGGACTGTGGCAGTCCTCCACTAGATCTGTGGCCTGGTCCTTCCTGAGTGCTTCTTGGGGCTCACAGCCTCATTGCATTTCTAAGTGGAAATCACAGGCAAGCACCTCCCTATCAGGAGTTGCTGACTTATATTTCCTAGCCTAGTTAGGAGCCACAAAATCCATCACACTTTGAATGTCCCTCTCCTCTTCCTTCTCTCAAACCCTTCTAACTTCCTAGACTGTCTACTGAACCTGAGCACCTTGGCTGACTGTGCCAACAGGCTGGCTGTCGTATCTGCTTCATGGCCATACAGAGGTATCCCTCTCCAGCATCCCCTTGGGTCAAGACCTACTATTACTCTGAGTCTCCAGCTGATGGTCCCTCCACTGGTTGCTTGATCCACCACTGTTATGCTAAACATCTTAAATGTCACATCCTGAAGGGAACATTTTTCTTGTATTATGACCATCACATTGCCTTGTGGCTCTATATACTCCCGTCCCAGGCTCTATACACCTTTTTTTCTTGAAATAAACTTTCTTTTATTAGTTAAAAAACAAATCATACAGAGCTTCATGTTATGTTTAATATTTCTCTCTTTTTTATTTTTTTTACTGGGGTATAGTGGTAAAGAACCCGCCTGCCAACGCAGGAGACTTAAAAGATGCAGGTTCCATCCCCGGGGTCAGGAAGATCCCTTGGAGGAGGGCATAGCAACCCACTATAGTATTCTTGCGTGGAGAATTCCATGGACAGAGGAGCCTGGTGGACTAGAGTCCATGGGGTCGAAAAGAGTCTGACATGACTGAAGCCAACTGCACGCATGCACGCACAGCTGATTTAAAATGTTGTGTTAGTTTCTACTCTTTCTTTCATGCGATGATAAAGATTATTCACTTAGCCAATTCAGGGCCTATGTCTCCTCCATCCCTCCCTCTCTGAAGGGTTTAGGCCTTGCACTTGGGGTGCTTTTCCTTCTGCGGGCTCTCACTCCTTAACTAACACAGGTGGGCTCATCAGGCTAACTGAATAGGCAGACATTCAAGTGCTCACAGGGACCTCACTACTGTCTTTGCCAAACGAACCCTTTCTCAAGGCTGGATGGCCACAAGCCCAGTTTTCCCCGCTTAATTAAATGTCTCTTCTGCTGAATTCCCTGGCCTGGAGTCAGGGACCATCACAGATCAGGTATAACAAACCAATTATACTGTTAGAACAGGTAGATAGCTAGATATGAGCAGAGAAAGGGGGACACAGGCCAAATGACAGGAAACCATACATATTATGAACAATGGGGGTCCTCTGGGCAGACAAAGAAAAGCAGGAACCTATGAATGACTGGAAACCACACATCTTGGGATGACAAAGGTCCTAGATGCAAACAGAAATGTGGGGAAAGACTGGATCTTTGGCATCTGGATGTAACCTTTTGCTCATTATGTTCTCATTACAGTAAAATTAACCTTGTAGATAAGAAGTGCTCAGCATGCAAGGATGCAATGAATCTTCTTCACAGCAAAGCAAACTATAAGCAAAATGAAGACAATCCACAGAATGGGAGCAAATACTTGCAAATGAAGCAACCTAGAAGAGATTAATCTCCAAAACATACACTCATGCAGTTCTAGGTCAAAAACACAAATAACCCAATCAAAAACTGGGCAGACGATTGAACAGACATTTCTCCAAAGAAGACATACAGTGGACAAGAGGCACATGGAAAGATGCTCAACATCACTAATTATCAGGGAAATGCAGATCAAAACTACAATGAGATATCACTTCACATGGTCAAAATGGCCATCATCAAAAAAAAAAAAATCTATGAACAATAAATGCTTGAGAGGATGTGGAGAAAACTGAACCCTCCTACACTGTTGGTGATAGAGTAAGTTAGTACAACCACTAGGGAGAACAGTGTGGAGGTTACTTAAAAAACAAAAAATAGAACTACCGTATTATCCAGTAATCCCACTCCTAGGAATATAATTAGAAAAGATAGATGCACCCCAATGTTCATTGCAGCATTATTTATAATAGCCAAGATATGCAAGCAACCTAAGTGTCCACCAACAAATGAATAAAGAGGATATTTTATATATACACAGATATTGCTCAGACACAGAAAAGAATGAAGTATGCCATTCGTTGCAACATGGGTAGAGATCAGCATACCAAGTGAAGTAAAAGAAAGACAAATATATGATTTGACTCATATGTACAACCTAATTTTTAAAAATGATACAAATGAAATTATTAACAAAAACAGACTTACATATATGGAAAACACACATCTCTTCCAAAGGGGAAACATGGAGGGGGAGGTATAAATCAGGAACTTGGGGTTATCATACACACACTACTATATATAAGATAGATAACCAACAAGGACCTCTCAGGAAACTCTACTCAGTATTCTATGATAAGCTACATTAGGAAAGAATCTGAAAAAGGATGAGTATAACTGAATCACTGCTGTATACTAAAACTAACACAATACAGTAAATCAACTACAGTTCAATAAAAATTTTTTAAAGCCTCAGTTCAGTTCAGTTCAGTCGCTCAGTCATGTCCGACTCTCTGCGACCCCATGAATCACAGCACGCCAGGCCTCCCTGTCCATCACCAACTCCCGGAGTACACTCAAACTCATGTCCACAGAGTCGGTGATGCCATCCAGCCATCTCATTCTCCGTCGTCCCCTTCTCCTCCCGCCCCCAACCTTTCCCAGCATCAGAGTCTTTTCCAGTGAGTCAACTTGTCGCATGACGTGGCCAAAGTATTAAATAAGGATAAAAATCTTTCCTCCCTTAGGAAAGGTGAAACAAGGATGATAATCTGGAAATATGACCCAAAAGCCCTCCCTCCCTAAATATCCTGCTCATTTTTATACCCAATAAAACCAGCTTCCCAAAGAAAACTCAGGGCACCTACTCACTTGAGTCTCCTGTTGAGAGTGTACTATAGCTTAATACATCCTTTTTTGCTCTCTTGAACTCTGTGTCTTGTCTCTGAATTCTCTCTGTAATGGGACAAGAAAGACCCTACTCTCCAGTAATATACTATCACTTTCATTGCCATCAGAACTTGACTCTGTAACACTCCCTTTTGGGGATTCACCCACTGAAGTCCCTAGCTGTGCACTCCCCTGCCTACATTTTTGGAATACTGGGGACACTGGGAGAGTGCCAGGACAGATAACTACCATTTAACAAAACCTCTCTCTCGTCACAGCATCCTAGCCAATAACAGGGACCACTACAAACACAGTGGTGCTTAGGATGCACATTAGCTAATTGGAGTAAACTTAGAAAAGATAGCTTAAAAAAGAAATTAATCTTATTTTGCAACACTGCACAGCCCCAGTATAAATGTGAGAAGCAAAGAGATCTGGCCAGAAAATGAGTCATTAAATTACAGTACTATCTTGCAACTGGACCTATTTCATAAAAGGGAAGATAAATGGAAGAAGTCCCAAACACACACATGTTCATAACCCTACTCCTAAGATCAAGCTCTAAAAAAGCTCCTACTGAGTTGTGCCTGGCTTACACCCCTTCAAAGTGCCTTTTCCCCCATCCCCACTCCACCCCCAAGGAGCCTGATGTTTTAGATGATCCCTTATGAGCCCACCTCCTCAAAGTTCCCAACTGGGAACTTCTACCCATACCAACTCTAAGGCAGAGGTGGGGGTGGGGGGAGGAAAGTCTTCCTGGCTGTCTAGCCCTAGGGCCCCACCTGGGTTACTGGGAATCCCACCATTTGATTCCTCCAGCCCTGTCCCATGTTCTCTTTTATTGGAGGTGAGTCCTGCCAGGACAACATGAAGCAGGTCTACCTACCAGCCTCCCAATACCAAACTCTAGCCCTTAAAGGAAGTGCTGGCTTCCACATCCCTTCCACATCCACAGAGTCCACATCCCTTTTCTTATGGCTGAGCTTGCTAGTTTGGACATTTTTCTGAGGACCCCAATCAGTTCACAGAGTAATTCACCAAGCTGACAATGTCCTATGAACTTACTTGGGGGAAGTCCACAGGTCCTCCTTTCTACCTGCTGCACTTTTAAAGAAAAAAGCCAGATCCTTAGTATAGCCTAGGAACTACACCTCCATGCCTGCCAATGAACTGGTAGCCCCAAATCAAGGACATATAATCTACCTTACTGGAGGGGATACAATCCATTGGGGACTACCAACAGGGAGACAGAGGGTTTGAATACAAGAACCACATCATAACTTGCCTCATAGAAGGGATGGAAAAGTGTTGCTGCTACTGCTGCTAAGTCACTTCAGTCGTGTCCAACTCTGGGTGACCCCATAGACGGCAGCCCACCAGGCTCCCCCATCCCTGGGATTCTCCAGGGAAGAACACTGGAGTGGGTTGCCATTTCCTTCTCCAATGCGTGAAAGTGAAGTTGCTCAGTCGTGTCCAACTCTTCATGACCCCATGGACTGCAGCCTACCAGGCTCCTCCATCAATGGGATTTTGCAGGCAAGAGTACTGGAGTGGGTTGCCATTGCCTTCTCCAGAAAAGTGTTGTTAAGCCTATTAATTAGGACAGCCAGAGAAGTAACATGGGGAAAAGGTGAGAATTCGACCCCTCTTTTAGGACTGCCTGGTGGAACCCTTCAGAAAGTATACCAATAATAAACCCAACACCCTTGAAGCAAAAATACTAGTAAATAATCACTTTATCACTCAATCTACCCCAGACATTAGGGAAAAAAAATTACAGAAGACAGCCATGGGACCCCAAGGCCCCATGAATCAGCTCACAGACTTGGTCTTTGGAGTATTTAACAATAGAGACAGGGTTGAGGACACAGCAGGAAGCAACACTGTTGTCAGGAACAACAACAAAAGGCACACTTATTGGTGGCAACCCGAGCCCCTGCACCACCTCACAGTTAATCTCCCCCCTTGCAAAAGCCAACAGGAGGCGCAGGATCTAGAAAATCTAGATTAGAGCCACTGCTCTAACAAGAAGGAACTTATTTTAAATGCAGCCAGGAGGGCATTGAAAGGACGAGGCCCCCATGTATGGAAAAGGTCCACCAAGACCCTACAAACAAGAGGGCCACTGACAGTGGGACTGCCCCCAATCCCAGAGGGGGCTTGAGGCTCTCAACCTGAGAGTGGCCAAGAAGATTGAAGACTGACAGGGCCCTGGACCCTCTCTGGCTCCCAAAGGACACCTAGATATTTCACTGGAGAAGCCTCACTCAGGTAACCCTGAACATGGCAGGTAGGAAAGTTGTTTTCTTTCTAATTTTTTAAGTTATGAAAGTATTATAACATATTTATAGGAGAATTGGAAAATATAGAACAAAGTTACATATAGTTCCACTGTATGTTACAATTATTCTTTTAGGTAGATAAATAAAGATTTTTAGTTGGGGTTTCAATATCAAACTCTCAAAAATTAACAGAATGAATAGAAAAATAGAAGGATATAACAGACCTGAAAACACTACAAACCAATTCAACATAAATAACATTCATACAATGGAAAGTTTTTGCTTTTTTAATTAGATACAGAGGCTGCCTATTCTGTGCTGACTGATTTCCCTGGACTCTTATTCTCCAAGTCCTGTACAGTAACAGAGATCGATGGATGGCACAAAGCCAAATGATTCACCACAACCCCTTAGCTGCATAATAGGGAATTTGACCTTTGCACACCAGTTCTTGTTCACACCTAAGTGCCCTGTCCCCTTGTTGGGAAGGGATTTGCTCACTAAATTCTAGACAATGATTCAATTAGAGATCCCCTCAGAGAAATAACTGCCCTTAGCCATAGAGCATACCTCAGTCACAAATCAGAGGCCATCTCCTCTCCACCCCGTAGTGTTTCTCAAGTAGACCCCACTGACTAGGACACTGAAATTCCTGGCAGAACTCCTAATGTGCTGTCAGTTCAGATTTCATTGAAACCTAGTGCTAATAACCGATGGAAAAAACAGTATCCCTTGAGGCCCAAGGACCAAGAAGTTATCAAGGATTTAATAATCAACTTCTTAAAATATGGGCTATTATATCCCTGTCAATGTCTGGACAATATGCCCACTCTCCCCATAAGAAAGCAAAGTAGAGAATACAGACTTGATCAAGACCTGAGGGCAGTTAATGAAACAGTAATTCCTGTTCACTCAATAGTCCCTAATCCATACACCACACTGAGCCAAGTTCCAGAAAATGCAAACTGGTTTACTGTGACAGACATAAGGGATGCCTTCTTTTGCATTTCCCTGCATCCAGACTCTTGATATATCTTTGAGTGGACAGATCCAGATAGTCATAACACTTCCCAGCTAATTTGACTGTGCTACCGTAAGGATACAGGGGTACACCCTCCTGCATGGAAACGAATTAGCAAAGGAATTAAGAGAATTACAGTTGATTAATAGATCTCTCCTAGCGTATGTTGTCCCACTAGGGAGAAGGCAATGGCACCCCACTCCAGTACTCTTGCCTGGAAAATCCCATGGATGGAGAAGCCTGGTAGGCTGCAGTCCAAGAGGTCACTAAGAGTCGGACATGACTGAGAAACTTCAATTTTACTTTTCACTTTCAAACATTGGAGAAGGAAATGGCAACCCACTCCAGTGTTCTTGCCTGGAGAATCCCAGGGACGGAGGAGCCTGGTAGGAGGCCATCTATGGGGTCACACAGAGTCAGACACGACTGAAGTAACTTAGCAGCAGCAGCAGCAGGGATAACAAATAAAAACACCACCCAGAGGGATCAATCTAAGACGAAGATATAACAATTGTAAATACATATGCACTCAACATCAGAGCACCTCAATATATAAGGCAAATGGAAACAGACACAAAAGGAGAAAGTGACAGTATAGAAAAATAGTGGGGGACTTTAACACTATTGAAGTGTTGAAGAGATCATCATCATCCAGATAGAAAATCAATAGGGAAACACAGGCCTTAAATGATGCTTCAGATCAAATGGAGTAAATATTTACAGAACATTCCACATGAAAGCAGCAGAATATGCTTTCTTTTCAAGTACACATGGAACATTCTCCAGGGGCCATAAGGTAAGTCTCAGTAGACATAAGAAAACTGACATCCTCTCAAACAACTTTTCTGAACACTATGCCATGAGATTAGAAATCAGCTACAAGAAAAAGAAAAAAAAAACTTCAAAAAGAAGCACAAACACATGGAGGCTAACCAATGTGTTATTAAACCAATGGATCACTGAAGAAATTAAAGAAGTTAAAAAATACCTAGAAACAAATGAAAACAAAAACATGAGGATCCAAAATCTATCAGACATGGCAAAAGCAGTTCTAAGAATTTTATAGAAATACAGTCTTGCCTCAAGAAACAAGAAAAATCTCAGATGAACAACCTAAACTTTATACCTATTGCAATTATAGAAAGAAAAAACCCAAAGTTAGTGGAAGGAAAGAAATTACAAAACTTAGAGCAGAAATAATTGAAATACAGATTAAGAAGACAATAGAAAAGATCAGTGAAACTAAGAGCTAAATCTTAGAATAAACAATATTGATAAATGTTTCCCTAGACTCATCAAGGGAAAAAAAAAAGGAGAGGGCCCAGATCAATAAATTTAGAAGTGAAAAAGAGAACTTACAACCAACATCACAGGAAGGACCATAAGAGACTGCCACAAGCAACTATGTGCTAATAAAATGGACCATCCTGAGGAAATGGACAAATTCCCAGAAAGGGACAAACACCCGACACTGAGCCGGGAAAAAGAAATGTGAAAAAGAAAATATGAGTAGGTCAATTACAAGTACTGAAATGAAATAGAATCTGTAATTTAAAAACTCCAAACAAACAGTCCAGGACTAGATGGCTTCACATGCAAAGTCTATCAAACCTCTAGAGAAGAGTTAACATCTACTCTTTGAAATTCTTCCCAAAAAATTGCAGAGAAGAGAACACTTCCAAACTCATCCTATGAGACCACCATCACCCCAATACCACAACCAAAGATACCACAAAAAACGAAAATTACAGGCAATATTACTGATGAATATAGACACAAAAAACCTCAACAAAATACCAGCAAACCGAATCCAACAATTCACTGAAAGGATCAAGTGGGATTTACTGCAGGGGTGCAAGGATTTTTCAGTATCAGAAAATCAATCAGTGTGATACACCACATTAACAAATTGAATAAAAACCATATGATCATCTCAATAGAGGCAGAAAAAGCTTTCAAAAAATCAGCATTTATGATAAAAACTCCAGAAAGTAAGGATCGACAGAATATACCTCAACATAATAAAGGCAATATATATGACAAACCCACAGCTAATATCATACTAAACACTGAAAAGTTTGAAGCATTTTTCCTAAGATCAAGAACAAGACAAGAATGTCCATTCTTACCACATTTATTCAACAGAGTTTGGGAAGTCCTAGCCCCAACAACCAAAGAAGAAATAAAAGGAATCCAAATTGAAATAGAAGTATCATGTTTGCAGATGACATGACACTATACATATAGAATCCTAAATATGTTACCAGAAAACTAATGGAGCTCATCAATGAATTTGGCAAAGTTTCAGGATACAAAATTAATGCACAGAAATCTCTTACTTTTCTATACACTCACCATGAAAAATCAGAAACAGAAATAAAGGAAATAATGCCATTACCATTGCATCAAAAAGAACAAATACCTAGGAATAAACCTACCTAAGGAGGCAAAATACCTCTACTCAGAAAATTTTAAGACACTGATGAAAGAAATCAAAGATGACACAAACAGATGGAAAGATATACTTTGTCTGTGGATTGGAAGAATCAATATTGTCTAAATGATTATAATACCCGATGCAAACTACACATTAATGCAATTTCTATCAAATTACTAATGACATTTTTCACAGAACTAGAAAAAAATTTATTTTGTATGGAAATATAAAAACTCCACATAGCCAAATCAACCTTAAGAAAAACAAAGCTGCAGCAGTCAGGATCCCTGACTTCAGACCATACTACAAAGCTACAGTAATCAGAAAATATGGCACTCTCACAAAAACAGAAAAATAGATCTATGAAACAGGATAGAAAGCCCAGAAATAAATCCACATATCTACATTCAATTAATCTATGACAAAGAAAGCAGGAATATACAGTAGGGAATAGACAGTCTACATTAAGTGGTACTGGGAATAAAGAATGAAATTAGAATATCCTCTAACACCATACACAAAAACAAACTCAAAATAGACTAAAGACCTAAATGTAAGACCAGATACTATAAAACTCCTAGAAGAAAAAACAGGCAGAACACACTTTGACAAAATCACAGTAATATCTTTTTGGATCCATCTCCTAGAGTAATAGAAATAAGATAAATTTTTAAATGGGACCTAATTAAATTTGAAAGCCTTTGTATAGCAAAGGAAACCATAAACAAAATGAAAAGACAACCTACAGAGTGGGAGAAAATATTTTCAAACAATGTGACCCACAAGAGATTAATATCCAAGATATAAGCACATAGCTCAATATAAAAAAAAAATCCAATTTAAAAAATAGATTTAAGTAGACATTTTTCCAAATAGATCTAAGTTGATATTTCTCCAAATAAGATATACAGATGGCCCAAAAAAAAAAAGAAAAGAAAAGATGCTCAGAATCATTAATTAATAGAGAAATGCAAACCAAAACTACAATGAGGTACCACCTCACACCAGTCAGAATGGCAGTCATCAAAAAGTCAGCAAATAAGTGCTAGAAAGGGTGTGGAAAAAAAGAAATCCTCCTACACTGAGGGTGGGATTGTAAATTGGTACATCCATTATGGAGAACAGTATTGAGGTTCATTAAAAGAAACTAAAAGAGTTACTATATGACCCTGCAATCCCATCCCTAAGCCTATATCCACAGAATACTTTAACTAAAAAAGATATATGCACCCCAATATTTGTAGCAGCACTATTTATAAGATCCAAAGACATGGAAGCAACCTAAATGTCCCATGACAGATGGATGGATAAAGAAGATGTGGTATTGATACACAACTGAATATTAGCATTAAAAAAGAATGAAATGGACTTCCCTGGTCGGGCAGTAGATAAGAATCCACCCGCCAGTGCAGGGGACATGGGTTCAATCCCTTAACTGGAAAGATTCCACGTGCCTCAGAGCAACAAAGTCTGAGCACCACAAATACCAAAGCTCACACACCTAGATCCTGTGCTCTGCAACAAGAGAAGTCACAGCAATAAGAAATGCATATACCACAACGAAGAACAGTCCAAGCTCTCTGCAACTAGAAAAAGCCCATGCAAAGCAAGGAAGACCCAGCACAGCAAAAATAATTAATTTTTTTAAAAATAATGAAATAACGTCATCTGTAGCAACATGGATGGACCTAGAGATTGTCATACTAAATGAAGTCAGACAGAGAAAGACAAATATCATATGATATCCCCTATATATGGAATCTAACATTTTAAAGGAGATCAGTCCTGGGTGTTTATTGGTAGGACTGATGCTAAAGCTGAAACTCCAACACTTTGACCACCTCATGTGACGAGTTGACTCACTGGAAAAGACTCTGATGCTGGGAGGGATTGGGGGCAGGAGGAGAAGGGGACGACAGAGAATGGGATGGCTGGATAGCATCACCGACTCGATGGACATGAGTTTGAGTGAACTCCGGGAGTTGGTGATGGACAGGGAGGCCTGGCGTGCTGTGATTCATGGGGTCGCAAAGAGTCGGACACGACTGAGCGACTGAACTGAACTGAACTGAACTGAACGGAAAGTGAAAGAAAATGAAGTCGCTCAGTCGTGTCCGACTCTTTGCGTCCACATGAACTGCAACCCACCAGGCTCCTCTATCCATGGGATTCTCCAGGCAAGAATACTAGAGTGGGTTGCCATTTCCTTCTCCAGGGGATCTTCCCGACCCAGGGATCGAACTCGGGTCTCCCACATTGTAGGCAGACGCTTTACCGTCTGAACCACTAGGGAAGTCCTACTGTATACCTACTGTATAGCACAGGTTGCTATACTCAATATTTTGTAATAACCTATAAGAGAAAAGAATCTGGGAAAGAATATATATATATAGGTAGATGTATCTGAATCACTTTGCTGTACACATGAAACTAATACAACATTGTAAATCAACTGTACTTCAATAAAATAAACAAACATACCATTCAGGTCCTCAACTTCCTAGGGGAATGAGGATATTGAGTCTTTCCTCACAAGGCCCAGATTTCCACCCAATAGGTTATATATCTGGGATGTGGGCTCACCCCTGGAATGAGGTCTCTAGCCCAGGACCAAAAGGAAGTAATCATAATCCTTCAGCCCACCCCCAAATAAAAGGCAACTGAGGACATTTCTGGGGATGGCAAGATCTTGCAGGATCTGGATACCCAGATTCTGGTTCACAGCAAAGCCCATGAGGCCCTAAAACGATGGACCACAAACCCCTCAACTGGGATGAAAATTGCCAATGGGCATTCCTAGCCTGTAAAACAAAAATTACCCTCTATATAGCTGAGAGACAAGAGGTAGGTAGCCCTGGGTGTCCTCACCCAAAAATTCAGGTATCTCCCTAGACTGATAGCTTATTTCTCAGAACAACTTGATCAATTAGTCACTGGATGACCAGGGTGTCTTAGGGTAGTGGCTGCCACTGCTCTGCTAGTAGAAGAGGTGGGACAATCACTGGAAGTCCAAACTCCTCACCAGGAATAAGGAATCCTAGAAGCAAACAGGCAGCAGTGGCTGACGGCTGCATGATTGCTTAAGTACCAGTCTCTCTTATATGACACCCCAGGTGTAATTCTTAAGGTTTGCAGTCTGAACCCAGCTACTCTAATGCCAGACCACCCACCCCAAGGGTCCCTTGTTTACGCCTATGTGGAGACTGCTGAACAAGATTATTCCAGTAGGCCTGACTTCAAGGATGAGCCCCTGACCAATCCTGATGCAGAATGGTTTACCCATGGAAGCAGATTTATACATGAAGGGGTAAGAAAGGCTGGTTATGCCAAGTCAGCTGAGCCTGGAGTTCTGCCCTCTCACACTTCCACCCAAGAGGCCAAGTCAGTTACCCTGACCACAGCACTCCAGCTAAGAAAGAAAGGGGACTATCAATAGCCAAAGAGACCCTTATGAAATACTAGACAGAAGTTCTAGAACTTCTAGAAACAGCCCAGCTTCCAAAAGAGGTTGAAGTCATTCCCTACAGAGGCCAAAGGGGCAGTACATCCCTTATAAGGGGAAATGTCCTGGCTGCAGAGGTACATAGACTTCAGCCCAAGAATAGCCAGCCCTACCCCAGCCAGAGCCCTCCTACCTGACACCCCATCCTGCCCAAAGGTGCATCTTCAGTCAGTCAGTTCAGTCACTCAGTCATGTCTGACTCTTTGTGACCCCATGGACTACAGCACACAAGGCCTCCCTGTCCATTACCAACTCCCAAAATTTACCCAAACTCATGTCCATTCAGTAGGTGATAACATCCAACCATCTCATCCTCTATCATCCCCTTCTCCTCCTGCCTTCAATCTTTCCCAGCATCAGGGTCTTTTCAAATGAGTCAGTTCTTCACATCAGGTGGCCAAAGTATTGGAGTTTCAGCTTCAGCATGTCCTCTCCAATGAATATTCAGGACTGATTTCCTTTAGGATGGACCAGTTGGATCTCCTTGGTTTCCAAGGGACTCTCAAGAGTCTTCTCCAACATCACAGTTCAAAAGTATCAATTCTTTGGTGCTCAGTTTTCTTCACAGTCCAACTCTCACATCCATACCTGACTACTGGAAAAATCATAGCCTTGACTAGATGGACTTTTGTTGGCAAAGTAATGTCTCTGCTTTTAATATGCTGTCTAGGTTAGTCATTGGAGAAGGAAATGGCAACCCACTCCAGTGTTCTTGCCTGGAGAATCCCAGGGAGGGGGAGCCTGGTGGGCTTCTGTCTATGGGGTCACACAGAGTTGGACACAACTGAAGTGACTTAGCAGCAGGTTAGTCATAGCTTTTCTTCCAAGGAGCAAGCGACTTTGAATTTCATGGCTGCAGTCACCATCTGCAGTGATTTTGGAGCCCCACAAAATAGTCTCTCACTGTTTCCATTGTTTCCCCATCTATTTGCCATGAAGTGATGGGACCAGATGTCATAATCTTAGTTTTTTGAATGTTGAGTTTTAAGCCAACTTTTTCACTCTCCTCTTTCACTTTCATCAAGAGGCTCTTTAGTCCTTCTTTGCTTTCTGCCATAAGTGTGTCATCATCTGCACATCTGAGGTTATTGATATTTCTCCTGGCAATCTTGATTCCAGCTTGTGCTTCATCCAGCTCGGCATTTTGCATGATGTACTCTGCATATAAGTTAAATAAGCAGGGTGACAATATACAGCCTTGTTGTACTCCTTTCCTGATTTGGAATCAGTCTGTTGTTCCATGTCCAGTTCTAACTGTTGCTTCCTGACCTGCGTACAGATTTCTCAGGAGGCAGGTAAGATGGTCTGGTATTCCCATCTCTTGAAGAATTTTCCACAGTTTATTGTGATCCACATAGTCAAGGCTTTGGCATAGTCAATAAGGCTGAAATAGATGTTTTTCTGAAACTCTCTCGCTTTTTCGATGATCCAACGAATGCTGTCAATTTGATCTCTGGTTCCTCTGCCTTTTCTAAATCTAGCTTGAACATCTGGAAGTTCATGGTTCACATATTGCTGAAGCCTGGCTTGGAGAATTTTGAGCATGACTTTACTAGTGTGTGAGATGAGTGCAATTGTGAGGTAGTTTGAGCATTCTTCGGCATTGCCTTTCTTTGGGATTGAAATGAAAACTGACCTTTTCCAGTCCTGTGGTCACTGCTGAGTTTTCCAAATTTGCTGGCATATTTAGTGCAGCACCTTCACAGCATCATCTTTTAGGATTTGAAATAGCTCAACTGGAATTCCATCACCTCCACTAGCTTTGTTTGTAGTGATGGTTCCTAAGGCCCACTTGACTTTGCATTCCAGAATGTCTAGCTCTAGGTGAGAGAACACACCATCATGATTATCTGGGTCATGACGATCTTTTTTGTACAGTTCTTCTGTGTATTCCTGTCACCTCTTCTTAATATCTTCTGCTTCTGTTAGGTCCATACCATTTCTGTCCTTTATTGTGCCATCTTATATGCCTACAAAAATCAAATGGGCTAAATGCTTTTGTAGCTGACAAAAGATAACAAGCTTCTCATTCCTGAGGCCAAGCAGTGGAAAATAATTGAGCACTTCCAAGATTCCTCCCATTTAAGGCAGGACTCCCTAGTCATTTTGGTAACTCAGGTGTTCCTGGGTTAAGGGACTCTCCCAAACTGTTAAAAACATTACCAAGGCTTGTGATCTTTGTACCCAGGAAGCCACCACAAACCTCCAGCCCTAACTCAGTCCATACAACACTGGGGAACCTATCTAGGGGAAGATTGGCAAATAGACCTAAATGCCCTCATGTAGGGGATGGAATATTTATTGGTATTCATAGACCCCTTTACAGGGTGGATAGGAGCTTTCCCTTCCAGAACTGCAAAGGCAATGAATGGCAGTATCCAAATTTCTGCTTAAAGAGATAATTCTGAGATTCTGGTTCCCTAAAAGCTTACAGAGTGATAATGGAGCTTCTTTCACTGCCAAGGTGACGCAACCGGTTTCCTCAGCTCTGGGTATTAATTACCACC
The DNA here is from genome assembly GCF_049115385.1 of Moschus berezovskii. Lineage (NCBI taxonomy): Eukaryota > Metazoa > Chordata > Mammalia > Artiodactyla > Moschidae > Moschus > Moschus berezovskii. Next base: position 51,362,812 of record NC_142476.1, on the reverse strand, counting down.
TCCACTCTTCCTGGAGGCCTCAGGCAAGGTTAAAAAAAAAAAAAACAAAAAAACGCAAACTGGCAAGCTGTGCCAAGAGACTTCAGAAATCTGCATCATCTCCCTCCTCCCCATAGCCCTTCTGTGGAACAGGATGGTGCCAAAGGGAATTTTAAAACTAAGCCCATTTGAAATGACCTACGGGAAGCCCTTTTTGACATTGGGTCTTGTTTGATGAAGAAGCCTACAAATTACTTTCCAATTTTTTAACAATTAAAATGCATTACTTTGATAATAAAACATTTAAACTAACAAAAACAAAAAACAGACCCACAAATTGGTCTCCCACATTGTCAGTTTGAGCCAAGTTGAAATAGCCATATAGGATAAACTCAATACCATCCGAGGTGGGCCATCGGATTAATATGAGGGCAGGAATAGGACTGAGAAAGGGATTTGCCACTCCATAGATAGGCTTTGCCTACCATGAGGTGATCCTAGAAAATCTAGCCAACACTTTAGAGGACCTAGCCCTGACCACTGGAAATGCCCTAAACAGACTTTCAGCTTCTTTAAACTCACTTTAAGTGAGTGGTTAAGCCAATGTGGTTACAGACAATAGATTGGCCTTGGACTACTTGCTAGCCGAGCTGGGTGATGTCTGTGTGGTCGTAAATAAAACCTGCTGTACCGACATCAATAATTCAGGCCAGATGGAGATGGACCTCAAAAAGATTAATGAACAAGCATCATGGGTACACCACTGCCACCAGGGTCAGATGCTGGTACTGTCTGGCCCACCATTAAAAGCATCCTCCCTGGCCAGTTACTTCTCCTCCTCCTCCTCTTTGACCCTGCCTCTTTAACCTCTTGGTAAAGTTCATGTCTTCTAAGTTACAACAGTTTCACATCAAAACAATGGCTATGGAAGGATTCTAGCCCAGAGCACCCTCTGACTTAAAGAAGCTGCCCTGCCTCTCGGGCCCCTACACAGGCATCCAGAGATTTTCGCTCCCTGATAGGCAGGGTAATGGCAACCCACTCCAGTACTCTTGCCAGAAAAATCCCAAAGACGGTAGGCTACAGTCCATGGGGTCACAAAGACTCGGACACAACTGAGTGACTTCACCTCACCTCACCTCACCTCAGGCAGGGTCAACACCACTGCCCAGCCCCGAGGGAGCTACAGAAGACAGACATTGCCCTTCTGCTTCCCATAGAGATAGGAAAAAAATATCCACGGGGGGAATGAAGTAAGAGAGAAAGGGGTTAGGACACAAACGCTAGATAATGAAGAAGGGGCATAGCAGTTGGTATGTGGTAAAGTCATCCTGGCTATGGTTTTTCCCGTGGTCATGTATGGATGTGAGAGTTGGACTGTGAAGAAAGCTGATCGCTGAAGAATTGATGCTTTTGAACTGTGGTGCTGGAGAAGACTCTTGAGAGTCCCTTGGACTGCAAGGAGATCCAACCAGTCCATTCTAAAGGAGATCAATCCTAGGTGTTCATTGGAAGGACTGATGCTGAACCTGAAACTCCAATACTTTGGCCACCTCATGCGACAAGTTGACTCACTGGAAAAAGTCTGATGCTGGGAGGGATTGGGGGCGGGAGGAGAAGGGGACGACAGAGAATGAGATGGCTGGATGGCATCACCAACTCTGTGGACATAAGTTTGAGTGAATTCCGGGAGTTGGTGATGGACAGGGAGGCCTGGCGTGCTGTGATTCATGGGGTCGCGGAGAGTCGGACACGACTGAGTGACTGAACTGAACTGAAAGTCATCCTGAAACCAAAGTGGCTTTGTGAATAGTCTGGTTATTGATCTTTAGCTCACTGTACCCTCATTGTAATGCTAAAAATCACTCCTGCTTACGCATGACAGTTCTGAGGTGGACTATCAAAGGCCCAAAAGTGAGCAGTGATTCAATTCCTGAGAAATCCCTACCTTTGCCCAAAATAGCAGGAATCTTTCTTCCACCCGTTGCTACTGCTACTGCTACTGCTAAGTCACTTCAGTCATGTCCGACTCTGTGTGACCCCATAGATGGAAGCCCACCAGGCTCCCCCATCCCTGGGATTCTCCAGGCAAGAACACTGGAGTGGGTTGCCATTTCCTTCTCCAATGTGTGAAAGTAAAAAGTGAAAGTGAAGTCGCACAGTCGTGTCCGACCCATAGCGACCCCATGGACTGCAGCCTCCCAGACTCCTCCATCCATGGGATTTTCTAGGCAAGAGTACTGGAGTGGCTTGCCATTGCCTTCTCCTTCCACCCGTTAGCCTATGAAATTACTAAATCCATAGAAACCTAGGACTCCAGGCCCTGGGGAGGGTCGCACTTTCTGAGATGGTCCACGTTCTGCCTACGCAGTGTGTAACTCTCTAAATAAACTCACCTTCACCTTTCTCTGAATTCTTTGTTGTGTAAAGCCAAGAACTCTCACTCAAATTCTTTAATTTCTTACTCAGCTCAGCAGTATGATCTGAAATTTATCAGAGACTTATCCTTGTCAAAAGGTCCTTCCTGGAGCTTCCCTGGTGGTCCAATGGCTAAAATCCCAGCTCCCAGTGCAGGGAACCTGGGCTCAGTCCCTAGTCAGAGAACTAGATCCCACAGACCCCAATTAAGATCTGATGCAACCAAATTTTAAAAAAAGGTCCTTCCTGTGAATCTTCTAAAAGGTGAGGCACTTTTACGCTTAAACATGTCAGGACTGGTTTCTTTGTTCATATCCAATTCTGGTGCTTAGGAACAGGGACCAATGCTGATGTCCCAGGGCAAAAAGCCCCACTTCCTTTAGTGAAGGGGGCAGGCCTCACCCTGATGCCCAGTAAAGGGCAACTGTAGGCTTTTTGTTTTTCTTGCTTTTATTCCATTTTGTTGGCCTTGTGCTGGGTTTTTGTTTTTTTCTTTACAAATGATGTATTTTGTTTAACCAAATATTAAAAATGGAAAACTCCATGCATAAATTTCATGTCTGAATTCTGTAATTATGTACATTAAAAAAGAAAACCAAATAAAAAGATGAAGCATGTCTGCAACAGCATCAACAGTACAACCATAACTGTCTATATATGACAAAAGACTTTAAAAGACACAGTTAAACATCTGATTACAATGTAATCAATAAAGAAACATGGTTATAATAGAATTATGACTGATCATAATCTTAACGCTTAAAAATCTTAATCTGGCAAAAACCAAGAAGCAAGTAATTGTACACTGTTTGTCATACTAGCATTTACTATTTGGAAAACTTATGCTTTAGTTTACTAAGAAAGTAAAGGTAGATAAACCTACACCACAAATTAATGTTCCAACATTTTATCCTATTCGAAATGACCCAAATAGTCAATTCTCTTTATTTAACTTAGTTTGGTTTCAAGTTAACAGAATCTGGAGAGACTATTTTAGACAGACACACACAAAATACAATTATTCTTACAGAGTTTTAAAAGGACTTTTTTTTTCCTTCACTCTCGGGGATTAAATTTCTGAGAGCCCAAGTAGATTATTTACATCTCAAAGGCTCAAGAAGAGAAATACCAATTCCATGTAGATAGCTAATTTCCTCTAAATACACATACAAAAACCAGTTTTAGAATATCAAAAAAGAGTCCCATCTTGGACATTTTCAGAGACTTTTTACAGTTTAAACAAAAAAAAGTAATAGACAATAAAACATATCATTCTCTCACCTCACTTTCAGAGGACCAAGAACCAGCATTTAGTTAATCTTCACCTCAGCTGTTAGCTCAGCCTCTGTGACCTTTCTTAATATAAAGAGCAATGGCCAGCCCACAGCTGGGGCCACTTTTTCCCCTCAACCAAAAAGCCAGCCAGTGTTTCTGCAACTGCCTTAGGGGTTGTCTATGAGTCCTCCATACTGCCTTGAAGGCCCCCATTCATAAAGGAAGACACCACAGGACCCCACACACTGGTAGACAAATGTCCCACACAACTTTTGGCCCCAAATGTTAGTGAATAGCCCCCAAAACTTTCCATTACCCAACCGATATCTCAGCACTTACAGGAGTTTTCTCCATCTCCTCGCCGGCTCTGCCAGTTGTTGGACTGCACCCCACAAGCCTGCAAGCCCTGTACTTGCCTGTCATGCGACCGAAGAAAGAACCCAGAGTCAGTGACAGAGACATTAGCGGTTTCATGGATGGAGAAACTCATATGCCTGGAGCAAGAGCCTGGACAAGGCAGGACACAGCAACAGGCTGCTGAAGGGAGAGGGGTGGGGGCGGTGTACTGTTTATAAGGGGAATTGACATCTGGTTGGGTCACTGGTTACCAGGGAAACCTGCAAAGGGGCATGCCTCTCACTGCCACTTTAATAAACTATCATGGCAGCTAAAGTTAAACCAATCATTAGCTGGGGTCTGGGACAAGTATGTAGGAAAGTCAGTCAGGGGAGTAGCCTGTAAATGAAGAAGGCACTGGTCAGGCAGGGGATGTACAGAGAGCAAGAGAACAGCCATCTTGAGCAGCCGGATCATACAGCAAGGACATGGAAGAACTGTAAGCCTTGTGCCTTCCTGGTGAGAATGTAAAATGGTACAGGTGGTGTGGGAACACAGTTTGACAGTTCCTCAAAAAGTTAACCCTAGAATTACCATATTATCCAACAATTCTACTTCTAAATATATACCCCCAGTGAATTGAAAGTAGATATTCAAACAGATACTTGTACACCAATCTTCATGGCAGCTTTATACACAATGACCAGAAAATGGAAACAGTTCAAATGTCCATCAGCAGATACATGGATAAACAAAATATTGTATATATATGCACAATGGAATATTATCCAGGATTTCAAGGGGATGAAATTCCAATATATGCTAAAATACAGATGAACCTTGAAAATATTATGCTAAGTTAAATAAAGACACAAAAGGCTACATACATATTATTTGATTCCATTTACATGAAACTGAAATTTTTATAGTAAAGAATGTTAACTGTAAAGAAGATTTTTTTAATAAGAATCAATAGGAAAGTTGGGCTTCCCTGGTCACTGAGACAGTAAAGAACCTGCCTGCAATGTAGATCTGGGTTTGATCTCTGGGTCAGGAAGATCCCCTGGAGGAGGGCAGGGCAACCCATTCCAGTATTCTTGCCTAGAAAACTCCATAGACTGAGGAGCCTGGCAGGTTACAGTCCACAGGTTGCAAAGGGTTGGATGTGATGGAGCAACTAACACACACACACACAATAGGAAAGACATGACTTTTAATATTGTCTTTAAGAATAATACCTTTTATCTTCAAATTTGTTCTGCTGCTGATGCTGCTAAGTTGCTTCAGTCGTGTCCACCTCTGTGCGACCCCGTAGATGGCAGCCCACCAGCCTCCCCCATCCCTGGGATTCTCCAGGCAAGAACACTGGAGTGGGTTGCCATTTCCTTCTCCAATGCATGAAAGTGAAAAGTGAAAGTGAAGCCACTCAGTCCGGTCGGACTCTTCGAGACCCCATGGATTGCACCTACAAGGCTCCTCCGTCCATGGGATTTTCCAGGCAAGAGTACTGCAGTGAGTTGCCATTTCCTCTAGCCTTAACTTTATCCAGCCCAGCCTACTGCTGTACTTAAATTTCTAGTAGTTTACTATCACTTGTACATTTCTTAAGAAGGGATTTATAATTCCTTTATAATTTCCCAAGTTAAAAGGGGAAATTTACAATTCCTTACACTCAGATTTCTCAGATGAGATCTTAATTTCATACACATGTCCCTGGCTCCTCTCTGCTGCTGCTGCTGCTAGAATCCTAATTAATTGCATATGATTGTCTCAACTTGTTCCTAATTGAAAAGATCTGGTAATTGGGTCACCTAGCCATGAAATTAAAAGACGCTTACTCCTTGGAAGAAAAGTTATGACCAACCTAGATAGTATATTAAAAAGCAGAGACATTACTTTGCCAACCAAGGTCCGTCTAGTCAAGGCTACGGTTTTTCCCGTGGTCATGTATGGATGTGAAAGTTGGACTGTGAAAAAAGCTGATCGCCAAAGAATCGATGCTTTTGAACTGTGGTGTTGGAGAAGACTCTTGACAGTCCCTTGGACTGCAAGGAGATCCAACCAGTCCATTCTAAAGGAGATCAATCCTGGGTGTTCATTGGAAGGACTGATGCTAAAGCTGAAACTGCAATACTTTGGCCACCTCATGTGACGAGTTGACTCACTGGAAATGACTCTGATGCTGGGAAAGGTTGGGGGCGGGAGGAGAAGGGGACGACAGAGAACGAGATGGCTGGATGGCATCACCGACTCTGTGGACATGAGTTTGAGTGAACTCCAGGATTTGGTGATGGACAGGGAGGCCTGGCGTGCTGTGATTCATGGGGTCGCAGAGAGTCGGACACGACTGAGCGACTGAACTGAACTGAACTGAAAATATGCTTGGCCTTCCCTGGTGACTCAGACATTAAACTGTCTGCCTGCAATGCGGGTGACCCAGGTTCGATCCTTGGCTTGGAAGGTTCCCCTGGAGAAGGAAATGGCAACCTTGTACTCTTGCCTGGAAAATTCCATGGACAGAGGAGCCTTGTAGGCTATAGTCCATGGGGTTGCAAAGAGTCGGACACGACTGAGTGACTTCACTTCAAAATATGTTTACGAATATTTTAATTGCATATCTCTTTTGTTTTCTTTCCAAGCCTCCTTTTTAATGAAGCCATCACATCATACTTCTTAAGAGTATAAGGTTTCAATTCCCTTTGCCTTTTGATAACACCAAGGACTAAAACCAGAGTTCATGTATAATTCTGGATGTCTACATATGCTGCTTTCCCCCTTGACTATGTTCAGTTCACTTCAGTCGCTCAGTCGCGTCCGACACTCCACGACCCCATGAATCACAGCACGCCAGGCCTCCCTGTCCATCACCAACTCAAACTCATGTCCATCGAGTCGGTGATGCCATCCAGCCATCTCATTCTCGGTCATCCCTTTCTCCTCCTGCCCCCCAACTTTCCCAGCATCAGAGTCTTTTCCAGTGAGTCAACTTGTCGCATGAGGTGGCCAAAGTATTACAATTTCAGCTTTAGCATCAGTCCTTCCAATGAACACCCAGGATCGATCTCCCTTTGAATGGACTGGCTGGATCTCCTTGCGGTACAAGGGACTCTCAAGAGTCTTCTCCAACACCACAGTTCAAAAGCATCAATTCTTCGGCGATCAGCTTTCTTCACAGTCCAACTCTCACATCCATACATGACCACAGGAAAAACCATAGCCTTGACTAGACGGACCTTGGTTGGCAGAGTAATGTCTCTGCTTTTTAATATATTATCAAGGTTGGTCATAACTTTCCTTCCAAGGAGTAAGCGTCTTTTAATTTCATGGCTGCAATCAGCATCTGCAGTGATTTTGGAGCCCAAAAAAATAAAGTCTGACACTGTTTCCACTGTTTTTCCATCTATTTCCCATGAAGTGATGGGACCAGATGCCATGATCTTTGTTTTCTGAATGTTGAGCTTCAAGCCAACCTTTTCACTCTCCTCTTTCACTTTCATCAAGAGGCTTTTGAGTTCCTCTTCACTTTCTGCCATAAGGGTAGTATCATCTGCATATCTGAGGTTATTGATATTTCTCCCAGCAATCTTGATTCCAGCTTGTGCTTCTTCCAGCCCAGCGTTCCTCATGATGTACTCTGCATATAAGTTAAATAAGCAAGGTGACAATATACAGCCTTGACGCACTCCGTTTTCTATTTGGAACCAGTCTGTTGTTCCATGTACAGTTCTGACTGTTGCTTCCTGACCTGCATACAGGTTTCTCAAGAGGAAGGTCAGGTGGTCTGGTATTCCCATCTCTTTCAGAATTTTCCACAGTTTATTGTGATCCACACAGTCAAAGGCTTTGGCATAGTCAATGAAGCAGAAATAGATTCTCTTCTGGAACTCTCTTGCTTTCTCCATGATCCAGCGGATGTTGGCAATTTGATCTCTGGTGCCTCTGCCTTTTCTAAAACCTGCTTGAACTTCTGGGAGTTCACGGTTCACATATTGCTGAAGCCTGGCTTGGAGAATTTTGAGCATGAGTTTACTAGCGTGTGAGATGAGTGCAATTGTGCGGTAGTTTGAGCATTCTTTGGCATTGCCTTTCTTTGGGATTGGAATGAAGTCTGACCTTTTCCAGTCCTGTGGCCACTGCTGAGTTTTCCAAACTTGCTGGCATATTGAGTGCAGCACTTTCACAGCATCATCTTTCAAGATTTGAAATAGCTCAACTGGAATTCCATCACCACCACTAGCTTTGTTCGTAGTGATGCTTTCTAAGGCCCACTTGACTTCACATTCCAAGATGTCTGGCTCTAGGTCAGTGATCACGTTATCGTGACTATGTTACAGCATTTCTTTTAAAAGGTTGGTATATATAAATGTATTTGGCGAAATGTGTTCTTCAAAATGTTAGTGGATATTCCTTGAATAAGCTATCCTGTGATCAAATCAGTTAAGAAATACTTAAAATAGTAAATTAAAAGAGAATTTTCTGTACAACAAGCAAATGAAAACCCCATCAGATGAAGAATTGTGTCTTTGTTCTCTGTTGTGTCCCCAGTGCCTAAACTGTGGCTGATACTTAGGAGACACTGAAGAAATATTTTTGAGTGTGAACAACTTTCCAGAGGCTGTAATGCTCCATGCCCATTCAGTTTCCAAGAAAAGAATGTTGTACATAGATGCCCAAACATTTTTGACTGTTGATCTCTGCCTTTCCCATGCCCCCTCCACCATTCCCCTCCCTTGCCAAACACTTAGCAAAGCTGATATTTTTGATACACTTTCAGTTCAGTTCAGTCACTCAGTCGTGTCCGACTCTTTGCTAACCACAGCACATCCCATGAACCCCAGCACACCAGGCCTCCCTGACCATCACCAACTCCTGGAGCTTACTCAAACTCATCTCCATTGAGTAGGTGATACCATCCAACCATCTCATCCTCTGTTGTCCCCGTCTCCTCCTGCCCTCAATCTTTCCTAGTATCACAGTCTTTTCAAATGAGTCAGCTCTTCGCATCAGTTCAGTCGCTCAGTCGTGCCTGACGCTTTGCGATCCCATGAACCACAGCATGCCAGGCCTCCCTGTCCATCACCAACTCCCAGAGCCTACCCAAACCCATGTCCATTGAGTCGGTGATGCCATCCAACCATCTCATCCTCTGTCGTCCCCTTCTCCTCCTGCCCTCAATCTTTCCCAGCATCAGGGTCTTTTCAAATGAGTCAGTTCTTCACATCAGGTGGCCAAAGTATTGGCTTCAGCTTCAGCATCAGTCCTTCCAATGAATATTCAGGACTGATTTCCTTTAGGATGGACTGGTTGCGTCTCCTTGCAGTCCAAGGGACTCTCAAGAGTCTTCTCCAACGCCACAGTTCAAAAGCATCAATTCTTTGGTGCTCAGCTTTCTTTATAGTCCAACTCTCATATCCATACATGACCACCGGGAAAACCATAGCCTTGACTAGACGGACCTTTGTTGACAAAGTAATGTCTCTGCTTTTTAATATACTGTCTAGGTTGGTCATAACTTTCCTTCCAAGGAGTAAGCGTCTTAATTTCATGGCTGCACTCACCACCTGCAGTGATTTTGGAGCCCAGAAAAATAAAGTCAGCCACTATTTCCACTGTTTCCCCATCTATCTGCAATGAAGTGATGGGACCGGAAGCCACATTAGGAAAACACTATTGAAAATCTTTCTAAATCAATTATTTTTGCCTCTTTGTTATAATTCTTATAAAATATCTTGATACAGAAGAAATTAAAAATTTATTGAACCATTAATAATATATGTCTTTCTGGTCAAATGAAATGACAAGTGTAAAGATATTTTGACAATTAAAATATCACCTGAGGGCCTTAGTTTAATAGTTTAAAATTAAAATAAAATTTTACACTGAAATAGAAAAATCTGGATAAATTCGGGCTTCTAAGTAGATATTCAGAGAAGGCAATGGCAAGCCACTCCAGTACTCTTGCCTAGAAAATCACATGGACAGAGGAGCCTGGTGGACTGCAGTCCATGGGGTTGCTACTAGTTGGACTCGACTGAGCGACTTCACTTTCACTTTTCACTTTCACACATTGGAGAAGGAAATGGCAACCCACTCCAGTGTTCTTGCCTGGAGAATCCCAGGGATGGCAGAGCCTTGTCGGCTGCCGTCTATGGGGTCGCACAGAGTCGGACACGACTGAAGCGACTTAGCAGCAGCAGCAGCAGCAAGTAGATACTAGCAAAGGAACTTACCTAGTCTATTAGTGATTTTTCAGAAACACCTGGTTAACAGAACCATGTTCTCTGAGATGATGAGCTTGGGATTTCATGACTCCCCCCCTACAACCTGTCACATTTTTGTGACACACCTATCTCTCTTTTTTAATAACTTTATTGATATATAATTCACATATCATAAAATCCACTCATTTAAAGTACGCAGCTTTGTGGTCTTTTGTATAGTACAGAACTGTGCAAACACCACCAAAATCTCATTTCATGCCATCTTCATCTTACTACACAATATACACAATACATACAATGGGATTCCCTTGTGGCTCAGGTGGTGAAGAATCCGCCTGCAATGTGGGAGACCTGGGTTTGACCCCTGGGTTGGGAAGATCCCCTGGAGAAGAGAAAGGCTACTCACTCCAGTAGCCTGGCCTGGAGAATTCAGGTCACAAAGTGTCAGACATGACTAGGCAACTTTCACTTTTGGAGAAGGAAATGGCAAACCATTCCAGTATTCTTGCCTGGAAAAATCCCATGGACAAAGGAGCCTAAGGGGCTATAGTCCACAGGGTCACAAGAGTTGGACATGACTTGGTGACTAAACCACACAATATAAGCAGAGCTATTTAAAATAGAGCTGGAGGAGCCATTCCAGAAGACCTGCATTGTACATCCTGTTTTCTGAAACTCTGAACTAGGCCAGAGCACCAATGTTCCAAGAATCAGCAAGAACAGGAATATCCTTGAAAGGACTGATAAAAATGAACTTTTACTTAGTGCCTTTCACCTGATCAATCAATAAAGTACAAATCTTCTTTTACCAAATAAGACTTCACTTTGATTAATTACCTCATCTTGTACCAGTTAACTTTTTTAAAACACCATAATTTTTTAAAAATAAATAAAATAAAAAATAAAATTTACAAACTTAAAAAACCTTATCTTCCTCTCTTTTCCCCATAAAAACTCTGATCCCCTATCCTGTAATCAGAATACCATTTGGGTTTTTATCTAAATCTATGTACCTCGAATTGCAATTCTTTGATCCCAAATAAATACTTTACCTCTTGAACTGTATTCTGGTTTTTTATAGGGAGACATCACATAAATGGTATCATACAGTATTTGGTCTTTTGTGATTAGCTCTTTTATTTAATGCTTATTCAAGATTCTTCCACTTTACAGCATATATCAATACTTCATTTCTTTTTCTGGCTAAATATATTACACTATGGATATACCACATTTGTTTATCCATTCATCAGTTGAAGAACATTTGAGTTGTTTCCACTTTTTGGCTGTTATGAGCATTCGTGAATGCATTTTTGTGAGGACACGTCTTCCTTCTTCATTTCTCTTGGGTATATATCTAAGAATAAAATGGCTGGGCTGTATTGTAACTCTGATTAATAATATGAGGAACGATCAAATTGTTTTCCAAAGTAGGTACACCATTTTACATTCCTGTTAGCAAAACATTTGCTATTATTTGTCTTTTTTAATTTCACCATCCTAGTGGGTATGGCTTCCCTGGTGGCTCAGACAGTAAAAGTGTCTGCTTACCATGTAGGAGACCCGGGTTCAATCCCTGGGCTCGGAAGATCTCTGGAGAAGGAAATGGCAACCCACTCTAGTATTCTTGCCTGGAATATCCCATGGATGGAGGAGCCTGGTAGGCTACGGTCCCTGGGGTCGCAAAGAGTCGGACATGACTGAGCAACTTCACAGTACAGTGAATATGAAGTGATTATATAGTTTTGATTGACATTTACCTAATGACTACTGATGTCAAGCATCTTTTCATATTTTTGTTGGTTATTAGTATATTATTATTGAAGAAATATCTATCCAAATCCTGTGCTCTTTTATAATTGGCTTCCCTTTTCATTAGGGAGTTTATTTCTCTTTTTATTATTGAGTTGTAAGCTTTATTAAAAATATATTCTGGATACAAATCCTTTAGCAGAGATATAATTTATATTTTCTTTCAGTCTGTGGGTTGTCCTCATTCTCTCAATCATATCCTTTGAAGTAAATGTTTTTAATTTTAACAAAATCCCATATATCCTCTTTTTCTTGTTATTTATGGTTTTTGGTGTCATATCTAAGAAAATGTTGTCTAACACAAGTTCACAAAATTACTCCTAAGTTTTCTTATACAAACTTTATAGTTTTAGCTCATATTTAAGTCTATGATCCATTCTGAGTTCATTTTTTATAACAATGTGAGGCAGAGATCAAGCTTTACACTATTCCATGTGAATATTCAGGTGTCCCAGAACCATTTGTTGAAAAGATTATATTTTCCCACTGAATTATTTTGGCACCCTTCTTAAAGAAAAAATCACCGATCACAAACATAAGAGTTAATATCTGACTCTCAATTATAATAAATCAATATTTCTATTCTTATGCCAGTACCATACCATCTTGATTACTGTAACTTTGAAGTAAGTTTTGAAGTAGTGAAGTATGACTTTTCCAATTTTGTTCTTTTTTAACAAGATTCTTTTGGCAATATCCTATCCCTTTCATTTCCGTAAAATGTTCACATCACCTTGCCAATTTCTACAATGAGGAATCTGGGATTTTGATAGGGATTGTAATGAATCTGTGGATCAACGCAAATGATCAATGCAAATGATGGTCTCCATTGTTATACTGCCATTGTAACACTATTAATTCTTCCAATATATAAACATAGGACGTCTTTCCATTTATCTAAATTTTTAGTTTTTTCAACAATGTTTTGTAGTTTTCAATGCACAGGTCTTGTACTTCTTGTTACATTTATTCCTGTGCTCCTTTTGGTACATTTATTCCTAAGTGTTTTACTCTATGTGATGTCTTCTTGATGGATTGATGATTTTACTCTAAAATGTCCTTTTTTCAGTAACAAATTTTGTCTTAAAATCTTGTTTGTCTGATATTGTATAGCCATCCCGGCTCTCTTTTAGTTTTTCTTTGCATATTATTTTCCATTTTTTAACTTTCAAACCTATTTGATTTGAATCTAAAACATATTTCTTATAGACAATACATAAATGAATTACGTTTTCTTAAATATTCTGTCAACCTATGCCTTTTGATTGAAGTGTTTAATCTACTTATCATAATTACTGATAAGGTAGGATTTATGTCTGCCATTTTGCTATCTATATTTTATATGTTTTATGTCTTTCTGTTCCTCTTTTCCTCTGTAACTGCCTTCTTTTGTGTTAAATACATACCTTCTACTATAGCAGTTTGAGTCTCCTATTGTTTCTGTGATTGTATTTTTAAGTTATTTTAATAGTGGGTGTCATAGGGATTAAAATTAGCATTCTAATTTAAAACAATCTGTGCTTGCTTCAGCAGCACATAAACTAATTTACGACAACCTAGATCAAGCTAATACTAACTTTATTTCACTGGTATTTTGCTCCAAAATACCTCTGCTCCTTTTCCCTTTCTTTATGCTTATTTATTTCCCTTTCTTTATTCTTTCTTTTATACAAATTATATATTTACACATTCCACACTTGATGTTAGCCAAAAGACCAAGAAGTGATATATTTACACATTACAAAAAAAATAGTTTTATACTTATTTCTTTATGTGGTTGTCTTTTAAATAAAAGAAAAAATTATAAAAACAAAAAATATGTTTATATAGTCTTTTATATTTAGCTATGTATTTACCTTTTCCAGTGCCCTTTATTTCTTTGTGTGGGTTTGAGTTACAATCTAGTGTTCTTTTATTTCTGCCTGAAGGGCTTCCCTTAGTATTTATTAAATAACTCTGCTAGTGACAAATTGTCTCAGAGTTTGTTTATCTGGGAATATCCTATTTCTCCTTCATTTTTGAAGAACAATTTTGCTGGATATAGAATTCTTCATTGACAGTCTATTTCTTCAGTACTTTGAATATATCATCTTACCTCATCTTCTGGTCTCCATGGCTTCTATTGAGGATTCCTTGTATGTTATGAGTCACTTCTCTTGCTGCTTTCAAGATTCTCTTTGTCTTTGGCTTTCTAAAGTTTCGTTATGATGTGTCTCTGTGTAGATCATTTAGAGTTTATCTTACAGTTCATTGAGCTTCTAAGATGTGTAGATTGATGATTTTCATCAAATTTGGGAAGTTTGGGGCCATTATTTCTTCAAATATTCTTTTGGTCCCTTTATCTCATCTCTCCTTCTGAGATATTCATTTTGCGTATGTTCATATGCTTGATTGTATCCCTGTGGATGTAGTCTCTCTGAGGTGCTGTTTATTTCTTCTTCATTCTTTTTGTTGTTGTTCCTAAGACTGGATAATTTCAACTCACCTATCTTCAAGTTGACTTATTCTTTCTTTGGTAAGTTCAAATTTATTTTTTTTAGCACCTCTAGTAAACACTTCTTATTTTGAGGACTGTACATCTCAACTCCAGAATGTCTACTGAGTTTTGTTTTCTTAGCTCTCACTTTATTGATATTCTCTAATTAGTAAGATGTTCCCTTGATATCTCTAATTTTCTTGAAAAGATCTCGTTTTTCCTATTCTGTTGTTTTCCTCTATTTCTTTGCATTGATCACTGAGGAAGGCTTTCTTATCTCTCCTTGCTATTCTTTGGAACTCTGCATTCAGATCCTTATATCTCTCCTTTTCTCCTTTGCTTTTCTCTTCTTTTCTTTTCACAGCTATTTGCAAGTCCTCCTCAGACAGCCATTTTGCTTTTTTGCATTTATTTTCCATGGGGATGGTCTTGGTCCCTTTTGAACTGTGGTGCTGGAGAAGACTCTTGAAAGAGTCCCTTGGACTGCAAAGAGATCCAACCAGTCCATTCTAAAGGAGACCAATCCTGGGTGTTCATTGGAAGGACTGATGCTAAAACTGAAACTGATGCTAAAGCTGAAACTCCAATACTATGGCCACCTCATTCCACCTCAATGGAAAAGAGTCTGATGCTAGGAGGGATTGGGGGTGGGAGGAGACGGGGTCGACAGAGAATGAGATGGCTGGATGGCATCACCGACGCGATGGACATGAGTTTGAGTGAACTCCGGGAGTTGGTGATTGACAGGGAGGCCTGGCGTGCTGTGATTCATGGGGTCGCAAAGAGTCGGACACGACTGAGCAACTGAACTGAATTAGTAAGATATCATTGTCATGCTTTCTTTTAATTATTTTGTTATTTTAACATGTTTATAATGGTTGATTTAAAGTCACTGGCTACCAAGTACACCAATACTTCCCTTTCAGGGACATGTTCCTTGGCTTCCTTTCTTTTCCTGTATACGTACCATATTTTATTGTTCTGTGCATGTCTCATAAATTCTGAAACTGGAGACTTTAGATAGTATATTGAATAATATAGCAACTATGGTATCAGATCACCCTCCCCAAAGTTTCTTATTGTTGCTAGTATTTTGAAATATGTGGCCAATGAGTTCTCTCCTAGGCTTTAAAATTTTTGTTTTTACTTTTAATCTGGATTCCTAGGAGTCACCCTTGAGTTAGCATTGTTTAGTGGCCAACCTATGATCTATCAGAGATTTTCTTAAATGCTTTGTCTACATGTCTTTCACCTTTGGCCAAAGGGATCTGTGTGTGAAGGCATGCCTTCAAAATTCAGACAGTTTATGAAGCAGTCTTAGATTTCACTTCCTGCTTGTGCAGAATGTAAATGTAAGACAAATATGAACTAGAATAGCAGGAGTCTTCTCCTTTCCCAGGCCAAGTCCTGCACACACACATTGTCCTCTAGATTCTCAGAAGTATGGAGCTTTTTGAATTCCTTAGTTCCAGTTACCTAGCTCCAGGACTTCCTGTAAGAATTTTGGTCATACTCTTTTCTTGTCTCCACTGAAATCATAGCCTTAGACCAACAGCTATGATGTTGCCAGCAAATTACTAGCAGGTAACATCCTGGGGATAGAGCTTATATTTGTTGCTGAGCTAGCTCTGAGCTAAAACAGCCCAACACCCTAGGAATGAAAATTTTCCAGGTAACTTCAAATACAGACAAAATATTGATGGTACTATATAGATGGGTCTTTTAATCAAATTCCAGAAATAGTCATTCCTCTCCATTGGCTGCAAGACTGGTGGCTTTTCATGACTATCCCTCTACCTGGTTGGAGAAGAAAGGGGAATAGGAATAGTTCATGTTAAAATGACATAGCTACTGCTTCCTTACAGAAGTTTAGTTTCTCTCCTGTGGACAATTTTCAGTTTGTTTTATGGTTTTGGTTAATTTCTAAAGTTATGAAATGATTTTAGTTGTTTTGCCAGGATCTTCTATTTTTGTGAGTAGAGAGTTTCACCAACTATCTCACTCTGCCATTCCAGAACGCTTTTCTATTTTGTTACTTTTTTATCCTGGTTGTGCCCTTGTATTTAGAATCATATGTGAGAGTGTTAAAACAGTGTCCCCTTGTGCTTTATCAAGAGACAGACCCGGCCAACTGAGAGTTTAGAGTTTCTTTGCAAATTATAGTTTCTCCCATATATGGAAATACTCCTTCTTCTATTAAGAAAGAAGAAGGATATTATATAAGAGAAATCTGTGCCAGGAAGTAGTAGATCAATTGCCCCTTCTGTCCTGGTAGATGATGGTAAAGAAAAGTGAGTTAAGTACTATAGAGAGATCTTTCATTTCTTCATTTCTCCCACTCAAGATAAACCCCAAGGAAAGGGCCCAGTGGAAAGATCCAGATGCATATGCCTGAAGATCCTGAAGAGTGCCCAGAAAGATTGTCTTAAAGAATCTTTCATTTTTTCCCCCAAGGCCTGTACTTGGTACTCAAACATGTGACTTGATATTAAGGTACTAATTGGAGCAGCATACTGGCTAAGACCCAGGGTCTGAATGAAGTGACTGCCACACCCAAAATATCATATAAATGCCCTAGACTGTGGATTCTAGTCACAGATGCTTGCATATCCTCCAAAAGATCAGACATAACAAGTTATACCTGAAAGACTGAGTGACTGCCCCTTGACAGGACCCAGAAGAGACCAGTAAGATTCTACAGAATTCTGTATGATTTCCAGTCATTTGTCTTCTGTGTTACCCTGAGGTTGCCCTTGGGGAGGGGGGGGCCAGTGGGGAAGGAAGGGAGGCAGGAGTAGAGATTAGGAGAGGAAATTTGAAAAGTATTTATCCAAAAGAGACTCAGTCGTTGAAAATACACTGTTCAAACTAGTATAGCCTATGATGCAAGAAATAGGAAGCTGAAAGTGTTTGCCTTCCCCTCCTGATGGAATGTGAGGAGACTATAAAGAAGATCAGTCATGTATTAGAAAATAAAGAAGCTAAGTTTCTTTATACATCTAAGAACTAGTACAAGTTCACTTGTGATCCGATTGCATCTCTTTACTTTTTCTCAGTCACACAGAAGTATGAGACTCTCTCTCCCTTACAGTTGAACACAGCTCAGCTATTCCCTCTTGTTCTCCTCTTCTTTCTCTCTTCCTCTCGGGGACACCCAATGGAAGTGCGACGGCTATGGTCAACTTGACAGAAGCAAATTTCTGTGCTTGTTCTCACCACTCGGAAAATCCATGTAAGGTCATATGACCATTAAGATGGAGAACTCCTATGCTTAGGTTCCTCTACCTTGAATGTCTTCTACATCCTCCCCTTCTCAGTATGACTGACTACCTGTCCTGAATAAATTAGCTTGAACATCTGTCTCCTACCCTCCCTCCTGAGTCACACAGCAGTTCTCTGGGCTCTCACAGCATCCTACCCATCTCCATCTCCCTCCTGCCAACAATATTGCATGTGTTCACTTACTTTTCTCCTTTCCCTACTGGACTATGAGCTCCTGAATGCCTGTTCTGTGTTTTTATTTGCCTTTTCTCAGAATCTAATCTAGTCACGGGAAAACAGAAGGTATTAACTCTGGCACTGAGCATTTATTACTTTTGATTTTCTGTCTCAAATTTTACTACTCTGTACTTTTTATTCAAATTATTAAATACCTACGATAGGTCTAGGACTAAATAAAACCCAACCCTTAAAGTTGAGGTGCTTATAATTCTGTGTGGCAGATAAATAAGTGAAATACAATGTGTTGAGTATTTTAAGGGGAAAAAACTGTTGTCAGGCAGAATAAACAAAGCCCTTAGATTTCTATATGAAGTCTACCTTGATCTCTCTAATTTTCATGAGAGAACAAGGCAGACTTCATATAGAAGAATATGTTTTATTTGCATCTCAAAGAATGAGTCAAATCCTGTAAGAAAATTACAAGTGACATGGCAGGGGTAGGAGGGGGATGGTCACTGACAGTATGTGCAAAGCAAGGAGATGCAAGTTCATATGTTTAACATTTATTATTCCATCTAAAAGTAGAAAAGATGGATATAGGTTGACTAAAGTATTACCTATATTTACTGAGTGGAATGTGGGAGATATCTGAATTACAACCCTATGTTCTAGACCTGAGCTTTCAGCACCAACTTAATTTCTAAGTAAAACCACAGATAATTAATCACTGCATTTAGATTGGCAATGGTTTTCATTTATCTATGCCATCATAAAGTAGGAAAGGATTTTCAGTGTCATCTCTTCTAGTTTTCCTGACAATGTGGAATCTTCCTGGAATATCCATGTCAGGAGTTCAACCAACAGTCTGGCTCATATTCTAGTGATGTTTCCTCTCAAGTAAAATGCTAAAGAGGACAGGTACGGCTTGATCCTAAATGTCTTCTTTACTCAAAACCTTAATCTGTATGAAGATTATATCAGAAGCATATTGGATTTCCTAACACCCGTGGTCATGTATGGATGTGACAGTTGGACTATGAAGAAAGCTGATCGCCGAAGAACTGATGCTTTTGAACTGTGGTGCTGGAGAAGACTCTTGTTGGAGAGTCCCTTGGACTGTAAGGAGATCCAACCAGTCCATTCTAAAGGAGATCACTCCTGGGTGTTCATTCGAAGGACTGATGCTAAAGCTGAAACTCCAATACTTTGGCCACCTCATGCGACGAGTTGACTCACTGGAAAAGAGTCTGATGCTAGGAGGGATTGGGGGTGGGAGGAGAAGGGGACGACAGAGAATGAGATGGCTGGATGGCATCACCGACTCGATGGACATGAGTTTGAGAACTCTGGGAGTTGGTGATAGACAGGGAGGCCTGGCGTGCCGTGATTCATGGGGTCGTAAAGAGTCGGACACGACTGAGTGACTGAACTGAACTGAACACTTGCTCTGTTTGAGGAAATGAATAATAAGGCATGGAGAAATTATGATTTTCAGTGTGTGAAACTCTTGAAGACTTATGTACACTACATCAGAACAATATCATGCTTTCTTTCTCTCTTTGACTGTTTATCAGGTTGAGTAAATCTCTCTTATAGGCTTTGATATCGGTCAATAAATATTCATTAAGCATCTATAATGAGATATTAACTATAAATTTAGAACATGCTGCTGCTGCTAAGTCACTTCAGTTGTGTCCGACTCTGTATGACCCCATAGACGGAAGTCCACCAGGCTCCCCCGTCCCTGGGATTCTCCAGGCAAGAACACTGGAGTGGGTTGCCATTTCCTTCTCCAATGTGTGAAAGTGAAAAGTGAAAGTGAAGTCACTCAGTTGTGTCCGACCCTTAGCGACCCCACGGACTGCAGCCTACCAGGCTCCTCCGTCCATGGGATTTTCCAGGCAAGAGTACTGGAGTGGCTTGCCATTGCCTTCTCCGATAAATTTAGAACATAGACAATAGCAATAGAGAGTACAGACATCAAAAAGTACCTGAACAGATAATGATATCTACAGTGAAAGCAAAATGATACAAACAATACAAGAAGAACACCATAAATGTAACTTTACAAAATACGTAATAGTTTATTTGAGATGCTTTAGGTGACTAGAGGGCTTCCCTTGTGGCTCAGATACTTTGGCCACCGGATGAGAAGAACTGACTCACTGGAAAAGGCCCTGATGCTGGGAAAGATTGAAGGCAGGAGGAGAAGGGGACAATAGAGAATGAGATGGTTAGATGGCATCACCTACACGATGGACATGAGTTTCAGTAGGCTCCGGGAGTTGGTGATGGACAGGGAGGCCTGGCGTGCTGTGATTCATGGGGTCGTAAAGAGTCGGACACGACTGAGCGACTGAAATGAACTGAGGTGACTAGATGCCAAATGAATGCTAAGAAAATAGGTGCTTTAAAGATCAGAGACAAAAGAAGTTCTCAGAGGTCTGTATGAGGTCAAGGGAATATCCCAGAAGTGAGGTGGGGTGTGGAGATTATGGCTTGAGCTGAGAACAGGTGAATAGGTGGGGTGAGTGGTTATCTTTGGGGAGAGGAAATGGATCATGATTAGGAAAGGGCGTGAAAAGGATTTCTGGTTAGCCAGCAAAGTTCTGGTTTTTTAATTAAGTGGTAAATTACATGGGTTTTCATTTGTTATATGAAGTTTTCTGTATGTGTTAGGTACCACAATAATATAGTTTAGAGAAGAGACTGATGTATGGGAAAGGCTCTACTAATTAAAAATAAAGTGCTCCCAAAGCCTCCACCATGACACTGGGAGGTCAAAGATGAGTAACACCTAGTCATGATTCTCAGGAAGCTCCCACCCCATCCCAGGAAGGAACAGTGGTGACTGGAGATGAGTCCAGAAAGGTAGTTTGGAAGAAATTCATGGACACTTTGTACAATGCTAAGGCACTTCAACTTTCTCCAATAAGTAACAAAGAACCAACAAATAGTTTAAAGCAGATTTATGTGATGAGATTTTCATTTTAGAAAGCAAATTCTGGTCATATCATAACATATGGGTTGGGGAAATGAGGTAAAACCCAGGGCCAGAATCTCTGATAAAGCCTTATACTGTTTTAACTTTCTCAGGTACATGTTTTCCTTCCCTAAGAGCTTTGAACTTCTGAACAGTTGTGACACAATCTTATGTTTTCCAAAATAGTATATACAATCCCAGCTGCTTTAATCCTTTTTGTTAGAGGAGAAAGATAGAAGTATTAGTTGAATAAATGAATGGACCAATGAATTATCTTGATATCTTAAGCCTCCTAAAACCTACTGAAAGTATAAAAGTGTTAGTTGCTCGGTCATCTCTGACTCTTTGTGACCCCCATGGACTGTAGCCCACCAGGCTCCTCTGTCCACGGAATTCTCCAGGCAAGAATACTGAAGTAGATAGCCATTCCCTTCTCCAGGGGATTGAACCCAGAGATTGAATCCAGGTCTCTCACACTGCAGGCAGATTCTTTATCATCTGAGCCACCAGGGAAGCCCAAATTGAGTTGTATCCAATTTTATCAACATCATCCAGCCAACCCCTAAATTTTCTCCTGATTGCACTTATCCCATCTCTACCTCCTTAAATCCCCTTCACCACACCAGGAAAATTTAAAGAGATACTTATAGCAAATAAGCCCCCAACTGGTATGTTGTTGTTCAGTCACTAAGTTGTGTCTGACTCTTTGCTCCTCTGTCTGTGGAATTCCAAAGCAAGAATACTGGAGTGGGTAGCCATTCCCTTCTCCAGGGGACCATCCTGACCCAGGGATCGAACCTGAGTCTCCTGCATGGCAGGCAGATTCTTTATCATCTGAGCCACCAGGGAAGCCCCCTACTTGGTATATATCTCTATAAAAATTTATATCATATGTATTAATCTATTTAAATATACACATATTTAATACATTTAAAATACATTTATACTTACAAATATATTTAAACCTAAGTTTAAAGGAGCCTATAGCTCTAAGATTTTCTTGTAAGCATTTGTGGGTGATTGTTTACAAGCTTGCATTTAAGAGTCACTGCCCAAAACGAAGATTTCAGGAAATATTTATGGGGAAAAATAAGGTCAAAGGACCCACAATCATACCACTGGGGTCAACAGTTCCTCAACTTAATAACACTTGCATCATGTCTGCAGGAGAATACAAGAATATGAGCTATTTTTAGAATTTTGTTTCTCATGTTCTGACAAAAACCCTTCCCTTTTCTCTCTTTTTTTCCAAGTCAATGGTTTTGAGTGGAAAACACCCTAGAGCAGTAAGAGGAGGAAGGAAGCTCCAGACACTGTCAGTGATGAGAATAAGAGTTCCAGTTTTTACAGGAATCTTGGGTGACTTTGTGCATGTGTATGCATGTGTTTTTTGATGATAGAATAGCAAAGAGAGAGGGTGGAGTGCAGAAGGCTTTACCCTTCTCTTTTAATTCTCAACACACCCAGGAGAGGGGAAAACTTCAGGGAGGATATAAGAAAACATGGGAGGTCAGATATAAGCTGAGGCCCAATACAAAAATCTATATAAGACCCCCTGGCCTTAAACCAACAAGAAAGTAAAGGTCAGCCAGTGGTCAGGTTTGAATGTCTCTATTCACCTCAGACAGTGGACTTTATGATGGAAATCACCAGGCCTTTATTCAGAAAGAAGAGAAGGATAGCCTATGGGGAGAAAATCTTTCTAAGCAGATGTCTACTCCTAATAGTCTCAAGTCCAGATGTGAAAAAATAAGTTGAGACTCACGAACCACATGCTACATACTTGAAAGTTCAGTCAAAGTAGAGGCTTTTACATTAAATATGTTTTATCATCTTAGGAGGATTAGAATAGTTTGGAAAACCAGTTCAAAATCCAGATTTTCAGACTCTGCTCAGTTTCACTCTTGAATGTGGTAGCATGACAAAGCTGGTCCCTGGACCCTCAGCCCACAGTCAGCTTCCCCATTTCACCTCTGGTTCTGTTCCACAATGTGATGAGCCATGAACATCTGTGAGGACTGCAACCTGTCCATCCAGCTCTCTCTGTACCCACTACGAATAACGATCCTGTGCCTAGCCCTTGGGCCTAGGCTTCAGTCATCCCTTGGGTGAATTTTATAGAGAGAAAGAGGGAGGAAGAGGATGAGCCACAGCACAAGGTACTGTGCCTGGGAAGAGAAATGACAGGGGAGAATGAGTGCCCAAGGAAAACTATGTTTTAATTAAATTTAGGGTGAGAATACTTTCTCTGATTCAGCCTTGGATTTTACACATGACCAGAGCAGGATAAAACAAGAGGAAAGGAGAAACAGTTGTTTTTAGTAACGATGAGTCAAGCTCCATGAGAGCTGAAAGAACTTTAACATAGAAACTCAGAATACTGAATTGTGGTCCCATATCTATCACTCATCACAGGTCCATTCCCCAGATTTGTGGGGTAATGGAAAAGACTAAAAATGGTGATCCTCACACTACACATCTAGTTATGTGAAACTTAAAATCAAGTAACAATTTAACTTAAATATGTCCTATCCTATCACTCTGACAAATATGCCTTCATAATTATCTGGAAGGCCAGGTACAAATTCAGAATTCTTGGCCTCTTCAAATTTGGTATGGAAAATGATGGTGCCCAGTGCTTCCCCCTGTCCTGTACCCTTACCCTTGCTCTTTCACCCCTAGGCGCCTTCCTACACATTGAGGGATCTCACACACAAGTGTATTGACACCTTAAATTACACATCTGAGATATGTCCACAGCCCCCAACACTCCTTACCTATTCCCATCCTTGATGCAAACTGCCGCCCTGATCACCGAGAGGCCTAAAAAGGGCACACCACCAGCATGGTTTACTCACTGGAGGACTAGTCCAGGGAAAAGCCCAAGCAAGTAAGCCTGGAAGCAGGTATAGTCCACAGGCTCTAAGTAGACATACCCACTTAGCCCTGCCAACTCCTCACCAGGAAAGGGTGCAGCCAAGGAAAGGTGAGCACGTGGCCCCTGACTTGTCAGTACACATGTACCTGGCTCCCAGGAACAACCTACCCTCTGTGGCCCGTGTCAGGCATCTGAACTATATCATTGACCCCAAGGAGCAGCATCTGAATGAAATGTTGCTTTTTGAGCCACTGTTATTCAGGCTTCATGACCTTCTCATACCCTGGAAATTCATCTAGTGGGACAGGAAACTGGAAGCTGTAAAGCTTGACCAATTCAGAACATCTGCTGAGGCAACAGCCATCAGCTATTGAGAAGACATGTCCATGTGAATATCAGGGCTGTAGTTCTTTATCTTGGGACAAGAGATTATAGCTGTGATATTTAATAGCAAGTAGTGAAGATGAAGGGCTTCCCTGGTGGCTCAGAGGTTAAAGCGTCTGCCTCCAATGCGGGAGACCCAGGTTCAATCCCTGGGTCGGGAAGATCCCCTGGAGAAGGAAATGGTAACCCACTCCAGTATTCTTGCCTGGAGAATCCCATGGATGGAGAAGCCTGGTAGGCTATAGTCCACGGGGTCACAAAGAGTCAGACACAACTGAGCGACTGAACGAACGGACGGACAGTGAAGATGAAAGAAATTTTTCCAGTTTCTATTAATAAAAAACAAAGTTTGTACTGGGATAAGAATAGATCAATGGCACATAATAGAGAGCCCAGAAACAGACCCACATAATACAGTCATCTGACCTCTGACAAAGGCAAAGGTAGTACAATGAAACAAAGGTGGTAGCTTCAACAAATGGTGCTGAAACAACTGGACGTCCACATGCCTCCACCCCCCAAAAAACAAAATAATATAAACACAGACATTACACTCTTCACAAAAATCAACTAAAAATGGACCACAGATCTAAATGTCAAAGGAACAACTGTTAAATTCCTAGACTATAACCGAAAACACAGGAGAAATGACCTCAGATTTGGTGATGACTTTTTAGGTACCACACCAAAGGCATGATCTAGGAAAGAACTGAAAAACTGGACTTCATTAAAACCAGAATTTTCTGTTTTGTGAAAAATACTGTCAACATAATGAAAAGACAGATCACAGACTGGGGAAAAAAATATTTGCAAAAGGAATGTCTGACAAAGGACTCATACCTGAAATATACGAAGAACTCAAAATTTAACAATAAGAAAACAAACCCAATTTTAAAATAGGCCATTTAACAGATACCTCACCAAATAAGATATACAGATGGCAAATAGGTACATGGAAAAATGTTTCACATTACAACAGGAAAACACAATTTTTTTAAATGAGTATGACAGACCTATGAGAAATGACCAAAATTCAGAAAAACTGACATCAAATGTTGGTGAGGATGTGAAGAAACAGGAACTCTCATTTACTGTGGCTGGAAATCCTAAATGGTACAGCCTCTCTGACACACAATTCGGCAGTTTCTTACAAAAGTAAACATACTCTTGCCATCAGTTCAGTTTAGTCACTCAGTCGTGTCCAACTCTTTGTGACTGCAGCAGGCCAGACCTCCCCGTCCATCACCAACTCCCAGAGTTTACTCAGACTCATGTCCATTGAGTCGGTGATGCCATCCAACAATCTCATCCTATGCTGTCCCCTCTCTTCTCACCTTCGATCTTTCCCAGCATCAGGACCTTTTCAAATGAGTCAGTTCTTTACATCAGGTGGTCAAAGTATTGGAGTTTCCGCTTCAGCATCAGTCCTTCCAATGAATATTCAGGACTGATTTCCTTTAGGATGGACTGGTTGGATCTCCTTGCTGTCCAGGGCAATTGCACTCCTTGATATTTTCTTGCCAAAAACTGAAAAGTTATATCCATACAAAAACCTACACGTGCATGCCTATAGCAGCTTTGCTCATGATTGCCAAAATGTGGAAGTAACCAAGATATGTTTCAGGAAGATGATGAATAAATCACTGTAGTACATTCAGACAATGGAATATTATTCAGTACTAAAAGACGTGCGGTATCAAGTCACGAAAAGACATGGAGGAAACTTAAATGTACATTACTAGGTGAGATAAGCAGTCTTACAAAGGTACATAATGTATGGTCTCAACATTTTGGAAAAATCAAAACTAAAGAGATAATCACCCCAAAATCATAGTATACATAAGACCGGGCTTCCCTTGTAACTCAGCTGGTAAAGAATCCGCCTGCAATGCGGGAGACCTGGGTTTGATCCCTGGGTTGGGAAGATCCCCTGGAGAAGGGAAAGGCTACCCACTCCAGTATTCTAGCCTAGAGAATTCCATGGGCCATATAGTCCATGGGGTTACAAAGAGTCGGACACGACTAAGAGACTTTCACTTCACTTCATTTCATAGAGATAACAAACAGGTCAGTGGTTTCTAGGGGTTAGTGGGGAACAAAGGAATTTAGGACAATGAAGCTACTTTTGTGTCTTTATTTATTTTTTTTTTTGGCCATGTCACATGGCATGCAGAATCTTGGCTACCCAACCAGGAACTAAACCATGCCCCCTGTAGTAGAAGCATAGAGTCTTAATCACTGGATCCCCAGGGAAGTCCTGAAACTACTCTGTACACTTCAGTTATTACAAAGGATTCATAAAATACACACCAAGAGCAAGCTCTTATGTTTACTATGACTTTGAGGTGATTATGATATTTCAGTGTAAGTTCATCAACTATAACAAATGTATCACTCTGGTAAGGGTTGTTAATAACGGTCGACACTATGCATATCTGGGGGTAGAGAGAATATAGGAATATGTAGAAATCTCCTTCCAAGTATGCTGTGAACCTAAGACTGCTCTAAAAAGTAAAGTCTATAAATAAAAAGTATCTAGACAAAAGCTATTTCAAATCCTGAAAGATGATGCTGTGAAAGTGCTGCACTCAATATGCCAGCAAATTTGGAAAACTCAGCAGTGGCCACAGGACTGGAAAAGGTCAGTCTTCATTCCAATCCCAAATAAAGGCAATGCCAAAGAATGCTCAAACTACCGCACAATTGCACTCATCTCACACGCTAGTAAAGTCATGCTCAAAATTCTCCAAGCCAGGCTTCAGCAATATGTGAACCACGAACTTCCAGATGTTCAAGCAGGTTTTAGAAAAGGCAGAGGCACCAGAGATCAAATTGCCAACATCCGCTGGATCATGGAGAAAGCAAGAGAATTCCAGAAAAACATCTATTTCTGCTTTATTGACTATGCAAAAGCCTTTGACTGTGTGGGTCACAATAAACTGTGGAAAATACTGAAAGAAATGGGAATACCAGACCACCTGACCTGCCTCTTGAGAAACCTGTATGCAGGTCAGGAAGCAACAGTTAGAACTGGACATGGAACAACAGACTGGTTCCAAATAGGAAAAGGAGTACATCAAGGTTGTATATTGTCACCCTGTTTATTGAACTTATATGCAGAGTACAACATGAGGAACGCTGGGCTGGAAGAAGCACAAGCTGGAATCAAGATTGCTGGGAGAAATATCAATAACCTCAGATATGCAGATGACACCACCCTTATGGCAGAAAGTGAAGAGGAACTCAAAGGCCTCTTGATGAAAGTGAAAGAGGAGAGTGAAAAGGTTGGCTTGAAGCTCAACATTCAGAAAACGAAGATCATGGCATCTGGTCCCATCACTTCATGGGAAATAGATAGGGAAACAGTGGAAACAGTGTCAGACTTTATTTTTTTGGGCTCCAAAATCACTGCAGATGCTGATTGCAGCCAGGAAATTAAAAGACGCTTACTCCTTGGAAGGAAAGTTATGACCAACCTAGATAGCATATTAAAAAGCAGGGACATTACTTTGCCAACAAAGGTCCATCTAGTCAAGGCTATGGTTTTTCCCGTGGTCATGTATGGATGTGAGAGTTGAACTGTGAAGAAAGCTGATCGCCAAAGAATTGATGCTTTTGAACTGTGGTGTTGGAGAAGACTCTTGAGAGTCCCTTGGACTGCAAGGAGATCCAACCAGTCCATTCAAAAGGAGATCAATCCTGGGTGTTCATTGGAAGGACTGATGCTGAAGCTGAAACTCCAATTGGCCACCTCATGCAACAAGTTGACTCACTGGAAAAGAGTCTGATGCTGGGAGGGATTGGGGGTGGGAGGAGAAGGGGACGACAGAGAATGAGATGGCTGGATGGCATCACCGACTCGATGGACATGAGTTTGAGTGAACTCCGGGAGTTGATGATGGACAGGGAGGCCTGGTGTGCTGTGATTCATGGGGTGGCAAAGAGTCGGACATGACTGAGCGACTGGACTGAACTGAGACAAAAGAGAAGCCAAGCTTTAAGACTATAGAAAACCTAGAGACATCAATGGTTTCAAGGATGGCGGAACTTACACATTTGAAGCAAAGTCTTGGAGCAACCTCCCCCAGCAACCAGCAGGACATGGTAGCAGGCTTCCCTCCTGAGAAGAAGGGAGACTGCCAGTTATAGCAGAATTGATGTCAGGTTGGCTCATCAGTTACCAGGGAAACTAGCAGAGGAGCAGGCCCCTCACTTGCCCCTTTGATAAGAACAATTATCAGCTGGGGTCTGAGGTAAGCATGTATCAACAGGAAGGTCTGTCATGTGAGTAGGATGTAAGTGAAGTAGGACTAGTCTGTGGGGGAATATACAGAGAGCAACCATCTTGAGTGGCTTGAACATACACCTTCCTTCCTTCTTTCTTTGGCTATTGGCTATTTTCTTTGACTGCTTTCTTTTAGCTGCCTGAATGTGCAATTCACAGAAATAATATTGACTTTCCTTTTGGCATTTTTACCAACCAAACATGTCTCTCTACCTGTCTTGTTTCTACTGTGATCATTTGGAGGTGAACATGGATGGCTCATTTTATTAGCTTTTGTAATTAATAGGTGAACAAAGATTTTTTTTTTTTCTAAGAGGGAAGAGAGGCAGGATGTGATTTATAAGTTAAGTAAATGAAAGTATGAGGCCCCATGGTCCATCGAAACTGTCATCACTACTGGAAATGATCTTGCCAAGTGCATGTCCTTTTGGCTGAAGTCAGCAGTTCTGTTTTGACACAGAAGGACAGAGACAGAGTAAGCCCCTGAGGAAGTCTGTTCTTCAGTTCCTGCACAAGCAGTTTAAGGGCTGGCATTTGCTTAGTCTGGGCTGTCTACTTTCTGTAACTATGAGCCTCTTGTGAGCTGCAGCATCCCTACTTTCCAGGTGGGTCACAAATCAGGCATGCGAAATAAAGGTGATGGCACAGATCCATAGGATCAATTTTCTTCCCTGAGAACAAGAGATTTTATCCTTTGCTTAAGGTGGTGAAGAAAAAAATCTTAAATAGAGGTGGGGGGGGGAAATCTACTCCTTAAAGTCAGAGGAGCAGAGTGATGGCAAACATGAATTCATAGCCTGCAGCTATGTCTCCATTCAGTGGGTGGATTCAAGAAAGCAAAAGTCTGAGTGCTTACTCCTCCCCTGGACAAGAATGCCACTTTTTTTTTTCCTAAACGAAAGATGGTTCCACCCACCAGAGATTCCTCGTGGGCTTGCCCGAGCTACTTGCATCACAGCTGCTCTGGCTCAGCCCCAATTGCATCATTGAAGCAGAAGCCCCGGAGGGATCTTATCTCCACCAGTTTCTCTAAGTTGTTATTATTTCGAAAAGTGAAACCAAATATCTGCTTCCTTCACTTAGCACATTCTAGAGGAGCTGCAGCTACTTGCTGGAAGAACCAGGGTGAGGCAGGAGCCTCGGGCTCAGAGCATGGCCAGACTCCTCCATTCATGCTTCATAGCTCCGTCCTATCTCAAACTTTCATTTACCTGCCTCTATCCCCTCAACTGCCAGGTTCTTCAGATGTCCCATAAGGTCCTGCCTCCTTAATACCTGAGTAAGGAGACTGAGGCTTGTTCCTGGAGAGACTGAGGGGCTGGAAGTAGACCCCAAGAGTTTGGTGTCAGGGTGATTCCAGCACCTTGAGGACTTGGAATAATGATCCTTGAAATCATGCAAAATAGGCCAGTGGAACACTGACTTGTGCCTAATTAAAGGAGGCTTTCCAGGTACTGAGTCTGCCCCCTTCCCTTTTTTTTGAGTTCTTCGTTATGTAAATCCTGAGGATTCTTTTTTGTTTTTAATGAAGAAAGGAACCCAGAGCCCAGCATGTTCTCCTTAACCTTTGATGTTCCAGTAGGTTGAGGGGGACTCCAGTCTGAAGAGTTGGCCCTAAACATCCTATGACATGGATCCAGCGCCCTGCCCCTCTCCTCTCATTCTGCCCACTTCTCTTTCGGGCTTGGTTCTACTGAACTAGTGGTTCCCCTCTCAGCTGCAGCCTGTGGAGCTACGTCACAGACTTCCTGCCTGGGTGTGCTGGCCCTGCACAGACTCCTCAGTCACCTCCTTCCCTGAGGTGGGGAGAGCAGAGTCGGGTTCTTATGAATGAAAAGAAAGGAATCATCACCAGGCACGCCTCTGCACCTTTTCTCAACTGGCTTCCCAGGTAATAACTTGTGCTGACAACGAAAGGGAAATTTCCTGGGTGTATGTTTCTACACTCCCACTTCAAACAGCACAAGCTTGCTTAATCCTGAAGCCTAACAGGCATGCTGTGTAGGTAATCAATGAGGTCTAATTTAATTCCTTAGATTCTTTCTTGCATTCCAAACATTGTTAGCCTGGATTTGTACCTAAGGAGCAGTTTTTTCTCTTGAATGCTCTAACATGTCACCTTTTCCAAATTCAAGTTATCAGGTATTTTCCTAAAGCCCAGGATTTTATCTTAATTGCTGAGAATAATTAGCCTCAATTTTTTTTTTTGCAAAGTAAATAAAAGTCTCAAGAAATTTAAAAAAATAACTTTCTTTGAGCACTTTTTTTTTTTTGTCAAGGACAAAGTTAAAAATAACAGGATGTCTTCATGTCCTTCAGTTCAGCTCAGTTCAGGTCATTTCAGTTGCTCAGTCGTGTCCGACTCTTTGCGACCCCATGAATCACAGCACTCCAGGCCTCCCTGTCCATCCCTAACTCCCGGAATTCACTCAAACTCATGTCCATCGAGTCGGTGATGCCATCCAGCCATCTCATTCTCTGTCATCCCCTTCTCCTCCTGTCCCCAATCCCTCCCAGCATCAGAGTCTTTTCCAGTGAGTCAACTCGTCGCATGAGGTGGCCAAAGTATTGGAGTTTCAGCTTTAGCATCAGTCCTTCCAATGAACACCCAGGATTGATCTCCTTTAGAATGGACTGGTTGGATCTCCTTGCAGTCCAAGGGACTCTCAAGAGTCTTCTCCAGCACCACAGTTCAAAAGCATCAATTCTTCAGCTATCAGCTTTCTTCACAGTCCAACTCTCACATCCATACATGACCACGGGAAAACCATAGCCTTGACTAGACGGACCTTTGTTGGCATCTATGTTGGTCATAACTTTCCTTCCAAGGAGTAAGCGTCTTTTAGTTTCATGGCTGCAATCAGCATCCGCAGTGATTTTGGAGCCCAAAAAAATTGTCTGACACTGTCTCCACTGTTTCTCCATTCATATGCTATTCCAAGCTGACCAAACTGAAGGGAGTGCTCCACATGGCATGCTTTTTATGACACCGTCACTGGAGATCAAAAACTCACATCCTTATTTCTGTGAAATGTCTCACATGCAACACTTAAGGATAAGAGTTAGCCAGTTCAACAATGTAATAAAACCCACCTGGAGCTGGGTACTCACTGTTGCCAAGAGTCCATGTGCAGAGAAATGTGACAGAGACTGAAAGAACCTCACTCTATCTCATTGATGAGTGGTTTTCTCCACATTTGGGTTGACTTCTTGAGTTTGACTTCTTGCAACCTCTTTTACCAGAGATGGTCTAATTGATCTCTCTCTTTCTCCTCTCAAGCCCAAAAGTCCTTGGGCAAAGAATTCACTGATTCAGCTTAGGAGACCAGAGCATGGTCTACTCTGAACAGACATTTGGAACAATGAAAGATGGTCACGGTCAACCAAAATGTTTTGAGTGGTTGCAATGGGGAAGTAAGCAGTGGTTAAGATCATCAATTGTCTTCTACAGCAGACCTGAGCTTTACTTTGAAGGTAACGAAGGAATCACTGAAGGATTTTAAACAGGGTAGTGGCAGGACAAGAGTATGTTTTAATGCGCACACTGTAATGGGGCAGAGCAAGCTAGGAAGGGATTGAGTCAACGCAGCCATGTGCCAGTGGATTTTGTCTCTCTTCTATTCGTCTGTGTCTCATGCAACATTCAGGCCCAGAGCAGCCATGACCCGGGCCCCAGCATTTGCCTTTGGCCAGATCAACTGCCAGGACACTTGCTGCTTTAACTGGATGGGCAGAATCTACTGAAGTACATATATCCCTGACCCAGGAGATAAGGAGAAACTGTGGGTTCTGAGCCCAAGGAGGCTCTGTCACCATGCCCTCTGCCCTCTGCCCTCTGCTAGCTGTGAGAGAATGCACATGAGGGGGTCAGGTCCTAGAGGGCGGCCTTCATATCTTTTGCTAGAATCAAGGCCCTGAAATGAGGGGGGAAATTATTTTTAATTGCATGTTTATGAACTACTGCAGGAGAGGGAAAAGTGTTCCTCCACCCTCTTAGGTTCCCTGGCTGGGTCTGGATAGTAAACTCACAAGGACATTATTAATAGGAGAAAAAACTATACAAATTTGTTGAATATAAGTTTTACATGACTCTGGAGTGAACCTTTTTATGAAAATGAAAACCTGGAGAAATAGTTAAGCCTGAGTCTTCCTATACTAGGTTTGATGAGGAGTGGAAAGTCATGGAAAAACATGACATTTTAAAGGGCCATGAGCTAAAGGTGGTAAACAGGGAAACTCAGCAAGACATATTCCTCCGGGCTCCTCTCAGCATCCCTCCATCTTTGGAAATAAGAATCCCTTTTTCTTCCAGGTAGAGAAAGGGCTGCTTTAGGGGAGAAGGGGGTATGCAGAGTTCTCCCTGAACCAGCCAGCTCTCAAATTCCTCCAGCTTCCAATATTTGATAAGCCAAGGCACCATGTTCAGAGTCATAAGTTCTGAATTCCACACAGTAACCTCTGTGGGAGGCTGTTTTGCACCTTTTCCCTAATGTGGCCTTTGAGGAATAACATCGTGTCATTTATATTGTCTAATTGCTGTAGGTCCGTTTGTTTGTTGTTTTCTTCTCAGAAATATTACTGTTATTTCTAATTAATGGTTCATGCCTAGCAACTTGAGGGTGAGAACAACTTGAATCGTCTGCGCCACTCTTGAACCACACCGCTGACAGAGTTAGAAAGTGCTGAACATAAACCTGCTTTCTCTCCTGTCACTGAGAATTGATATCCCAATTATCTGTTTTCCTCTTTAATGAGAAATAAACTCTGACATATGCCATGGATCAATTTGTCTAAGAAATCTGGCCTTACCTGAAGACTATTTGAATGCTTCCTTGCTGGACCTAAGTGTTAACCTCAGCCAGCAAGTATGGATCAGTCCTAGGCTTCTACAGAAGCCATGAAGACAGCCCCATGAGCCTCATGGTTCCTCAGCTCCTGGCCTTTAAAGAACTCTCATTGTTGAGGGGAGAGGAAACCAAGCCTGCGATGAAACACACATTAGATTTCACTTCAGGACCATTTTTATTACTTATATCACTCATTAGAGTCCAAATGAAAGGTTGAAAACAACCTAACATTTTGGGTAAATTAGTCCTCTCCTTTTTTTCCCAGTGAGTCAATGGAGAGAAAGTTATGATAAATCTTCAGAGGCCAAAACCAAGATAGTGGGAACCTAGAGAAGTCAGGCAATATGTGAGTGCATAATGCCTGAGATTTTCCCAGAATTGATAAAGCCATTTACTCTCAGATTCAGAAAGCCCCCAAACAAAGCTGATGAAAGGAAACCTACATCTGGATACAACTTAATATAATCATCAGTGCTTGACATTGGTTTCTAATCCCTTTCTGTGGTTTGGTTGGTCTCCTAAGTGGCGCTAGTAGTAAAGAATCCACCTGGCAATGCAGGAGAAGCAGGTTAGATCCCTGGGTCGGTAAGATCCCCTGGAGAAGGAAATGGCAACCCACTCCAGTATTCTTGCCTGGAAAATTCCATGGACAGAGGAGCCTGGTGGACTACAGTCCATGGGGCTGCAGAGAGTTGGACACAACTGAGTGCCTAAGTTCATGGACTGGTTGGTAATCTGAAAAACTATGGACTATACTTCCCAGACTGTTTCTCAGCTGAGGTCCTGCATGTGACTGAACTTCTGCCCATACCCTCCCGTGAAACTTGAAAGGCCGAAAGGAGGTGAGACTATCCTCCTGCTGCAGTTTTGTCTGTCAAGTGTAGTCTTGAGACATATGAGTATTTCAGGGCAGTGATGGTAACTGGACTCAGTGATCCAGCAGCCAGCAGCATTGTGAGGCTAGAAGCACTGAGGCCTCTGGGCTGATGGACACACCATTCCTCTGTCTGGTCACCCACCTCATGGAGCTTCCTGACTTCTTACTGTAGCTACAGAGGTGCT
The DNA here is from genome assembly GCF_049115385.1 of Moschus berezovskii. Taxonomy (NCBI): domain Eukaryota; kingdom Metazoa; phylum Chordata; class Mammalia; order Artiodactyla; family Moschidae; genus Moschus; species Moschus berezovskii. The sequence goes on along the minus strand of NC_142476.1, from coordinate 51,328,415 downwards.
CCCTCATCCCAGGAGTGAGGACAGTCCTGCCTCCCACCATGTTAAAGGTGTTCAACTTCCCTGTGTTAAGTCTCACTCTGCGTACTCCTCTCTGAGGAGGACAGCATGGGCCTCCATGATCCAGACCATCAGCTACTGGAGAAGAAACGGAAAAAATACAGAAGATCATCACACCTAAACGTATGAGGTTCATTCTGGGGGCTGTTGCCCCTGCTTTTGTGTTTCTGCCTCTGTCTCGGGTGAAGCTCCCCAATCTGTGTGTCTGCCTGAGAACAGAGACTAATCAGCAAAAATGTCAGAAGCTCTGCTTTGGCCACTGCCATGTGATTACTTGCGTCATTTGCCCTGCAAGGCTGAGATTCTGCCACTGTTGCCTCTGGTGATTTCCTCTCTCTTGGTTTAGGGAATCCCAGCCTCTCCTACAATGTTTATTCTGCTTATCATTTTCATTTTCTTCTTCCTCTATAAAATCTACAATTTTGTAAGTGTAATTATAGCTCTTGGGTTTGTTGGTTCTACTTTAACATTTTTTGCTTAACAATTAATTTTTTTGGCTTTTGTTTTACTTCATGTCTGCTGATTTTCTTAGGACTTTTAATATGTGTTTCCCTCTGTATAATCATAACTATTTTTCCATTATTTTTTTTCACAGTGAAAGCATTTAAAACTATTAACTGACCTCAAAGTATTTCTTGACTCCATCCCTAGGATTTTCTGTATTACAAATTCTAATTATTGCTATTTACTTCAAGATCTTTTATTAAGTAATTGGCTTATGTCTTATTTTAGCAGTTACATTGGAGATTTATAAACATTTTCCATATGGGTTTCTTGTTATTCATTTGAATTCTTACCTCAATAAAAATAATAACAATAAAGTATTACTAATGTGTTTTCTTACCTTATTATACAGTGACCAGAGAATATAACCTGGAGAATTTCTTCTATTGCTAATTTATTCAGATCCAAGGAAAATAATTTTACTCATTAAGAAATTCCTGGTGCTTTTTATTTTCCCTTAGAAAATTTAAGAAGCAAAAGTCTGGTTAGTACTCCTGATGTTCTCAGTGAATGTTCTCAAATGTATGTAGACACCTCAAACTGAGCAAAGTATGCAGATATCTGAAGCCATGAGCCTCCCAGATGTCACCTGAAGTGGAAAATCTAAAACTTCTTTTCAGGAAATGAAAGGGAAACTCCCCCTTCAATGAGCCAAATTCCTAGCATAATCTCTCTCAAAGTTTCCATGTCATTCATACATCCAGACATTTTCCATTGAGTTTGTGTGGTATACTCTCTCTTTATGTCATTACTCATTTCTTAATTATCTATTCCTCTGACCAGATCATTCCAGCAGAGTGATTTACATACCAATCTCTCCTTGGTACATTCCATTTTGCAATTTGTTTGCAATTATAGATCTTCTACATGGGGAGGAAGTGACATGCTTTATTTACTTTTGCATCCCCAGGGTCTAACTCACCACCCACTGTACATATGCTTTCTGAATTTAGTTTATTTGATTTTCATCTTTAACAAAGCACATATCTGTCTTTTATTTCTCTAACAAGATGTTAGAGATTCCTGGCCCTTCATCTCACTGATAAGAGGGGTGTGGCCTTTCATGGGGCTACTGAAAGAGCTTAACATGTGACCACATGTTAAGGGTTTGTGGTCTAATGTCCACCCAGAGAATCTCAACTCAAAATACAAGTTAAGTGCTCTGGTGGCAAGGTCAGGGGAGGAACTTCTATACTGAGATTAGCCAACACTACTGGAGTTCATCAGGGCAAGCCATTTTGATGGGAACCAGGTGTGAGGGCTCATCTTGGGTGCTTGTCCTATACAGCATCCTAAAGAGGCAGCAGAACTCCAGCAACAAAAAGCTGGAGATGAAAGCCAGACTACTAGAAACCAGAGGATGTACAAGCAGCAATCCAGATTAGGGAAGTATCGTCTCAGAACAAGAGAACATGTAGTCTGAGAGACTTGATCTTGGCCACCAAAGTGCTTCATGAAAGACTCTGCTTTAAACAGCTGACATACTTTAACTGACTTTATTTATTTAGTTCAACTGATGCTTTTTCTATCCCTTTTATACTCTGTGACCAGCAAGTTGGGGAAGGATGAGAAGATATGCAGATGGAAATGCAGTCAACCACATTCCTCTTTCCCTCCAGAAGCTTCTAGGCTAAAACAGGCTGATTCAGGAGTAGGAGACGATAAGCCATTAAATCACACTTTGATATCTATTTAATATCTTCTCCTGGATATTCTAATTACTGACATCAGAATGGGTTTGTTACTTACTTACCTCCTGAACAAAAAAGCCTTGGGATCTACCAGTTTTCACTGGAGAATAGGAAAGAGTTCTTCTTCTGAATAAATATTAAATTTATTTTAATATTAATTTAATATAGTTAATACTAATTTAAATAAATTATTTAAAATAAACATTAAAAAGATGTCATTAAAAGACAATGAACTTGTACTCTGCTTATGTTGTGAGTTATACGTGGTCACTCTACTTCTTAGACTTCCTGTGATCCACTTGATAACCAGTGAGGTCCAAAGGGCAGTTCTAAAGCCAAGACCCACAAAGGTTATCTAGAGGCAACAGAATGTCAGATAGTTCTCTTAGTTACAAAAAGAGGATCTCTAGTAGCTAGTTTAAGCAGAAAGGGAATTTATTATGGGACACTGGGTAGCTCAAGGGGCCAGAGAAATAAACTTATGGCTGAGATTCCAAAAACTCCTCCCAGAACTTCACCACATAATAGCTCTTCCATCACGGGTCACAGAACCAAGCCACTACCACCTGTACCCAGCCCCGTTCCTCACATTATTTACTCCAAAGTTGCATGTCTGATTGGTGGAATCTAGATTACATGCCAGCAACATCCTATTCAACAAGGTGGTAATTGTAACAGAACCGTTGAAGTATAGGGTCTATACTTTGGACAGCCACAAATGACAGATGTCCTTATTCTGGTTTATTCTGGCTTCTCATCCTGTTTATCTGCACTGTGGAGTAAATCTTGACTCTTTTCCAGAAGCCTGAAGGAATGTCTAGGTTTTGTAACTTTTCTTGGCAATAGAAAAGTTCCTATTAGGCTTCATGAAGATTACAAGTTACAGGGCAAGCTGCCTAGCATTTTAATTTTTTCTACTACTTAATCTGAAATCTCAACATTCAACTATATCTTACCATATCCATGAAGACGTCTCAAGGAGCTCCAATTCACAATGACTTCTTTTGCCAATACAACAGTAGTCCATGTTCATCCCATTCACCGGCACTCATTGAATCTTCCACTATGCTATTATTTATTGTCTTATTTGTAAAAGTAGCTGGAGTGCAGGGAAGAGAACTCCACCTGGGTATATTTGCCACAGACATTCATACACGCACCTCACATGCTTGATACCTGATAAACATTCAGCAAATATTTGTATAATCATCACATTTAGAAGTTGGGACACCACTGTGTAGTAAGCTTCGGAAAAACAATCCAGTCATATGATCAGAGTTTCACCACTTTCCCAGCACGCACCCAGCCCTACCGAGTGGCTTACTGGGATCCTGCCCAAGGAATGTACCCAACTCAGTGCTTGCTGCCCGTCACCCCTGTCTCAGCATCTCTGTCCACTCCAGTGTCATCCCAGAAGCACTGCTGGCTTCCAAGCTGTTTTTTCACAATTCTCTGAAGAAAGTTTCTATGGTACCAAAGTATGAAAAATGAGGACATGTCATAAATAAGCTGTGTGACGTAAGTTGTAGGTCAGTGTCTCCTGAAGAGCTTCTAGGACCTACGCAAGCCCTCACCAACAGCTGGGTCTGCATTAGCATCAGATGTTCTCCTGCCTTCTTCCTCATATGAGTTTCTTCTAACACTGTGTTTCCTAACCAGAGGGAATAGCTCTGTTTGTTGGGTTCGGTGCCTCTTTTTCATGTTGTGGGATTTCCTTAGGTTTTTGTTCATCTTTGTGTTGGAGAACTTGGTTTGTTTTGCATAACAATTTTGTGTTAGTTATTTTAGACACAAGATTATTCAAAAGAATCATAAGCAGTGTAATTCACTCTTGGCTAACAAATACTCCCAGCCAGGTTTTAGTCTCTCCAAGACACAGATCCTAAGGAGGGCTAACATTTGGCAAATTATCTCTTCAGGAGGGAAACAAAGATCATGAAAGTGTGGGTAACAAAAACTGGGGTGAAAAGTCAATCTTACACAAACAGTCAATGGTATCTGTGCAGCACTGAACACATGGTGACATTTTCTTCTAAACCCATTACTTAATCTGAAAACAGCTAGACTGATTCCTTAGGTTATGTTTGATTTAAATTAGAGATGGTCTTTTCTCTGAAGAAATAGTTATCCTTGATTGAATTTTCCCCTAAACCATGCTATGTGGGAAGAGGAGGAGGAAGAGTAAAGAGTACATGTTGCTAAAGGCAAATCACAAACAAAAGTGGAAATCTGCTGTCTTCTCTTGCTCCTGGGGAACAAGAGGCAGTATCATGTGATATCAGAGGAACCAAAAAGGACCTCCCAGTTCTTACATAGAAGCTAAACTCTGATGTCCTTTTACAGTCAAAATAGCTCAAATAGAAGAAGTTCATTCAGATAAATCAAACATTTTCATTTTGGTATGAATTCATTCATTCACTAGTCACCACACATTTACTGACTGCCTCAAAGGTGCCAGGATTGCTGCTAGATTTTCGAAAGAGAACTGTAGACACGACATAACTCTTGCTTTCACTGACCCTCAAACCTAGTAAAGGAAGCAGATAAGCAGTGTATCAGTTCCAGTTGCCACCAGACAAGACAAAATGTACAGGATTTAATGGAAACAGGAAGGGTAACTGTCTAGACTTAGAATGAAGTTTCCTGGAATCAGCAAGTCAACATCTGGGCAAAGCAAGTCAACACTGCATGTAACTCAACTCTTTGGATGTCACTCTACAACTGAGGAAATTGGAGTGCTTATCCCATGATTTTTGAAATGCTATGAATCCATTCTTATTATATACACACATTCATTTACATAATTTTATATAAATTTGTAAACAGGACTTCACAAATCCTATTGTTTTTGATGAAGTATTTGATGCATGCAAAATAATATGTACATTTTAGAACACAGTGATAAAATACTCATTATTCCCTATCCAACTTAAGAATCAGAATGCTAGCCATACTTCCTTATGTTTAAAAGCCCTCACCCACAAACAGTCAAAATATCCATGCTTCTTGCTTGCCTATGACCAGTTCTTTATAGAAAGAGGTGACAGCAATAGGAGACCTCAAAGGCCTCAAATTTTCCCCAGTGCCATAAGTTACCCAAAAGCCATAAAAATAAAAACCATAACATTAGTTACCCTAATTCATAGTCAGTGCTTACTGTATGCCAGGCAATCTTCTAAATGTTTTATGTACATGAATTAACTTAATCCACTCAGTAACTCTGTGAAGTAAATATGACCACCCTCCTTCTTATTTTAGAGAACAAACTGAGGCATGGAATAGTCCAGTATTTTGCCCAAGATCACGCAGCTAGTGAAGAGTAAAACCAAGATTCAAATAGGTCATCTGATTTTTGAGTCTGTTCTAGCCACACTAGCCCACTGCTGCAGACAGGTGATAATGATGATGGTAATGGTGCTGAAGGCAGTGTTGGCGGTACCTTTTCCTCTTAAATATGGCTGGTCCTCTAGCAGAATGTTAGATTCAAAGTTTGAGGGAATATATCAACAGATTCACCCATCCCATAGATTTAGAATTTATTGACAATAAGAATTAGGATGAGAAATTATAGATCTAAGGCCCATGGTTGTGAAGTGAGTGGCAGACTTTGTTCTGGAACCTGAGGATCTCACCTTAAGTACATCACTCATTCTAGAACACCAGATTGGCCAGGTTTCACAGGAAACCTTAACTCTTGACTTGGAAATAAAGCACGAGTAATGAATTAAACCAGAAAAGTCAATGGTGAAGTTTTCGTCTCTCTGCTTGATCACTACTAGCAAAGGAATCTAGAGATATTATGTTTGTAAAAATTTCAAGTGAGTCATTTTAAATCTCTTTGGAGCAGAGATGTGGACTCTCAGATCTTTTTGGGGTAGTGGTGAATAAGGTTCTACTCCAGGCACCTAAAACAGTGCCTGCACGTATAAGTTCCATGAAAATCAATTGCTAACATCATAACCACTATTCTATGACTTCAAAGAAGGAAAAGGCCCTTGGAAAATAATTGACTTGAATATTTCACTGCTGTTTGTATTCAAGACTTTATTTTAATGTTGTATTAAATATTTAGACTTCTGAAGAATAATTTGTAGTACTGCCATATTGCATGAATTAATCTGTACAATGACATTAAAAAGTACACAAAACAATGCTGGAGAGGGTGTGGAGAGAAGGGAACCCTCTTACACTGTTGGTGGGAATGCAAACTAGTACAGCCACTATGGAGAACAGTGTGGAGATTCCTCAAAAAACTGGAAATACAACTGCCATATGATCCAGCAATCGCACTCCTGGGCATACACACTGAGGAAACCAGAATTGAAAGAGACACATGTACTCCAATGTTCATTGCAGCACTGTTTATAATAGCCAAGACATGGAAGCAACCTAGATGTCCATCTGCAGACGAACGGATAAGAAAGCTTTGGTACATATACACAATGGAGTATTACTCAGCCATTAAAAAGAATGCATTTGAACCAGTTCTAATGAGGTGGATGAAACTAGAGCCTATTATACAGAGTGAAGCCAGAAAGAAAAACACCAATACAATATACAATACGCATATATATGGAATTTAGAAAGATGCAAATGATAACCCTGTATACGAGACAGCAAAAGAGACACAGATGTATAAAACAGTCTTTGGGAGTCTGTGGGAGCGGGTGAGGGTGGGATGGTTTGGGAGAATGGCATTGAAACATGTATATTATCATATGTGAAACGAATCGCCAGTTCAGGGTCGATGCATGTTACAGGATGCTCGGGACTGGTATGCGGGGATGACCCAGAGGGAGGATAAGGGGAGGAGGGAGGTGGGAGGGGGGTTCACGAGAGGGAACTCATGTACACCCGGGGTGGATTCATGTCAATGTATGGCACAACCAACCAGTATAATATTGTAAAATAATTAGCCTCCAATAAAAATTTTAAAAAAATAAAATAAAATGAACTACAAAAAAAAAGTACACAAAACAAAGCATCACTAGATTACAAGAGTGATGGAAAGCTTACATTTGACCACTTGTATTTTTAAGACAAATATAAACATGATTACTCCCCACCAACATGCATTAACCTCAGCACAATTAGGAACCAGACCAAGTTTTACAAGTTTCAAGCTATGTCTAAAAATATAATAGGTGTAAAAATGATAAAGGTAGATTTGAGTTGATTCCTTGATGCTCTGTGAGTTGTTCTTTATACAGTCAATTTCTTATTCTCTCAAAATGTTTTAGCTAAGCAATCCTAGCTACTGTGGAAAAAAAAAAAAACAACCCAGACTCTCAATAACTTAAAGCAGTGGAAATTTCTTGTGTGTGTAGACCAAAAAGGTGTTTCTGATTGGTGATGAGAAAGGGGAAAGATATTCTATTGCATGCAGTTTACAGACCTAGGCTGAAAAGGCTTCAGAGTTGCCCTGGAGATCAATATCCAGTCCGTATACAGGAGAAGAACATGGATGATGCCAAGCAGGAAGGTCTATGACTCACATTCCATTGGTCAGAACTCAGTCACATGGCCACCTCCAACTGTGAGGGGGGCTGAGAGTACAGAGAGAAAAGAGGACAGTTTTGTTGATTAGTTAGTAGCCTCTGCTATTGTAAATCTTTATTTTCTCATGAGTAAAATGATTAATCTGTTTTTAAAAAACTTTCTTAAGCCTATACATGTGTGTTAGTTGCTCAGTTGTGTCCGACTCTTTCCAACCTCATGGACTGTAGCCCACCAGGTTCCTCTGTCCATGGAATTCGCCAGGCAAGAATACTGGAGTGGATAGCCATTTCCTTCTCCAGGGAATCTTCCCAACCCAGGGATCAAACATGGGTCTCCTGCATGGCAGGCAGATTCTTTACTGTCTGAGCTATCAGGAAAGCTTGACGTGAAAGTCACTCAGTCCTGCCTGACTCTCTGTGAACCCATGGACAGTCCATGGAATTCTCCAGGACAGAATACTGGAGTGGGTAGCCTTTCCCTTCTCCAGGGGGATCTTCCCAACCCAGGGATTGAACCCAGATCTCCCACATTTCAGGAGGGTTCTTTACCATCTGAGCCACAAGTAAAGCCTTCAGGAAAGCTTAAGCCTATATAATTTTCAATAATAAAAAGCTACAGGCCCACTGCTTCATCATAAAGTCTTTGCTATTTGCCAATGATGCAAAATATTCCATTTAGATATCTTATTCATCTTTCTTGAAATCCCACAAATTTTTCTCTCTCTCTGCTTATTTAAGAAGCTCTTATATCTCTGGTTTCTGTTACATAAGACACTACAGGTAGTGATTAAAGATTACTAAATATCTTGAAAATGTCATGAACTGAACTGTGCTTAGGGCTTCATTTCACCTGCACAACAGTCCAGTCAGATAGGTTTCATTATTCCTGTTTGTACAGTGGTAGAGCAGAGGAGGCAACGAGTAGGGGACCTACAACTAAATAATAGCCAAAGAACACAGCTAATCAGTAATGGTAAAATTTCAACTTTAAGTTAAGCCTCTGTTGATTCCAAATCTTGGGTTTATACCAATCAAATCACTCTGCTTCCTTTTTATATATCTCTCTCAGATTCTCCAGAACACCTACAAGTGTCAGGCACCTGGTGAAAGAAATTGAACAAACACCCATTCAAATAAACTGAATTGAAATAATAATAAACCTTTATTGTAAACCTCAAGTTTAATAAGCCTCTATTATAAACCTATGCTCTTAAAGGACATTTATACTGTCCCTTCCTAGATTTTTTTGTCTTCTTTATATTTGCTTTTACTTCATTGCATTCCCTCAGTCCCTTTCTCAGTGCCCCCAAGGGCCATCTTAAGCCTTCCTAAGAAAGAAGCTTTTATTTAAGAAATTATATCATACATTGTGCTGATTGCCACTTAGCCACTCGAGAATTTCTGGCAAAAGTCTTATGAAGAGCATGATTTATAATAATTTGAGAAAGTTTCCTATCTTATTTAACTTTATGGGAAAAACTAATTCAATGGAATGTGGATTTAGACTCAACTGTCTGCTTGTCTAGACTTAGCTTGGGTCATTCGTTTTCTTGTCTCCTTAGCTAGACATTTATTCCTCTTCCAGCAATATTCCCGTTGCATGCTAAATGAGTTATATTTTCAGTTGACACGAAATTAATAGGGAAGTCAGCCAAGCCAGAGGAAAGTCTTTTTTTTTTCCTTTCCTAGTCTAAGAGCAGCCAGCAGAAGCTTCCTGTTACAACTGTCTTCTGCGTGTAAGCACGTGACCAGGCTACAGACTTAGAATGAATTCTATTGCTACTTTACAGTCTGTACAAGGTAACCTGTTCTATGCTCAAAGAAACTGTGGGCAGGTGATTAATAATGGTATGATTTTGTGTGGGGGTGAGTAGCTAATTATGGTTTATGAGACTTGTCTAACAAATTATATCCATAGGAACTAACTACCTTCAGAAAACAATAAAAGTATGGGTCCTTAGGGACCTATTTCCATACTACCAATGTAAATTTAAAAAAATCACTTGGAGGCAGGATTCAGGCTTATATAAGGAACATTTCATTATTTCATAAACTGACAATATTATCGTTCATACATTGCAACATTTTGGAAAGCAAGAAACGTGGACCCATTTTATTAGCAATGTCAGTGTATTATCTCTGTATATGCTGTTTCTTCCAGGTAAATCATTTATGTATTCACAAAAAATTATGCACTGGTCAACCTTATATATTCAGCACTGTTCCAGGTATAGAAACTCATCATTGTGTTGCCTGAGAAAAAAACTTGCTTCCAACCACTGTAGTAAAATATGTAAAATAATGTGTCATAAAAATAATTGTATAATGGGAATTTAAAGAAAGGAAAAGAGCGCTTCTTCCTAGTAGAATTAAAGGAGGACTTAACAGAGGAGCTTTCTTTAATCCTTAAATGATGATTGTACCTTTATTTCATTCCACATTTCCACAACAGTTTCAAAATAGCAATACTAATATAACTACCATCAATACAGTTAATAAGATCAGTTTAAAATATATCTTTAATATATCTTCCCCTTCCCATTTTAAAGTTATGGTGTCAGAGGATATAGCCATTGTATACTATAACCTCTTCAAGTCTTATCTTTATTAAAACTTGGTTTCTCAGATCACAAGTCCCTAGGTCAAAGTCTATCTAGTTATTATAGTTCATTTTCTAATAGATTCTTTAGGAAGGGTTCATGGAAACAATATTTCCTGAGTTGTTAAAGTTGAAAGCAATTTTTCTATGCCCATTGTACTTGAACGTTATTTTTGCTGTATATAAAATTTTTGTCTTGTATTTTCTTGAGTATTTTAAATGTTTTCCATTTTCTTCTGGCTGTGCGTTTTTAGTAGACTGTATAATGCCTCTCCCCACTCAAAAATCTCCATGTCCTAATATCTGCAACCTGTGTATATGTCAACTTATATGGCAAAGGGGATGTGGCACATGTGATTAAGAGTCTTGACATGGGGAGGTTATCCTACATTTCCCAGATGGACCTAAATGTAATCACAGGTATCCTTATGAGAGGGAGGCAGAGGCAGATTTGATTACAAAAAAAGAGAGAAGGCAATGGGATGACTGAAGCAAGGGGAGAAAATGTGAGGTGACCCAGGGTTACTGAGCAACAAATGAGAACAGCCTCTAGTAGCTGGAAAAAGCAAATGAAAGCCTCTAGAAGAGTCAGCCCTTCTGCCATCTTGATCTTAGCCCTATGGGGTTCATGTCAGACTTCTGGCCTCTAGAACTGTAAGAGAATAGATTTCCATTGTTTTAAGCCCACTAGTTTCTGGTAATCTTTTATAGCAGAAAAAGAAAACTAATAAAGTGTTAGTCTCAAAGAGTCTGGTGAAAACATTTTTGCCGTTTTTCTTTTTTTTAAGTTCAGTAATTTTACTATGTCTTGGTATTGGTCCTTCAGGGTCAGTATTCCCATGCGTGTAATACATGGTTTCAAATTTTATCATTTCACAAGAGATTTTTTTAAACTATAGTTTTTGAAACATTTTTCTGTTTTTAAAATTGGTTTCTTCCTCAAGGACTCCTATTATCTTACATATTGGAACTTCCTTGCCTTTTCTCCATGCTGTCACTTTCTCTTGAATACTGGACCCAGGAAGATGACAGTTTTATACCTTTGAGTATAAAAATAGCTGCTCCTTCACTTCCACCTTCTAAATTTCATGCAGTTTTCTCCCTGCAAGCACACAGGAAAAAGAAAGCTAGGAATTAAACTTCAAGGTAGCTAACTTGTACTAGTACAAACCCACCACAGTTCACCCCTTGTCAACACAGCATCTTTTAATCATACTAACTTCCAAACAAAAATAATACCAAAATGATGCTTACACCCAATGATAGAGCTATTCCTTATATAACCAAAAACATGTTAACTCTCCCCCACAAATAAGATACAAAGTTCACTTATTCATTTTTGGATGATGTTCCATTGCTCTTCCAGCTGAGTCACACTAACATATAAAGTTAACGCTGTGAACACAGTTACAGTGTTCACAGTGGAAGGAATGGGAAAGTGGAAGGAAAAGAGTGATTAATATATGTGTGTGCTGTGCTATACTTAATCACTCAGTCATATCCGACTCTTTGCAACCTTGTGGACTGTAGCATACCAGGCTCCTCTGTCCATGGGGATTCTCCAGGACAAAATGCTGCAGTGGGTTGCCAAGTCCTTCTCCAGTAATATATACATAAACATGGTCATATCAAAATCAGGAAAACACTCATAATTATTATAGTTCTTATTTACGAAGTTGGTCACATGGTCATGGAAGTGACCAATTTTTTAACTTCCTTTTTCATAATCCACCCCCACCTCATCGGCCCCTAACAAAATGCTTTGCTTCAAACAGCTAGTTTCTTCAGACTTTCAGATCTTGAGTTAAATGGCATCTCCTCAACAAGGTCTCTTCCCCATTTAAAGTCAATGACCTCACATTTTTTTCTCATAGCATTAACATTTTTATTTCCTTTGTTTTCACTTGTTGTTTCTTATTTCTTCATGACTCTCAAAATATTAGTTTTAATGAATGAATAAATGAATTCCTCACCACAAAATCTACCACTCACATCACACCAATCAACAGGTCCTATTAGTTTTCATTCCTGCTGCTGCTGCTGCTGCTAAGTCGCTTCAGTCGTGTCAGACTCCGTGTGATCCCATAGACGGCAGCCCACCAGGCTCCCCTGTCCCCGGGATTCTCCAGGCAAGAACACTGGAGTGGGGTGCCATTGCCTTCTCCAATGCATGAAAGTGACAAGTGAAAATGAAGTCAGTCAGTCATGATATCTTTCAAATCGATTCCTTTCTTCATAGTTATCAACACCAGTTTTTATCTGACATCCTGATATCAGATATCTAGCTTCTCCTCACTCCACTTAGCGTTACATACTATACTCAATACTTACTGTAAAGAACTGATTCTGTATTTTTCTTTATATTTTGACTACTTAGCATAGTAGGCACACCATAATTCAAAGTAGGAATTCAACAATTATCTGTAGATGAATAAATAAAATGTTATCAACGATATGCTGCTGCTGCTAAGTCGCTTCAGTCGTGTCCGACTCTGTGCGATCCCATAGACGATAGCCCACCAGGCTCCCCCGTCCCTGGGATTCTCCAGGCAAGAACATTAAGGAATGCTATATAAGAAATCAGGCTTCCCAGGTGCCTCACTGGGGAAAAAAAATCCATTGCAGTGCAGGAGATGCAGGTTCAATCCCTGGATCAGGAAAATCCCCTGGAGGGCATGGCAACCCACTCCAGTATTCTTGCCTGGAGGCTCCCATGGACAGAGGAGCCTGGCAGGCTACAGTCCATAGGGTCACAAAGAGTCAGACACAACTGAAGCAACTGAGCACGCATGCATGCATATAAGAAATGCATTAACTCAGCCTCTGGTCTCTTTATCTTATGAATTCAACATTCTAAAAATGCAAATTCATAGACAAAGTTATTTTGAACTTTCAGATGTCTGCTCTTTCAAAAATGCTATGTATTTGACCTCTAATAAAGTGAGATTTAATCGTAAATGGAATGAGAATTGTTTATTGCCTAAAAGAGTGCGTTTGAATAGATTTTCAAGAGTTTAAAATAGTATCAACAGAGATAAATAGTATAAACGGAAAATATACAAATAATGTACATTTTATCGATGTTTTTATTGACTGAATAATATTCTATAGTGCATCTGGATAATACATGAGTACTGCTGCTGCTGCTGCTAAGTCACTTCAGTCGTGTCCGACTCTGTGTGACCCCATAAACGGAAGCCCACCAGGCTCCCCTGTCCCCGGGATTCTCCAGGCAAGAACACTGGAGTGGGTTGCCATTTCCTTCTCCAATGCATGAAAGTGAAAAGTGAAAGTGAAGTCGCTCAGTCACGTCTGACTCGTAGCGACCCCATGGACTGCAGCCTACCAGGCTCCTCCATCCATGGGATCTTCTAGGCAAGAGTACTGGAGTGACTTGCCATTGCCTTCTCCAACATGAGTGCTAGGAGAGGCATAAACAATAGACAGAACAGCAGCAAGTATTTGGGGTTTGAGTAAAAGATCAAAAATAATGGCTTATTTTCTTTTCCTATGAAGAAGAAAGGCATCAGTTCAGTTCAGTTCAGTTCAGTCTCAGTCGTGTCCGACTCTCCGCGACCCCATGAATCACAGCACGCCAGGCCTCCCTGTCCATCACCAACTCCCGGAGTTCACTCAGACTCATGTCCACAGAGTCGGTGATGCCATCCAGCCATCTCATTCTCGGTCGTCCCCTTCTCCTCCCGCCCCCAACCTTTCCCAGCATCAGAGTCTTTTCCAGTGAGTCAACTCGTCGCATGAAGTGGCCAAAGTATTGGAGTTTCAGCTTTAGCATCAGTGCCTCCAATGAACATCCAGGACTGATCTCCTTTAGAATGGACTGGCTGGATCTCCTTGCAGTATAAGGGACTCTCAAGAGTCTTCTCCAACACCACAGTTCAAAAGCATCGATTCTTCGGCATCACTATATGCTAAGTACAATACCTGGTACATGGTAGTAGTAGAGCACATTTATACTGACTGCCTATTGCTTAATCTATAATAGTGAATGAGATTTTTATAAATTGAAACTTTCAAGTTGCCTTACTTAAAGAACAATCAAAGGATAACAGGATGTTAACTCTTAAAACTGATTACAGGGGGTGGATATAGATTGTCGTATCTTAAAAATCACTAAGATGATAAGCGCCCTTACTAATAAATAGTACACCCTAAATAAAAGAGCTGGGCTGAAATGACCTTTAGAAATTATTTCCTGCTTGTATTTCTACAAACAGATTACTTTGTTACTGTTCTACTTTTAACCTCAAACCTCAAAAACTAAAGGTCAAGACTGAATAAATCAGGAGAAAAATAAAAGGTCTTTTATATCTGGAAAATCGCATGGATGGAGGAGCGTAGTAGGCTACAGTCCATGGAATCACAAAGAGTCGGATACGACTGAGCGACTTCACTTCACTTCACATCTATCATCAATAAAGAGAATGTATGTGAATATAAAAGTATTTTTTCAGCCTTGGCATGACTCCAAGAAAACCCAAATGCTGAGGTCTGTTTCAGTCCTACCATTCCTCTGTTCCTCTCGCAGACAGACCATAGAAAGATGAACAAAGTCAACAAGTTCCATTAACCAAAAGGCTGGTCAAGGTCCATGTTTAAACACACCCTTAGGCACCGTGGCTCCAGATTTCTGAAAGGCTGTGTCAGAATGATAGGATACCCTGGAAGTTCAACATTCACTTCCTAAGGCAACTCCTGACTGCTTCTGGATTCAGTGCTACCCTAGTTATCCTCCAGACATCAGTCAGAGCTAAAAGGTCCTTACATCCCACACCCTCAAGACTGGAATGAATCATGTGACCAGCTTTTGGTTGGGGGGGGAAGTGGTGGCTATAAAGCATTAACAGGCTCACATGTCAGCTCTCCTAAGTAATATTTACATTTAAATTTTAACAAATCCTTCCATGTCTTGATCCCATGGATTATGGATTGAATGAGTGGCCATAACAGCCACAATGACTAATTACTAATGATGCTCTTGGGGAAGGTTCCAAGCTACCCACACACTCTATGAGACAGGCTATTTCAGGGGAAAAGTACAACAGTTAGATGACTGATGACTGATAAATGGATAGGTAGACAGATGGTAAGCAATTCCAAAGCACTGCCGACAACTAAATAGTTTAAGTTATAAACAAATAAATGTTCATGGGGCTTGAAATCTTCAGTGATTATTTTTTAGTGCTCATAATATCTCAAGTTGATATCTTAATATATGACTTTAAAAATATTTAATTAATATTTTAAAAACCACTATGGTCTTTATTAAACAATAATTTGAATAAGAAACTCTCTATATCCCTTTTGCCAAAAGCATTAAAATCTTGGGTTTTATGACATTTATTTTTCTTATTTTTTGCCTAGAAGTAATTCAAAGCTTTTGTTCAATTGACAGAGAATAAGGTATTCATATAAATTGGGTCAAAATGAAAAGTGATATTGACAAGAACTTAGGTTCTGTCCCCAAATCATGATAAATTCTCTTTATTCAAAAACACTGAGTGTCTCCCTTTATAGGACATGATCCTATAACATTAGCTATGTCTTTAATGCCTCCAATATTTGATCCTCAAATTACTCATTAATCTTTACCTTCAACCATGACTAATCACAAATTTCTACCCTGGAAAATAGAATACACTCAAATTAAAAAATGAGAGAATGAATGTCATAAGCACAGTGGAAGCTCCCTGTCCCCAGAAAGTACCATGAGAATTCCCACCTCAGAGACATTCACATACACTGTTCTCCTCTATCTTCTCCTTTCCTCTTTTCCAATCTAAACTCTGCAAAGCTCTTCCATTTGCTTGCATGATCTCTCCATCTCTAAACCAGATAAATTTCATTATTCATTTGGCACTCACTTTCTGTCTTGTGGATGTGACTTTGGTAAATTAATAATTATTGAGACCAACTATATTCCAGGCAATATACTACATACTCTAATACTCAAAATAACTCAAGAGGTATGTGTTAACATCCTCTCTTTATTGATAAAGTGAAGATTCAAAGAGGTTTAAAAAACACTTGCCAAAGTCAGCCAGCTAGTGAATGGCAGACTGAGGATTTAAAACTAGGCTCCAAACATCACAAGCTTTCCACCATGGCATTCTGCTTCATTTTGTCCATTGATTTCATTCATTTATTGAAACAGAGGATATCATTATCTTAATCCAATGAGAACTCACTGAGACATGTAGGGCTGGTGAGAGGTCACTGCAAAAGGAGAAGCCAAAGACCACAAGCTTGTGGTTGGGGGCTGGGAAAAAGAGGAAAATAGGATGACACTGGGGCTTCTGGCTTCAGTATTGATTACGATGCCTTTAAACAACACCATGAATCAGGAAGAGGAGGGGGTTTGGTGAAGGAGAGGACATTCTTTTGTGAGCATCCTGAGTAAAGTGCCCATTATTTCCACATGGAGTGGCCCAGAGGCAGGGAAGCAGTGGTTAAAAGCATGGTCTTTGGTGTCAACTAGCCTCGGTCTTGAATCTGAGCTTCACCACTTCTTAGCTGCATGTCTTGGGACAAATTACTTTACCTCTGAGGGTTTGTGTCTCACTGGTAAAACAGGAGTAATACCTACCACAACGAGCTGTTAGAAAGATAGAATTAAATCCATATAATTAGCAGGAAGCTGATGTATAGCACAGGGAGGCCAGTCTGGTGCTCTGTGATGACCTGGAGGGTTGGGATGGGGGAGAGGAAGGCTCAAGAGGGAGGGATACATATATTGTTATAACTGATATACGCTGAGGGACAGCAGAGACCATCACAATATTGGAAAACAATTATCCTCCAATAAAAAAAACAATTCATATGTCTGGCATATAAGTACTCATTATATGTTATTACAATTATACATGTTATTACAATTATACAGATGATTAAAGTAAGTGTGACCCTGGAGTGGGAGACATCTGAGCTGGAGAATGAATTTAGGTGTCATTGGTGTAGGAGCAGTGGTTAAAGGCATAAGAATCAATGACACAGTCAAGTGTATGAAGCAGAGATCACAACTCGAATGCCCCATGGCCAGCAAGTGAGTGAAGTGAGTTGGTGTAAGCACATTTGCACACAGTAGGAACTGGGGGGACTCTAGAGAAATGGAGAGTGCATAGTTTCTCTAAAGAGGGAGGCTGCTACCCAGACTGAGATGATTTCTGTTGTGTCAAAATTGGGCCCAGTGTCACTAAATCTTCTCTTTATTTCCCAGTGTTTAAGTGTTGGCGACTAAATTCAAGCTTAATAAGTAAACTGAACACATACGTAGGCTAGATTGTGGCTTGTCAGCTGCCAGATTGTGATCTCGCCAATATAGAGAAAGAGGGCTGAGGATGGAGCTCTATAGAGCATTATCACAAAAGAGATAGGCAGAGAAAGAGGAGGGGTAAAAGGAGATCAGACCAGTGGAGAACAGAGATGGAAAGAGTGGCCCAGAAAGAGCTGAATTCAAAGAAAGTCAAGGAAGAGAAGCATTCAGGAAAGAGAAGGTTTCACACCATCCACAGGTGGCACAGGGATCACTGTGACCGGACTGTGCACACAAACTCTACTTTGAAGGAGAGGGGATGTGATACTCAAGGAGATCATCCCAGACTTAGAAACAAGACAAGTAGTACTGAGGGAAAGCATAACAGTGAATAGAATTCTATTTGAATCCACCAAGAGGAGCCCTGAGAACTTATGTTGAATACATTTTCAAAAGCAAGGGTAGAGTCTGGCAGCTCAACCATCCCTTGGATATAGTTCCAATGGCTGGAATTGGAGGCAGATAGGAAACCAGAAAGTTTGCCCTGTCCTCCCCTATTCGGGGAATTAGCTGATCAGAACATGGAAAGGAAGAGAAAGATAAATAAAAACTCTCAACACTCTAACCAGTAGTGAATTCTAAGATCTTTTATTTGTTTCCATGTAAACATCAATATTATTATTAGCTATAAATATTAACACTCTCTGAGAGCCAGGAGAGCACTAAATACAAAACTACGATTTAAAATAGGGGACCTGCCCGATATGCTTAAGAACAAATTACGATTTGAATCAAGACTGGAATCCTTTCAGTCATTCCCTAAACAGAAAGTCACTAAGTAACAACTGGCAACTGTTCTCAAAGGAATCAGGGTCTCCCCGATGACTCAGCAGGCAAAGAATCCACCTGCAATGCAGGAGACACAGGAGACATCGGTTCGATCCTGGGTTGGGAAGATTCCCTGGAGAATGAAATGGCAACCCATTTCAGTATTCTTGCCTTGAATATTCCATGGACAGAAGAGCCTGGTGGGCTACAGCCCATGAGGTTGCAAACAGTCAGACATGACAGCATGCACACATGCTCACAGAAATCACCAAAAACGCTGAGGGAAAATACTAGGTTGTCCAGAAAAAATTACTCCACACATTAAAAGAGATTATACATCTTGACTCACAGCGACCAGTACATAAGCATTTACTATGAACATTCACATTTAGCTTTATGAGCGTAAGATTCTAAAATGATCATTCATTTTAGAGACAAGAGAAAAGAGCCGGATCCCAAAATAGGAAATTAGTTGTCCACGGTCCTGTGGCCAGTTAGCGACTGAGTCAAAATTAGAATTCCAATCTCCTGACTTTTCCTCTACACAAAACTCCACTGTTTTCAGAGAAAGGTTAATTATCCCTTTGATTGAATGATTTAAATGGGACACACATACTTTGATGGGTAGAAGCTGGCAGAAGGGTCCCTGTGTCGCTGAAGGAGGCCAGCATGGGAGGAACAGACCATGTGTACCTAAAAGGAGGTGGCACCTGTGAGGAGAGGCCATAACACAAAAGACAACCAACTCACAAAACAATTAAGCTTTGGCCTGGAATGCATATGCCCAGAAGAAATACAGTCAGAAATTATAAACTTAAAAAACATGTATTTTCTTAAATATTATCTACAGTGATAAACATGTACTTATTAGCAACCACTCTGAATAACTTTGACTTTGCAGAACACAGTCAATAACAAACAAGTACACACACACACACACACACACACACACATTTAAATCCTCTAAGTAGTTAAGACACATATCATAGAATATCTTGCTCAGAACAATTCATGTTGGGGACTTCCCTGGCAGTCCAATGGTTAGGACTTGGCACTTTCACTGCTGTGGGCCTGTGTTCAGTCCCTGATTGGGGAACTAAGATCCTGTAAGCCACACAGCACAGCCCAAGGGTGGGGGGACAATTCACCTAAAGCAATTTTTTTAAACTAGCAAGGTGGTACCTGAGCACAAGATGTGGGGCTGAGTATGCATCTCAGCATTAGGCATGCGTTGCACTGCCTCTCTGTGGCAAACAATGTGATTTCCTCCCCAGACTATTCAAATTTCCACTGACTTATCCTGAGAGGTCCAGTTTCACTGCACTCCTGTGTGATAAAGATAACCCTCACAATAAATTATCTCATTCTCCCAGCTTAGAAAAGTCTCATCAGCTTTCCTTAAATCACTGACTAGGTTTTTCAAGCATCACACCCCCGAGATGGTTCTTTGAAGGGAAATTTCTATCAAGAACATTTGGAGGCTGGGAGAACAAAATGGAGAAAACAAGGGGTTAAAAAAAAAAGCTCAGAGCAGAGTATCCCTTAGCCAGCTATCTTCATCAAGTCCTGACAGCTGTTCATGAGGTGATTTTCCTTTTGAATTCCTCCACATGTGACAGAGATTGGGGCACTATGCAGACTACAACAAATTTCACCTTGGAGAGGCCCCTCTGCTTGCGAGGAGTCAGTCCACCAGCTTTGGCAGATTCAAAACGCCTCTCCTTGGTCTTCTTCATTTTGACAGTGTCACATGACAATGGTAGTCAAGTGTCTTTTTCAATAATGAAAGTTTATTACGATAATTTCCTGACCAACAGGAACAACATCTTGAGGAAGAGGCACCTTTTTTCTCACTCTGGCGGAGGTGCCTAACAGGCTTGAGGCAATCTTGATGGATGAGGAGGGCTAGGTGATTTAGAAGATATAGGATAAATACATAAAGTTAATTGGTATGTAAAAATAAGTTTTAAATATCTCTGAGTTGGGGTGGGAGTGATCTGCTTCTGGTCACATCTCACGTGGCCAAATATGAGGGCTGAGCTGGGATAACGCCTCCACTTCCAAGGAAGAATCAGTGTCCTGTCCACCCCCAGTGTGGCCTTCATGCTGGTTGCAGGCTTGAGTGCAGCCATCAGATCCTCAGTAGACACAGAATCCACCAGGATTTTGATGAATGAGAATCAACTCCCCACCATTCACCTGGATGTCTTCACAGGAGGCATTCTGAGTGGTCACATTCAGGTAGACTTTGTCCTTGAAACGCAGATAGGCCACTGTGACAGAGTCAACAAATTTGACCATGTTCAGGGAGAAGAGAGGTTCCCGACCTTTCCGGTACAGAAGCCTGAGGCTGAGCTGCTGGGAGAAGTATCCCTTCAGAGAGATGAGATAAAATCCATCACAGGTGATGATGATTGAGTTGTTCTGCACCTTCATGGTTCCATCCGTGTCTGGGGATGTAATGATGAAACCGTTCTCATTTTCACACTCTAAGGAGGGTAGGGTAAAAGAAAAAGAAAAAACAAGAATGACTCCTTAGCTCAGTATTAGGCAACAATCTTCCAGTATATGTAGAAACGTATGAAGAGAAAGTGATACGGACAGATTTTGAAAAGAATAAAAGTAAGAGAAGATTATGTTTCTACATGAGGGTTGGAATCCGCTTTCCCTGTGGAATGGAAGAGGCAAAGCTAATACTAGTAGACAAGAGAGTTTCAGAGGGGGCTGGGATTCAAGAGTGGAGAGATTACAGCAACTGGCAGTTGTCACAACACACCTGTAGCAGGAAATGGAATCTCAAGGTTTCCCTGATTTTTCAAAATCAGGAGGGATTGGCAACTTCAGTGCTGCCTTCTTTGTTCAATGGATTGATTAGGGCAAAGGGTGGTGGAAGTGCCTCTTGCCTGGGTCCTGCACACCCTGTCCATACAAAGTAATTGCTTTTAACTCTTCTCTATTCTCTCTCCAGGTTTCCCTGACGGCTCAGATGGTACAGAATCTGCCTGCAACACAGGAGACCCAGGTTTGATCCCTCAGTTGGGAAGCTCCTCTGGAGAAGGGAATGGCTATCCACTCCAGTATTCTTGCCGGGAGAATTCCATGGACAAAGGAGCCTGGTGGGCTACAATCCATGGGGTTGCAAAGAGTTGGACACAATGGAGAGAATAACACTTTCACTTTTCTTTTATTCTCCTCTCCATGTCACCATGAAACGAAAATTCTTCACATGCCCTGATAACTAGACTTCCCAACAACATGTATTACTGGCCTTTGTCAACAATCACTTAAGCTTAGTTATGCTTCAATACTAAGTAAAGCTTAGTCTGTGGGTTCAGTTTCTGATATAAGAGCTCAAGAACATAGACTTATTTCTCCCTTCTCCCTTTTTATTGTCAATTTTTACTGGAAGGTGCCTTGGGCATAGTGGTTACCACAGGAAAAAGAAAAGGAAAAGTAGCAGAACACAGAATGATAACTTTAATAGCTTTGTGTGGGGCCATTTCAAGCATAAATCAAAAACTAAATGTCTTCTATTTCCATGGCAGCCTCAGTAACACCCTGAATGGTCAAGTAACGACACTTCAAACTCTCCACTCTGGCCCATGTCCCTCAGTGATAGGAAAGAATAAGTTCCCACTGCTGGGCACAATTCCGTAATTTTTGCTTTGAATCAAGTCCATGGGAAATACTTCGAATTGAAAACGAGGATCACTTATAGAAGGTGAGATATACTTTCCTTTGGCTCAAGAGGACTTAATAAATGAATATCCATACAGAAACCACTGGTGGTTGTCCTAATATTACTCTTGGATCCAAATAATGCTCTTTTGTTAAAGATATCATACTGCCTTTAAGTCCCCCAATTCTCATTAAGGTAAAATTTTGTCCTGTAATACTCTCAAGAGTCTTCTCCAGCACCACAGTTCAAAAGCAACAATTCTTCGGCGATCAGCTTTCTTCACAGTCCAACTCTCACATCCATACATGACCACTGGAAAAACCATAGCCTTGACTAGACAGACCTTTGTTGGCAAAGTAATGTCTCTGCTTTTTAAAATACTATCAAGGACTGCAAGGAGATCCAACCAGTCCATTCTAAAGGAGATCAGTCCTGAGTGTTCATTGGTAGGACTGACGCTAAAGCTGAAACTCCAATACTTTGGCCACCTCATGCCACGAGTTGACTCACTGGAAAAGAGTCTGATGGTAGGAGGGATTGGGGGTGGGAGGAGAAGGGGACGACAGAGAATGAGATGGCTGGATGGCATCACCGATGCGATGGACATGAGTTTGAGTGAACTCCGGGAGTTGGTGATGGACAGGGAGGCCTGGCGTGCTGTGATTCATGGGGTCGCAAAGAGTCAGACATGACTGAGCGACTGAACTGAAATGAATAGAATTATTGGGGAATGATATATCTTACAGCCAGACAACCTTGTAAGAAGCCTTCATTTTCTTACCTAAAAAGTGAGAGTAATCTCTACTCAAAGGGTTCCTGGGAGGATTAAGTGAGGAATATAATGTAATCAGTATAGTGACAAGCACTTATCTGTTAACTAATTACTCCCCTTTTCTTCTTTGACCTTAATGAAAATAATATGCAGGCTCCAACAATTTCAGGATTTAATGTTTCCCTGAGAAAATGGAGAGATCTTAATGTTCTAGGGGAAATTAAGAAGCTGGAGAGAAGATTCTTTTAAAACTATGAACCAATTAAACTTTTGACAATACTTACTGGTAAACCGTACTCTGATACTCTGGATTGGAGGGTACTGAGATGGCACCTAAAGGAAGAAAAAGGATATATTTTTAGGGAAAAAAATAAACAAGTAGAATTGACAAGTCATATCCATCCTATGAAGCAGAAATGCAGCAGGTAAAGGGACTGACTTGAGAAAAGACTTGCCTTTTTCTATGTGAGTTAGACACAGCCTTCCTGCCTGCTCCCATTGCTTTTCTGTAACATCTCATAATGTAAGTTAGGAGTCTTCTGCTCTTTCATGCAAGCATCTAAGTAAGATCTGTCCTCACTTGCCGAACTCTTCCTTGGTATATTATTTTGGCTCCCTGAGCCCCAATTTCCCATTTTAGATAATAGAGCATTTAAAAGTTATCTTGTTAAGAAATCCATTCAGTCATAGAGATTCTTCACGGACAAGGTTGTGACCAGTCAATCCTTCATGGCCACAGACTCCTAGAATGGACTGGGAGTGAAGTCTGGGAGCCTCCTGGCTGCTTGCTTTTTCACTGTAAAACAGGATTAAGAGTGTCCTACCTTCAGGGCCCACAGGCAATAAAAACTCTTCAAACCCTTCAGAGATGAGTAGATCTATGCATAAATTTTTTAAAATGTTGGGTCTTTCTCTACTCTTTGAAAGTGAAGTTGCTCAGTCGTGTCCAACTCTTTGAGACCCCATGGACTGTGCCTACCACTCTCTTCTGTCCATGGGATTTTCCCGGCAAGAGTACTGGAGTGGGCTGCCATTTCCTTCTCTAGGGGATCTTCCTGACCCAGGGATCGAACCCGGGTCTACTGCCTTACAGGCAGACGCTTTACCGTCTGAGCCACCAAGGAAGCCCTTTAGTCGTGTGTAAAACCTAACTTGAACTCAAAAGCAAGAAAGAAGTAAAGCAACAAAGAAAGAAAAGTTAATAGATAAAACATCTATGGAAATTTGGTGGTTAAAAGAACAAAGAAGTTCAATATGGGGCAAACTCCAAAATATATTAAGTGAAAAAAGCCAAAGCAAAGGGGAGAATCACGTATAAAGTACATTTCCATTTGTGTTTAAAAAAAAAAAAAATTTTGTGTGGGCACAGAATTTATCTGGAAGAATAAAGCGCTGCCTCTGGAGAAAGGAACTAGAAGCCTGAGGACAAGAGTAGGAGGCACATTTATTTTCCATGGCTTACTTTCTTGTATTTTTAAAATTTTACATTACCTACTGTAGAACCTAATATGGAACTTAATGCTCCTGCAATGCATTTTTGCTTCTGTACTTTGCTTACCGCTTGCTGCTTGTAGAACCAAAGTTAAGGTTGTTTTAAGTAAAGATCCCTAGAATTGTTTGCTGAGTAAG
Organism: Moschus berezovskii; assembly: GCF_049115385.1. Taxonomy (NCBI): domain Eukaryota; kingdom Metazoa; phylum Chordata; class Mammalia; order Artiodactyla; family Moschidae; genus Moschus; species Moschus berezovskii. Next base: position 51,303,888 of record NC_142476.1, on the reverse strand, counting down.
GATGAGAGAGGATTCCTAGGAAGACAGCAACCTAAAGAACAAGTTAATCTTAAACACCAGAATGTGGGCAATTGTGACACAGAGATCAGGCAGATAGGTCAAAAGGCCAGGGTGGGCTTATATCGTTAAACCACCAGGAGGTGAGATATACATCTGTGTGTAGAGTGTGGAAAATTACTGTGTGTAAAAAGATTACTATGTGTGGATGTTTTAAAACTAATATGGTTTGAAAATGCTATATAAACCCTTGGCTTAGAGGGCTCGGGGTCCTTGTTGAAACCTGCTGCGTCGGGCAGACACTTGGACCCCAGCTAGCTGGAAATAAACCTCACTGTGTGTCTTGCATTATCGTGAGTGTCCTCTGTTCCTTTGAGAGAAGGGCAACTCCGGACCCTAACACTACTAAGAAGGGAAATAGAAACTAACAAACAGAAAAACCTACCACCTATTGTGCCTGCAGAGAACAGCTCCTCCCACCAGGTTATTTTTGGCAAGATGTCCGGATCAAAGGTCTGGGGAGGAATTTGTTTTCATACTCTGGGGTGTGGAGTCCCTGCTTCCCACTTTTCTGGCATACTCATAGCAGCAGTCAAATGGACTCCACTGGGGCCTGCCCACGCAGATGAAGAATCCCCTACTTCCCTTGTACGTAAAGTCACAAGCCTCACCAAGCTGAAACCAACAGGCGGTGTAGGAAGAAGGGAGAGCCTTGCTGAGCCCTGCCAGTGGCAGGGCCCCTAGAGCGATATTAGTCAGTGGTGAGCACACATAGAGGTGCTGACTCGGAACAACCTGACAGTCTTTGGCTCTCTCCCCTTTGTGGACTGTTTGTGAGGCTGGACTAGTGTCCTTCATGCTTAAAGAGATGTTCTACAAGAAGGCCTCTCAAAAGGTACATTACCCAAACACCATAATTCCCTGGGTAAATGAATGCCCCCACTGCTCTCCGGGCAGGCTGGTCCCTTGGCCACCATGTTGAAGTCAGAAGCAGCCTGTGCAGCTTCACAAGAGCACAGGGTCAGCAAGCAGCAACCTGGTCCTAACGCCAGCCAGGCAAGTACTTAGGCAAGTTTCATAACTTCTCTGGGTGTCAGTTTTTTCCATCTTTAGAAATTCCTCAAAGATCAGAGACATCCCTTTCAGCACTAACTATTTATGATTTAAATTTTAAAAATTGCAACCCTACGCCAATTTCAATGAAAGAGAGAAACAGGAAGCCTCTTCATCCCAAATTTACGTCAAACTCTCTGACTTAAAAGTCCTCATGATCTGATTATTTAACTGACTGTGCAAACTTTCCATAAAGTTCCTGCAAAACAATGACATTTCCCAATGTTCTGAAATACTGTGATGAAGAAGTCAGAGCGGTAATGATCAAGAAGACATTCTGAGACCAAGATGCTGAGAGGCAGCAAGGAAAGCACACAGGACTTCCTCTTTTAGGTAGATTCACTTCGACTCCAGGCTTCCTTTCTTCCTGAAGTTTATCCAGCATTAGAAATTTGCATTTTCTCATCTTCCTAGCGTCAACACCACCAGGCCTTGGTCATTTTGTGAAATAAGATGGTTCTTTCTCTTGCTCCATGATCTTCCATAACCTCACCCTTCATCCTCCAAACCTGATTACTTCATGCTGACTACCTCACTGCCCAAAAATACCCCCACAGTGCCCAATTCAAGCCTTCTATGGCCTGGTGTGCTGTGATTCATGGGGTCACAAAGAGTAGGACACGACTGAGAGACTGAACTGAACTGAACTGATGGCCTGGTACCAACCTCCTTGTCAAGCATTACTGCTACCCATATCCTTTCTGTGCTTTATGCTCAAATCAACTATTTCCTCTAATCCTTTAAATAAAGCTTGGTAGGACAAAACTAGAGGGTGCAGGCTTGGGAATAAGATTTTGTTCAAATTGTGACTTCTCTAGTTCTGTTGAATTCGGATGTTATATACCACTTCTGAGCTTTAGCTTTCATGTCTGTGAAAATAAAGGCATACTATTATTGGAATGCTCAAGGAGATGACTGTAAAGCTCAAATAAGTTAACATATGTGAAAATACTCAGGAGTTTGCCTGGCACGTGGTAAGCATTCAAAAAATACTTGCTTCCTTTGTTCTCTCCACCAAGAATGTCCCTTCATCTATGTCTACCCATCAAAATATCAACTTCAAGGCCTAAATCAAATCCTGGTTTCTGGTCTCCCATAGAAAGTACTTAAAAATTACTCTATTCACACGGATGTTTATAATAGCTTTGTTTCTTCTTGTTAAAACTTGTCAAGGAAAAGCAACCAAGATATCCCTCTGTAGGTTGAATGGATAAATAAACTGTGATACAACCAAACAATGGAGTAACACTCAGTGTTAAAAAGAAATGAGCTTTCAAGCCATGGAAAGACATGGACACACTTTAAATGTATATTACTAAGTAAAAGAAGACAATCTGAAAAGACTACATTATGTATGGTTTCAAATGTGTGCCGTTTTGGAAAAGGCAAAACTATAGAGACAGTTAAGAGCAGTGGTTGCCAGGGGTGAGGGAGGATGGAGAGATGAATAGGTGAAGTGTAGAAGATTTTTAGAGTAGTGAAACTATTCTGCACTATACTCTAATGGTGGGCACATGTTATTGTTCATTCGTTCAAATCCATAAAATATATGATACCAAGAGTGAACCCTGATGTAAGAAAAAAAATTAAAATCACTCTACTGATTTTCATTCTACCACCACTGGATACATGTCTCCTCTCTGCTACAAGACTACCTAGATGTGTGCTCTTGGGAAAATGTCACTACCTTGCTGACTTTTAGCTCCTTCATCTATAAAATGGAAAGAGTAAACCCTGTATCTTAGAAGGTTGTTGTGAATGAGATCACGTAGGTAAATTTTTAGCACCTGACCTGGAACACTGTTAAATGTCAGCTATTATTCTTGGATGCTCATGGGAGACAAGATCCATGTCATGTTCTTAATTTATCCTATATAACGCTAATTTAGCTTTATATATGACTACAGAATGAGAGAATTAATAAAAAAAAAAAAGGAAGTCCAACCAAATCCCTAAAATATCAGCTCTCTATAGCCCAGAAGAACACTACAAAATGATTCTGGCGTAAAGCCAGAATAAGAATAATAATAAGAAGAAAAACTACCAGAAAAAATCAGATAATATTAATTTTACCCACAGGCATAGTTTATATATACATATATATATAAAGAAAATATAAATCCTCATATCTTCTCCAGATAATAGAAAAAAGTGGACTATATCAAAGATCCCAAAGGACTTTCATGTAAGGACAAGCTACAGAACAAAGCGTCTTCAATCTGCAAAGTCTGAAGAGCTCATACTATCCTCAAAGGGGACTAGAAATTCCTGTAAGTCAGTACACCAGGATCAAAGTACAGTCCTGAAGTTTCAGTGAGATGGCCTCAGAAGCATGAGTATAAAAGAAGTCATCTTCTAACTGAACACTGTATTCTGCAGATGAAGAAAATGAGACCCACAGAAGTAAAGGGATTCTACTCCACCCCCCTGGAATCCAGAACAATTTTCATTGTTTCACACAACAACAGTTTTTCTTCTCCTCATTCAAATTTAAAGTGGAGAGAAATTTCTCTGAAGATTCTACTAATAGTTCATTCCTTGTGTCCACTCTAGTGCTGAGTTGGAGGAAGGAAGATGTGCACAACAGATTGGCAGGGCGATGGTCTCATGATGACGTCACCATGGGAATGCAAAGGGAGAGCCAAAAGTTTAGCCTCCCCTCCTGGGCTTGCGGGCTGTCATAAATAGAACCAAGACCACAGAGTACTCAGAGGCAGCTGATACATGGCCTATCTGACCAAATGACAGAATAATGGGTACGCCCTGTCTAGGAGCAGCTGATGATGCAACTAAAGGTCAGCTGGCCCAGTGTTATCACCTACATTAGAGTCACTGGGAAATCTGTAAAAATGTGTATATGGCCAGTTTATTCATAAAGATTCAGATTCAAAAGGTCTAGATGGACGCAGTAATCTCATTTTTATAAGCTTCAAGGTTTTTTCCAAGGTTCAAGATTTGAGAATTACTACACTCTACCGTGAACTCCTGAAGGTCCAAATCCAGAAAATGTATCTTCAACCATTCCCTTGGCAAAAATCATGCCTGTCCCAAAGCTGTTGCTCAACTATCAGTATTATTTAATAGTTGATTGAATAGATTATATGATTGTCATATTATTGGTGATTTGAAACAGCATTGACAATTATTGAGTACCTACTATTTGCCAGGTATTACATTCAACTCTAAGAACACAAAGGGAAAGAATACACAGTCCTTAGTTTTGACACACTTGTATGTCAACTGGGGAGATAATTCCTCTACATAAAACCACTGGTAAAGAGCAATAGGCAATTTATGCCACAAGGTTCCAGAGAACAGAAAAAACCACTGCAGGCTTTGGCAGCTCAAGGAGGAAAGATGTGGGCTTCGGCCTTGAAAGAGAAAGAGGACCCAGAGAATCCAAAGGCTCTGCCTAGAGGAAGGGTCTAGAAATGAGACCATTTTTGGTGTATTCAAGAAAAACAGTAAAAACTTATTTAGAACTTAAAACATGCCATGCACTGCATTATTCTTTCTGAAATGCATTACCTGTTTGCCTTCAAAATAATACTATTAAGTAGAAATAATAATTACTCATGTCTTAATAGACAGAAAGAAATGAGAATCAGTGCTGTTAAGAACTTGCTAAGGAATAAAAACTTGAGTTTGATTGAACCTCAAGTTCATGATAACATCCTTTCTCTTTATCCTATTCTATCTTAAGAGTAAAAAACCCCTATGAAAACATTTGTCTGAGGGTTCAAGATTAATTTATTTTTAATTTTCAATACTAAACAAGATTAAAAGATTAGGTTTTTGATAGTTGTCAAAATACTCAGATATATCTCAAAATATCTAAGCATTCTCCAGAAAAGAGCTCTTCAGTCAACTCTCCAAGTTTGTGTGTATAGTTCAGGTTGGCAAAGCCATTAGCTGGACTCTAATTAGATGCAACTGTCCTGGCAAGGGGCAGCAGGACAAATAAAGTAGGCAGCAAGTAGGTGATGCAAAGAAGAGTCAGAATAATGTCCTTTCCTGACCTCTCTCAGTACCTGAAACACTGAACTATCTGAGAACAAAGATGGAAAACGTCTGATATACGGCATTTATCCAGCAGCCTGTACCATGTTCCCCAAAAGGTGCTGCTTGCTTCGTGAGCTCATCTCTAGAATGTGTGAATTTCTTATTCTGACTCACTGGGATGTGGCATAAGGCTGCCAACCTTATACTCATGTGGCATTTGTCCTGGAGGGGGTGTATCTGTGGCAGGAGAGAATGATACTCATCAAACGTGAAACCAGGAAGTGGGCTCTGCATTCACGTTGTGGGCCTTGCCCTTCCTCACTTGCTATCAGTCAAGATCCCAGGTCAGAGTGGGATGAGATGTGAATCAGTGGAGGACAGTGCAGAAACAGGTACACGATGGGAATCGTGGTTCAGCATGCAACCTTCACAGGGATGTGAATGTCTCCTCCCCCAGCAATGGGCTTCACGTCAATCAGAGAAGACCTGAGAGATTATGAAAGCAAAATCTTATAGGCTCTGAGACTGTTTCTGAACGAGCCTCTGAAGAGGAAGATGGAATTTTCCATATTTACCCATACAGTGGGTTGGGAAGGCAGACTCTTCTCCTGGTGGATTTAGTGTATACTCAATGGAAACTCCCTTACAAAGCGAAGGGCCCTGACTTCTGATCAGGAAAGTTCAGAATCCAACTTAGAGAAAGGAATAGGAAGAATGAACAAAAACTGATTATTTGGCCAGTCTTCCATAATCAGGAAAGTTTATCCTCAAAGTTGTATTTCTTAGACATGAAGATGTGTGACTTTGAAAATCATGTTGAATAAAGAGTCTATTAAGATGAAAGAACACAAAGAAAAGCCATTTTAACTGTCATTCTAGCCTTTCTTTTCTCTATCACCACCCTTCACCATGGCTGCCAGAACCTTTTTGCTGTAATCCCTCTTTTTAAACTCTTACTATTCTCTCTACTACACAGCCCATGTGATATTCTAATATAGCCCCCTCTCTCTAACCACTTCCACTTTCCTTGTCAAATTTATTTAGTAATGGCTAGCCTAGAAAATCCCATGGACGGAGGAGCCTGGTGGGCTGCAGTCCATGGGGTCGCTAAGGGTCGGACACGACTGAGCGACTTCACTTTCACTTTTCACTTTCACACATTGGAGAAGGAAATGGCAACCCACTCCAGTGTTCTTGCCTGGAGAATCCCAGGGACGGGGGAGCCTGGTGGGCTTCCATCTGTGGGGTCACACAGAGTCGGACACGACTGAAGTGACTCAGCAGCAAGAGGAGTAGGCCGTCTATTGGGTCACACTGAGTCAGACACGACTGAAGTGACTTAGCAGCAGCAGCAGCAAGAGAAGTATCAGGTATTCAGATAAACAACCAAATGAACCAAAAGCATCCATGTGACAAGAACGCACCTTCAAAATTTTGTGATTTGCAATTCTTTATATCCTCAAGGGGAAGATTTTCTTTTATCTGGATTTCCCTTTCCAAATTTGCTGGTGAATTCCTTAAGTACACTAACAGAGGGGTCTGCCAAAAACATTTCTAAGAACTCCCATAAAATAGTGAATATAACAAAGAAAGAAACAGACTCACAAATATAGAGAACAAAATAGCGGTTACCAGTGAGAGGAGAGGGAAGTGGGAACTGTAAAGTACAAACTACCATGAGTAAAATAAGCTGTGTGAACATGTACTGTACAATACAAGGAATAAGAGCAATATTTTATAATAACAATTAATGAAATACAACTTTTAAAAATTGTGAATCACTATTATACACCTGAAAAAATTTACATAATCTTGTATATCAACCATACCTCAATTTAAAAATATCAAATTGAAAAAAAGAAACAACTCCCTTCCTCACCTTAGGAATCAGGTAATTTTCAAAATATCCTAGTCTTTACCTTGGTGGCTCAGCGGTAAAGAATCCGCCTGCAATGCAGGAGACCTAGGTTCGATCCCTGGGTCGAGAAGAAGGCATGGAGGAAGGCATGGCAACCCACTCTAATACTCTCGCCTAGAGAATCCCATGGACAGAGGAGCCTGGCAGGCTGCAGTCCATAGGGCTGCACAGAGTCAGACACAACTGAAGCGACTCAGCAGCAGCAGCAGCAAAGCAACTGGAAAAGGTGGCTTACAAAGTACCCACTGCATTATCATAAATCTTACAATGCCTTAAACATAATGGCATTTATAAATAAATGGCTACTGAGTCCCTTAGACTGTGCCCTGACACTTGATCTGTGCTGGGCATAGTCACGCAGTCATGTCCAACTCTTTGTGACCCCATGAACTGTACCCCACCAGGCTCCTCTGTCCATGGAGATTCTCCAGGCAAGAATACTGGAGTGGGTTGCCATGCCCTCCTCCAGGGGACACTGCTGCTGCTACTGCTGCTAAGTCACTTCAGTCGTGTCAGACTCTGTGTGACCCCACAGACGGAAGCCCACCAGGCTCCCCCCGTCCCTGGGATTCTCCAGGCAAGAACACTGGAGTGGGTTGCCATGCCCTCCTCCAGGGGACACTAGGGAACACCATATGTGGCTCAAGGTTTTTTTTAAACTGCCCCATTTATCCTTGAGTACAAAGAGGGGAGCGCAATTATTATGATCAGTATCTTTCTATCTGAAGTTACTCATTCCCCATCTCATTGGCCATATAGAAGAGTAGGCACTATTGCCTTGGAAAGGCAACCTAGTAGAAATGGACCAGGCATTGGGCTGGGAATAGGAACACTCAGGTCTGGTCGTAAGCCAGAACAAGTCCTTTCCTTTCTCAGTTTTGAATTTCCTCATTTTTATGTCCTCATTTTTTAACTCTCAATGAACATGGTTGAATAAGCAGAGTGGAATGAGGACTGTCTAAGGACTTTTTCAATACCAGAGATTAGGAAAATCATAACATTCAAAAAAGAAAACCCAAGTTATTGGTGGATAAGAAGATCCTTTGAACGGAAGATCTTTTCAGCACAATAATCAATTCAGTTCAGTTCAGTCGCTCAGTCGTGTCCAACTCTCCGTGACCCCATGAATCACAGCACGCCAGGCCTCCCTGTCCATCACCAACTCCCGGAGTTCACTCAAACTCATGTCCACAGAGTCGGTGATGCCATCCAGCCATCTCATTCTCCGTCGTCCCCTTCTCCTCCCACCCCCAACCTTTCCCAGCATCAGAGTCTTTTCCAGTGAGTCAACTCGTCACATGAGGTGGCCAAAGTATTGCAGTTTCAGCTTTAGCATCAGTCCTTCCAATGAACACCCAGGATTGATCTCCTTTAGAATATACACGATAATAAATCCCTCAGCCATAACAAAAGAACAGGTTTTCTCCCCAAGTGGCTCCCTCTGATGGTTAATGAAGAATCATGAGTATCTTTAGTGTTGTTTATGCAATGAAACTCTTAGCCTCATCTGTGGTAAGGTTAAATAATCCTCAAGCTACATTATGGTGTGAACTAAGACTGGTGACTGGTGAAAATCATCACAGAACAGCAGTGGAATGATGATAGTGATGGTGGTAACAATAATGATAAAGACATTTTAAACTAAATGATAAAGACATTTTAAACTAAAGCCTTCCTGGAAGAGAAATGAAGCACCTGATGCAAAAATTAAAGCATGCTTGC